>NW_003852568.1:1154711-1225046 GCF_000181295.1 Otolemur garnettii
CAGAGATCAATGAAATTGAAAACAAAAGACTCATTCAGATAATTAATGAAACAAGGAGTTGGTTTTTTGAAAAAATAAATAAATAGATAAACCTTTGGCCAAACTAACTAGAAATAGAAAAGTGAAGTCTCTAGTAACCTCAATCAGAAATGATAAAGAGGAAATAACAACAGATGCCACAGAGATACAAGAGATCATCTCTGAATACTACCAGAAACTCTATGCTCAGAAATTTGACAATGTGAAGGAAATGGATCAATATTTGGAATCACACCCTCTCCCTAGACTTACCCAGGAAGAAATAGAGCTCCTGAACAGACCAATTTCAAGCACTGAGATCAAAGAAACAATAAAAAATCTTCCAACAAAAAAAATGCCTTGGTCCTGATGGCTTCACACCAGAATTCTATCAAACCTTCAAGGAAGAACTTATTCTTATACTGCAGAGATTATTCCAAAAAATCGAGGAGGAAAGAATCTTCCCCAACACATTCTATGAAGCAAACATCCTGATACCAAAACCAGGAAAAGACCCAACTAAAAAGGAAAATTTCAGACCAATTTCACTAATGAATACAGATGCAAAAATTCTCAACAAAATCCTAACCAATAGATTTACGACTTATCATCAAAAAAGTCATAAATCATGATCAAGTAGGTTTCATCTCAGGAATGCAAGGCTGGTTTAACATAAAAAAGTCCATAAACATTTTTCACCATATTAACAGAAGCAAAAACAAACTATATGATTCTCTAAATAGATGCAGAAAAAGCATTCAATAAAATCCAGCATCCTTTTCTAATTAGCACACTGTAGTGTATAGACATAGGTGGCACATTTCTGAAACTGATTGAAGCTATCTATGACAAACCCACAGCTAATACTTTACTGAATGCAGTAAAACTGAAAGCTTTTCCTCTTAGAACTGGAATCAGACAAGGTTGTCCTCTGTCACCATTACTATTTAACACAGTGCTGGAACTTCTAGCCAGTACAATTAGGCAAGACAAAGGAAATAAAGGGCATCCAAATGGGAGCAGAGGAGGTCAAACTCTCCCTCTTTGCTGATGATATGAACTTAGAAAACCCCAAAGACTCAACCACAAAACTCCTGGAAGTCATCACAAAATACAGTAATATCTCAGGATATAAAATCAATGTCCACAAGTGAGTAGCTTTTGTATATGCCAATAACAGCCAAGATGAGAGGCTAATTAAGGACACAACTCCCTTCACCATGGATTTAAAGAAAATGAATTACCCAGGAATATACCTAACTGTAAGGGTTAACAACAATATTACAGCACATTCAAGAGAAAGTGCATCTTAGAAGGAGGTGCCAATGACCTTACTGATTAAGAGAAACGATACAAAAGACCAGAGGTGATTTAACACTGTGCACACATTCCAAAGAAATTTACTCATATCACTCTCCACCTTCTTCCTACTTCATCCTCACATACTAGCCTATCACAAACCAGGACTACATACATAATCAAATCTAAAAGTACCCCTCGTTCCCCCACTAACTAAACCTATAAAAACCCCTACCTATTACAATAAACAGCTTCGGCTCAGTCCCTTTCCCAGTGTGTCTGTCTTTGTCTTATTTGTTAATCTCCTTTCATACGCCGACTCCCCAAACCACCGCCGCCCGCCGGTCGGGAGGCGGCACCTAACAAAAGAGGTGAAGTACTTCTATAAAGAAAATTATGAAACCCTAAAAAAGGAAATAGCAGAGGATATTAACAAATGGAAGAACATACCATGCTCATGGCTGGCAAGACTCAATATTGTTAAATGTCTATACTTCCCAAAGCAATCTACCTATTCGATGCCATCACTATTAAAATACCAATATTGTAATTTCAAGACTTGGAAAAAATGATTCTGCATTTTGTATGGAACCACAAAAAACCCCATATAGCTAAGGCAGTTTTTAGTAATAAAAACAAAGCTGGGGCATCAGCATACCAGATTTTAGACTGTTACTACAAGGCCATAGTGGTCAAGACAGCATGGTACTGGCACAAAAATAGAGACATAGACATCTGGAATTGAATAGAAAACCAGGAAATGAAATTAACCTCTAACAGCCACCTAATTTTCAATAAACCAAACAAGAACATACACTGGGGGAAAGACTTCCTATTCAATAAATGGTGCTGGGAGAACTGGATATCCACACGTAAAAGACTGAAACTAGACCCACACCTTTTCCCACTCACAAAAATTGATTCAAAATAGATAAAAATCTTAAATTTAAAACATAAAACAATAAAAATCCTCAAAGAAAGCATAGAAAAAAATACTGGAAGATATTGGCCTGGGGAAAGACTTCATGAAGAAGACTTCCGTGGCAATTGCAACAACAAAAATAAACAAATGGGACTTAATTAAACTGAAAAGCTTCTGTACAGCTAAAGAGACAACAACCAAAGCAAATAGACAACCTACACAACGGGAAAGGATATTTGCATATTTTGTATCAGACAAAAGCTTGATAACTAGGATCTATAAAGAACTCATTAATCGGCTCGGCGCCTGTGGCTCAAGTGGCTAAGGCGCTAGCCACATACACCTAAGGTGGCGGGTTCGAATCCAGCCCAGCCTGCCAAACAACAATGATGGCTGCAACCAAAAAATAGCCAGGCATTATGGCAGGCGCCTGTGGTCCCAGCTACTTGGGAGGCAGAGGCAAGAGACTCGCTTGAGCCCAGGAGTTGGAGGTTGCTGTGAGCTTTGATGCCACAGCACTCTACCCAGGGTGACAGCTTGAGGCTCTGTCTCAAAAAAAAAAAAAATCCACATTAATCCACATGAAAAAAGCCTCATTAATCCACATGAAAAAAGCCAACAATCCCATGTATCAATGGGCAAGAGACATGAATAGAACCTTCTCTAAATAAGACAGATGAATGGCTAACAAACATATGAAAAAATGCTCATCAACCCCAATCATTAGAGAAATGCAAATCAAAACCACCCAGAGATACCACCTAACCCCAGTGAGAATGGCCCACATCACAAAATCTCAAAACTGCATATGCTGGCGTGGATGTGGAGAGAAGGGAACACTTTTACACTGCTGGTGGGACTGCAAACTAATACAACCTTTTTGGAAGGAAGTATGGAGAATCCTCAAAGAACTCAAGCTAGACCTCACATTTGATCCTACAATCCCATTACTGGGCATCTACCCAGAAGGGAAAAAATCCTTTTATCATAAGGACACTTGAACTAGACTGTTTAATGCAGCTCAATTTACAATCACCAAAATGGGGAAACAGCCTAAATGCCCACCAACCCAGGAATGGATTAACAAGTTGTGGTATATGTACACCATGGAATACTATTCAGCCATTAAGAAATATGGAGACTTTACAGTCTTTGTATTAACCTGGATGGAAGTGGAACACATTACTCTTAGTAAAGCATCACAAGAATGGAGAAGCATAAATCCTATGTACTCAATTTTGATATGAGGACAATTAATGAGAATTAATGACACCGTGGGGGTAGGGGAAGGGGAGAGCAGAGAGAGAAGGAGGGAGGGGGTGAGGTCTCAGTGTGTGTCGTGCCTTTTGGGGTCAAGACACAATTGTAAGAGGGACTTTACCTAACAAATGCAATCAGTGAAACCTGGTTTCTTGTACCCTCAATGAATCCCCAACAATAAAAAAAAAAAAAATCCACTTAAAAAATGAGCAAAACACATAAGATATTTCACTATAGAGAATATACAAATGGCAAATAATATAGAAAGAGATAGTCGACATTATTAGCTACTAGGGAAATGCAAATTAAAACCACAGGAAGTTATCACTGTACACCTACCAGAATGGCTAAAATATAAAACAATGAAAACACCAAAAGCTTGGGAGGATGGACAGAAGCCAGATTTCTCAGGCACTTGGGAATGCCAAGTGGTCCAGCCACTCCACAAAACAGTTTGGAAGTTTCTTTAAAAAACTAAACATGCAACTACCACAATACCCTATACACTATCCTAGAGAGATGAAGACTTAAGGTTCACACTGAAACATAGATACAATGTTCACAGAAGCTTTGTCATATCCAAAAGCTGGAGTCAGCTCAGATGTCCTTCAACAGGTGCGTGGTTCAACAAACAGCTACGCAGGCAAGTACGGAGCACTGTTCAATCAAGCTTCTCACACACCGATGAGCCCGCAGGGAATCATGCTGCACGAGGAAAACCAAGCCCAGATGCTTCCATGGTATATGATTCCATTTGTATAACAGTTTTGAAATGACGATACTTTAGAAATGGAGAACAGATTCGTGATTGCCTGTGGTTAGGGAGGGGGAGGAGGAGCTGGCACTGGTTATAAAACGCAAGGAAACTTGGCCATGTTAAAACTGTTCAGCATCTCGACTGTGGTGGAGGATACAGGAACCTAAACCGGTCATAAAATTGTACAAAACATGCATGCAAAAGGGCGCACACACAGAATTACGTACTGAGCCAAAGCGCGCCACTGTGCATCAGACCCCGTATTGCTTATTCTTCACTGCAGGCTGAGACCTCGTAGCTCAAAAGCCCACTGGTGCCAAATTCAAATTTTATACATCCTATTATTTTAAAAATAGCCCCCACACAGAACATTTTTAGCCATTTAGAGACTGTCTTCTTTGCATACCCTGAAAACCTCACCACCAGCTGTTCCCTAGTGATAAGATAAGCCCCTGAGCTGCTCTCTGACCCAGAGACTCTGCAGGATGTCGGGACATCAGCTAGAGACTAAGCCCCACTCCTACCCCTCCCTCGTCAGGAGGCCCTTACCCTCCTCCCTTTCAAGGGAGAGCCCCCCATCGCCTCTAGACAAACATCTGCCAGGAAGGACTCCTCCTACATGCACCCCTGTCCCAGTGCTGCCTGATAAAGCTTGTCCTGGTCATATATTTTCCTTGATCTGCTCTGAATCCCTCAACCCCCTCATACACATTTATTCACACCCATGCACACATACACACATACGCACAAATGCTAGAAAAACTGGGAAGTCTGAATGAAATCAGTAGAACATATCAACGTCAAGAAGCAGTTTGCTTTATCATGCTAGAGCTTTGCAAGAACGTTGCCACTGGGGAAACCAGGCAAAGGCGGAGATGATCATATGACTTCTTTTTTTTTGAGACAGAGCCTCAAGCTATCCCCCCGGGTAGAGTGCCGTGGCATCACGCTCACAGCAACCTCCAACTCCTGGGCTCAAGCGAGTCTCCTGCCTCAGCCTCCCACGTAGCTGGGACTACAGGCGCCTGCCACAACGCCTGGCCATTTTTTTTTTTTTGGTTGCAGCCATCATTGTTGTTTGGCGGGCCCGGGCTGGGGATTCGAACCCACCACCTTAGGTGTATGTGGCTGGCGCCTTAGCCGCTTGAGCCACAGGCGCCGAGCCGATCATATGACTTCTTAAAACCTCACATAAATTTAAAATTTCTCAATTAAAAATTTCTGGCTGCTTATAAGGTCTGCCCAAACCACTCCAAAATGAGAAGGGGTAGAATGGTCAGAGCCTTCTCCAGCTGTGAGACCCGATTCATCTCTGGCACGGGACCGCGTACATTCCCAGCATGCATGCACACACACATACACACATGCATATGTGTGAAACAGGGGAACACGTGCACATCCTGCACACACATAGGCAACTTGCCAGGTCCAGCACAGACGCTCCCACCCTTTCTTCCTGCTGGTGGACCCAGGAGCTCAGAGCCCTGCAGATCAGCACCAGGCTCTGCTCTCAGCTCCCGCACACCAGGCAAGCAGTGACCATTCAGCCCCAACAGCCTCACCTGTAAAATGGGGAAATGGTCCCACCCTGTGGGACTTTTGTGGTGAGCCTCAGAGACACTGTCTGTAAAGTGGGTCTCAGCATTCCCATTGCACAAATGAGCAACTTGGGACCAAAAAATATTGTTCTTGTTAATAAAATACTATGCCACATGCATATAAGACGTAAGTCCCAAAGTGGAACCCATCAGGGCCCAAGGGAGGTACATACAAAGTGTTGGCATCCTTAGCCTAGCAGTATGTCCTTCAAAGAGTGTCCCCTCCCCCCATTTGTCTGGGTGAAGCTGAGTGGGTGCCAGGTGGCATTGTGGAATCCCTTCATGGGTGCACACACACATCCCCTCAGCCCAGATTAAGCTCAAACCTGAACTTGAATCTATTAAACAGATACCGCTTTCTACCATGGGCAGAAATCCCAGTACTTGAGAAGGTCTGGGGCAGACTTCCAGGGGGAGGCCGGGTGGGGTGAGTGTGGCTCATGGTCCCACCACTCAATACCACCCTGGAGAGCCACTGCCAGGCCTGTGGAGGAGACCACCAACCCACCACCAAAATGAACAGCTGGAATTTATGTGCCAAGAGCCTGGTCTACAGGTAGAAATGAGGCCAGGAGATAGCATGAAGAAATCCAGGAGTCCCCAGCCTCTGAACACAACAAACGGGAACAGGGAGGCAGGAGAGATAACCAAGATGTCTCCAGAAAAGCCGGCTCAGAGTTTCCACAGTTGAGCCCACTAAAATCTAGCACTCCTTGCCAGGAAGATGGGTGGGCAAAGACCCAGGGGTGGGGCAGCTGACCTGGAAGGCCATAAATGCCAGAACCAGAAGCCCAGGTGGTCCCTGGCAGCATGGTCCTCAAGCTCTGTTCTAGGGTTTATATCAAAATTCATAAGACCCTGTCTTGGGCCACTAAGATTCCCAGCCCCTCTAGCCAGCACCCACCTGGGGAAGTCCCCTGGCCTCTTTTGGAGAAAATTTTATAAAAAGTGGTGCAGGAGTAGAGTGGGACTCAAAGAAACAAATCCCACATGATCCGGCCTCACTGAGGAGTCTAATACAGTCAAACTTACAGACCCAAAGAGTGGCAGCCAGCCAGGTGGGGGTGGGCTGGGGGGTGTGGGGAGGATCCTATAGGCTTGGAAGTGACAGCCAAGTAAGGTGGGTGCAGAAAGGGAGCTGCAGAGCATCACTGCACCCAAAGTCAACAGCCATGTATTGTCCACCTAAAAACCTGCTAAGAGGGAAGGTCTCATGTTAAGTGCCCTTAGCACTCCACACACTCACATATATATGTATATACACATATATACATGTCTATACATGTGTGTATATACACACATATATACACGTATGCATGTATGTATATATGTGTGCATATATATAAACTTATAAATGTGTGTGTGTGTATATATGCATTTCCAGACAGAGTCTTACACTGTTACCCAGGCTAGAAAGCCCAGCCTAGCTCACCGCAACCTCTAAGTCTGGGACTCAACATACCCTCCTGCCTCAGCCTCCCAAGTAGCTGGGACTACAGACACCCACCAAAACACCCAGCTAGTTTTTCTATTTTTAGTAGAAACAGGATCTTGCTCTTGTTCAGGCTGGTCTTAAACTCCTGAGCTCAAGGGATCCTCTCAGAGTGCTGTGATTACAGGCATGAGCCACGGTGCAGGTCCCACAATGTAATTTAAAATAAAGACAATGAAAAAGAAAACACAGTAGTATGAGGTCTGTGTCCCACCGGAGGGCCCCCTGCACCCCTCACAAAGACAGGAGGCCTTGCCAGAAACAGGGTGGAGAGCCGCCCTCATCTATATGCTAATTAGCCCACACAAGAATTACAGGGTTAATTAAGCAACCACCCTCCCTCCATTTTATCTGCCCTGGACACTGAGGCAAGAGGAGGAAATCGCAACCTCTGATCAAATTAGCTGTCTCCAGGCTGTTCTGGGCAGCTCCTCGCTCCCAGCTGCAGGAGCAGCTCCCAGAGTTAATCACGTTTATTTCCCAAGGCACAAGGGATTTAGAAAGTGATTAGGAATCAGACCCAGGAACAACCAGCCCTGACCTTTCTGCTATCAACTTCCTCGGTGCAAAGGGGGTGTCTTATCGCTGATGGGCGGCAGGTACACACCAGGCCGTGTCCTCCCTGGATGGGAAACTTACCGGTTAGTGAGTGACTGGCTGTCAAGTCAGGAGCTTGCACTTGTTCTCCTGCTCCCAAGGCCCAGCACTGTCAAAGAGGCAACGGCTCGGTTCATGTGTCTACCCTGCCGTGTGGTTCCACGTAAGTGACTTAAATTCCCTGAGCCTCAGGTTTCTTTCTTATTAAATGGGGATATGGCCTCCACCTGCCAGAGTGAGACCCAGACATGCTGCAGGAAGCACGGATGGTCGGTCCTGTGCAGCAGCAGCAGCAGGACAGTCTGCTTTCTGCCTTCTGCTTTTTCACCCCAGCACCCCAGTCCTGACTCCCCAGTACTCCACCCACCACAGTCCAACTCAAAACTGCTCCCTACCCCCAAAAGCCACCCTGAGAATTCAATGTGGATGCCACAGCCCCCTGCAACTCCAGGGAGAGTGAGTATCTGGGCACTGGTCATTCACCCTTGCATCTCTACAGGACAGCACCTGGCACAGAGGAGGCATCAGTGAATATGTGCTGAATAAATCAACTGAAAGGGCCTAGAGGTCACTGATTCCAGGCTCAGGAGTAGATAACAGGAGAGCCACTGGCTTCCCATCCAGTATCCTTGACAGACATAGCTAATCAATCACCACACCCTTCCATGCCAGGGGCAGGGCTAACCTCAGTAGGACACCCTAAGCAGCCACCACCAATTGGTTGCAGTTGGCTGATTTGTCTATCCCATATCAGCCATTTCCAAGCAGGTTCCCAGTGGGAAGGAGGGAGCTCTCCCAGTAGTTCATGAGGGCTCTCAAGACACACTCCAGACTGAGTGCAACAGTGTTGCCCTCAGGTCCCTGGATAGAGCACAGTCTCAAAGGGCCCAGACCAAGCCCTTTCCCCACACAGAAGCTGCCCATGGGCAGGGGGCAGAATTCTCCCGTGGCCCCCAGGAACTCATCCCCTGAGTGTACACATCCTGCATCATCTGGGAACTAAGAATGTATCAGTTTTACTCCCAGGATCAGGCTGTGTCAGTGGCACAGCTGACTTCAAGATTGGGAGACTGCCAAGGTGGGCCCAACAGAATCACACAAGGCCTTTAAAAGCCCTTTCCTTCCTCCTGCAGAGAGCAGAAGAGCAAGTCTGGGCTTCAGCACATGAGAGGGACTTGCTGTTTGGGCTTGAGGACAACAGGTCACATGGCAAAGAATATGGGCAGCCTTTAGGACTGAGCCCAGCCCCAGACAATACCACCAAGGAAGTGGCACCTCAGTCCTGCAACCAGAAGGAACTGGGTCCTGACAACAAAAAGAATGCGCTAGAAAGGGAGGTCCCCACCCCCAGCCTCCAGAAGGGAACTCAGCCCAACCCAAATCTCCCTCCCACCCTTCCTCTTCCTAAACAGGGAACCCAGCTGCCCTGTGCTGAACCTCTGACTTTCAGGACTGTAAGCAAAAAAACAAAAGGTGGTTGTTTTTGTTTTTGTTTTTGTTTTTTCAGGTTAATGTGAGGGTTCCAACACCTAGGCTATGACATTTGCATTTGTTATGCAGAGTCCCTCTTGTAGTTGTGTCCTGCACCCAAAAAATGTGCCATATGCCCTCACATTGTGACCATTAAGTGGGAGCACCCCAATGCCCTCCCCGCCCTCGTTGCCCTTCCCCCGAACTTGAATTGAATTCAGTTTTTCAAATAGGTGGTGCTTTAAGCTGCTGAGTTTATGGCGATTCATTGCCTGGCGTAGAAAACTAATACAGGTGTGACATGCAACAATCACTCAAGAAGCTGATCTGAAGTGAATGAAATTGGACCACATTTGGTATGACAGAACCAGAGCAGGGTGTGCCTTGAACTAAATTATTCTGCTTTACACACTGGGGAGAAGGGTTGTTGTAATTGTACTCATCAAATTTATGCAAATCTGACTCAATGAAAGGAAACTCTCAGTCTGTTCCAAAAGCATAGAACTAGAATAGGCCCCGTTATAAGCTCAGCAAAGCTCCTGTAGAATTTCCTGAAGAGACTAGAGGCAGCCCACATGGGTCTCTGGCCAAGGGGAGGAGGTGGGAAGTAGAGAAAAGGGGAGGGGGCTTTGATGGACATAGGACCATTTGCTCCTTTACAAATCCTCAGAAATCCTACCATGGAAGCCACCACCTTGAGCCTTGTACTCCAATGCTGTCTAGCCAGGGAGGACCTCTCTCAAACCAGTGTGTAAACTGCCCCAGCAATCGTGCCCAAGACCTGCCACCCTCAACACAACGTAAGCCCTCCCTCCCCACCCCGGCAGAAGCATCTTGCTCAGTGCCCATCCCCATCACCCGCCCAGTGCCAGGCACACGGAGGCATCCAGGACCCCCTGCAGATTGTGAATGCCCAGGGAGCCAGCAAACCCCACACATGGCACATGGGAAACAAGGACACAGTAGAGCTCTGAGCGGCGCAGCAGGGTGGGGGTGGGGTGTTGTGGTTCTCCCCGAAGGCAATGCACACCCCAGACCTGCAGGTAAACAGGAAAGAGTGATCGCGCGTTACCAGGTCTCTCTCACAACGCACTGCTAAAGTGGCATCAGTGGAGTTTTAAAATATATGTAAACCCCTAAGGACCAAGAGAGTGGGAGGGGGGCAGCGGCAGATGCAAGACTGCAATGCATTTGGGAATCTCAAAAACGGAGGAAGGACAGTAACTGACCGGGGGAGCCCAGACTGCTGCCCTTGGTGGACACAGAGGCAATGCTGAGGGGAAGTGATTTCTGCCCCAGCTCGCCCTCCAGGCCAAGAAGAGGGGAGCCCAGCACACATGTGAGGGCCAGCAGGTATCCCAGCCTATACAATTTGGAGAGGGGCACTATTAATGATTCTGCCAGGAGAATAGGCAAAGCCCAGATTGGTCTGGGGGTGAAAATTCTGGTGTTGGCAAAAGCCTTTGGCTTAGTCCATTTTGTGCTGCTATGACAGGATACCATAGACTGTGTAATTTACAAAGAACAGAGATTTATTTCTCACAGTTCTGAAGGCTTAGGAAGTCCCAGAACAAGGTACTGGCCTCTGGTGAAGGCCTTCCTGCTATGTCATCCCAGAACAGAGGCATGAGGAAGGTTGGGGTGAGGGGGAGAGGGCACATGTGAGAGACACACACAAGAAAGGATTCACATCTCTAACAAACCCACCCCTAGGACAGGGACAGTATTCCACTAATGAGGGCAGAGCCCTGTAGCCTCAATCACCTTCTAAAGGTCCCACCTCTCAACACAGTTGCATAAAGTATTACGTTTGCATCAAGGATTAAGTTTAAGTTTCTAACATGTAAACTTTAAGGACGCATTCAAACCACAGCATTTGGTGATGATGGCACTAGATGCTCTGGGACCCTCACTTCAGACTGGGTCTGCACTCAAAAGGGTAGAGCCACCACCCCAAGCCACACTTGGCTCATACCCTGAGAGAGCACATACCAGGACTGTTGTGCAAAGAGCCCCCCAGGCCTGACGTTCACAAGTTCCCGAAGACAAGGACCCATCACCACCTGTTCACTGCATAGCAAAGCCCCACCCACACCCAAGAGCTCCCCACTCATTTTTAGCGTTTGTTCTTAACTGAGAATTGACAGTCGACAGTCACCAAACAATTGAGGAAATGTTCCAACACAGAAAAAAAAGAAACCCAAGCAATCAAGGGGAAAAGGAGGGAAAAAAATAAAATCAGGCACTGCAGACGCAGAACAAGAATAGAGTTCTGGGGAAAAGTACCAGATGCATAAAAGGCTTTTGGAAATTAAAATTATAATGGCTGAGGTAAGTAGAATGAAAAGACAAAAAGTAGAACAAAAAAATAGAGTAGAACAAAAAGCGATGGAAAATGCAAAAGGTAAGAAGCTTACGGGTCTGTTCAAAAGACCTGCCATCTGACCAGCAGATGGCCCAGACACCGAGAGTGAAGCCGGGGGTTATCAGTGAAATGCGGTAAACATGGCCCAGGTCATGAGGGTCCGACTCACACAGCCCTCCGAGTAGCCAGCGTAATGAAAGAAAAATAACCCACACAAACATGTATATCACTGCAACACTTCAGAATGCCAGAGCGAAAGAGCATACCCTCTAAGCCAGGTGTCCTCAAACTATGGCCCGCAGGCCACATGCAGCCCACCTAGGACATTTATCTGGCCCGCCGGGTGTTTTTGCCGCCACTGCCTGTCCTGCTTAGCAGCCCACTCGTCCTGGGGCCCGCAGTCCAGCCCTCCAACGGTCTGAGGGACAGTGAACTGGCCCCCTATTTAAAAAGTTTGAGGAACCCTGAAGCCTTCAGAAGAGGAACAAAGTGTCCTTAAGAGGAACTGGGATGGTGTTAGACTTTTCAACCATGAAATCAGAGCTGGACTATAGTGGGGCAATGCCTGCACAATTCCCAGGGGAAAGGTGTGATCTAGAATTCTATACCCAGTTGTATGGTGTCGCATCGCTCTCTTGACCTCCAGTTTATCCTCCTTCTATTTAAAAACAGCAAGACCACCTGTGTCACCCTTAGGGTCCTGGATGTAAGTTAGGTTCTAGGTAGATGGAGGCATTTTGTTTTGTTTTTCAAGTGGGAGCAGTTTTTACTCAGTTTTCGGAGGTCAATTTCATTTAAAAGGGGTTGTTTTCCTTTAACAAGCCCCAGCTTCCTTCTGCTACTGCCACCAAGTAGTGGCAGTGGTGAGGTAGCTTCCAACTTCCAGTAGTGCAGAGGCTGCCACCAGGGCAGGTAGGAGCAATTCCGGACCCAGGTTACCAAAGCTGCAGAAGCTCCCTCAGGAAGAGCAGCACCCTCCTAGCAGGTCCGCAGTGTTGTGAAAATCATTCCAAGAGGCCCGACCACGAAGTTACTTCTACATATCTCTTCCAACAATTGTGATTTTTATGTCCTGCATTGGGCATTGGACCTGCTGAAACAGCTGCCGAGGTGCCAGCCATGGATGAAGAATGGAGCTGCGCCCGGTAGGCATGGCCCAGGTCCCCAGCTTCCCACCTTGCCTTTTCTGACCCTGACCCAACCGCTGCCCACCTACTTCCAGAATCTCAGTGGCAGCAGTCTCCAGGGGACCATCCTCATGCCCAAACAGTACCTGGAATTAAAGTTTCTCCCTATGTCCATCCTTGCCTATAGAGGACCTAAAGCCGATGCCTGCCAGGGCCATGGCATAAAGCTTCATAACCTTGCAGGACAAGCTCTGTGGTGCAGTTTCCCCTTGGGGTTCCCACCAGGCTGAGACTGCCCTGCACCAATGTGGCTTCCTCCTGCCCTGCCCCAAAGTCCCCCTTTACTGGGAAGATGCTCTCAATGAATCGCTTGTGCCCAGACCCGTGTCTCAGAGTCTTTCTGAGAGGAACATTTTCAGATATGCAAGGACCCCAAAATTTTAGCCCGCATGTACCTGTTCTTAGGAAGCTCTTGGAGGGCATGCTTCAGCAGAAGGAGGGGGTGAAGCAGGGAATCATGACACCCCAGCATGCTGGGAAGCAAAGCCCTGGGCCCACCGGCCAGCATGGGGCAGAGGGTCTAGGGAGTGACCAGGACCAGAAAGCCCACATGGAAGGTTAAGGAGAAAAGAGCGTTGATGGAAGGGCAGTTTGACTACCTGGAAAGTAATATCGATTCACGTATAACTGATCCGGTGAAGCACTTACGAAAAATGGCAGCGGGTACAGAGAAATCCAAATAAAGGGGAAATACACACATATTAAGTCCAGGAAACATCACCATCGTCCACTTCACTCAGCAGTAAGCACCATGTTCTGCCATAATAATGTAAATACTGACTATTGATTTAACCAAAAGTTGTGATAAAAGCATACTGAGGATGGGGGAAGGGCCGGGACAGGGAGCGTGCAGAGGGCTGAACCACGAGCCTCCACTGCAGCCAAGAGACAATGTTCAGAACAGATTAATCAAGAAAGAGCCGTATCAGCATGTTGTTTAGAAATGTGGAAGTAAATAGCTGTGATCATTGCCAGCGGAAATCCATTTGATATAAATGTGTCTTTTTAAACTTCATTACTTCCAAGGGGTTGAAGCGCAGCTTCCGAGCATGGGCACACGCACTCACACTGCCCCACCCGCCACGGGAGGATGAGGCTGGGAGGCAGGAGTGGAGCCGTGAAGGAGGTGGGCAGGGAGGGCACTGCGGAGAGGTGGGCCCTTGACCCCGGCCCAGCCCCACAACACAGGAGGACTCAACAGCCACAGAATTGAAACACTCCCCACCCCATGTCCCACCACTACCAGCCATGGCTACCCAGCAGGCTACATTACGGAACCATTCATCACAGTTGAGTGCTGCTCTCTCCACTTCAAAAGTGGAGGTTCCCCTGCTGGGGTCACACAAAGTATGGCTGTTGCACGGCCTTCAGATGCTACCAAAATTCCCAGAGCCTCAGCTTCCTCACATGGCAGATCACAAAAATGGTCACTGTCTTATCAGCAAATCCGGTTGTTCTTGCTGGCCTAGTGGCTTTCTTGGACCAACAGGACATGGCTGAAGTGACATTGAACTGCTACTGAGTCTCGACCCAAGAGAGACCTTCAGCTTCCATTCTTGCTGCTCTTAGAAGCCTGCCTCTGACCCATGAGCAAGCCAACCTGGACTGCTAGAGGGACAGAGAACATGGCCCAGGCGCCCAGAGCCCAGCCAGCGCCAGCACACTCCCACACTCGGGCCCAACAGGTCTGACTGCCACTGACCACAGACGTAGGAGCTGCCTGCTGAGATCAGCCCAGCCCAGACCAGAAGAACGACCCAGCAGAATCCCAGGATTAACAGATGGCTGTGGTTGTTTTAAGCCAGGGTTTTAGGAAGCTTTGCTATGTAGCTTGGGAAAATTGATACGCCTTCCATGGGAAATAGCAATACTAAGGCTTAATTCGCAGGGTTTGAAGATGTAATGATAACATATGAAGGAACCACAGCTGCTCGAAAATGTTCCTTATCTCCCATCGCCATCTCCAACACATGAATGCAAAAGAGTTTTTAGCCACTGCTTTCCTACTGAGGGCCATGGGGAGAGGCCAGGAAGTAGGGGCAGGGCTCCCAAAGGAGAACAAGGACACCTCCAAGGCAGCCCCCACCGACCCCCTAATGCAGCCCTGGAGTCTGAGCCAACACGCTGGCTGTGAAGCAACTAGCAACTCAACTTTGCAAGCAGCTCTGAAAAGGCAAAGATTTAACCACTGTAATTGGCTTATTGATTTTGCAATCACATTTTAAGATGCACAATCTGCCACCATCTCCATTGGCCATTACGGCAGCCTTCCAGGGAAGTTTTATCTCCACCACCTGTGGACCAGACCCAGCGACCAGCAGGTGAAGAAACACTGTCCCTAATCATCCTGGAAGGGTGGTAAACATAGCTCATGGCAGGCCCGCCAGCCTCCCCCAGATGCCAACAGGGAGTTCGGTGACACAATGGAGCCCTCAGCTCTCTGAGCCGACCACAGAGGCACCCTTCTCTCTGCCACTGCACTAAGCTTGTCTGCTATATTCTGATGTATGCTGAGGCCTCAGTTCTCCCTGGGGTAGGCCTGGGATTTTGTAAAAAAAAACATTGGGTTTGGTGTCTGGATACCCAGGCCACACCTGTGGTTCTACAGCTGAAGACATACACCCTGAGAACACTGGACTACCCTCACTTGGCCACAGTTTAGGGGAAGCCCCACCAAGGAAGTAGCCTGGATACTCTTCTCCATGTGGCCCTCCACTGCCCAGGAAGCTGCTATCTAGAATTTGCAAGCCTAGGTTTGCAAGGATCATAGAGCTCCTTACCCCTCATTTTATGGCTGAGCAAACAGCCACTCAGAGAGAAGCAGTGGTGGGGGAGGCAGAACAGAGTGCATGGACCTCAGCTGTCCCAGGGGCCTCAGTTCCTGAGTGGCAGGAACAGCACGAAAGCAAGTGCCCAGCTGCCCACACGGTGCTCCTCCTAACTGTAGGGCTGCCTCTGTGTAAGATCTCCATTCTACAAGGCAGTGAGGGCTCTCTGTACAGGACAGGGGAGTGTCCCAGGCTTCTCCAACTCTGGGATCTATAATCTTGACTGTAGATGGCCAAGACTCCCTAAGGCTTTGTAGCTCAGAACTAGGTACAGTTAGCCAGGGTGTTCACTGGAGTTAAGTGGAACTAACCATGTGAGATCTGTGAATACTTGACCTATGTTAATGTGTAGACCCCTCCAGCCCTGCCAGGTGATGGGTAGGGACTCACTGTCTCTGGACCAGGGACGTGAGCAGCTGTTTTTGCACATTGGCCACCTCAACACTTCACCTTTGAGCTCACACTGCCCTGGTGGTACAGCCACCTGGGGTCTGGGTGAAGAGGCTAAAGCCCCAGCCCCCTGGCATGGGCCTGGCAGTGCATTTAAGGAGATGGAGGAGGGGCGTGTATCAGAGCAGAGAGTCTCTGCTGACAGCTGGACCAAACTCCTCCCTCCATGCCCCCTGTGACCCTGCCATGCCTCCAGGGTGGATTCAGGTTTTGTGGGAACCAAAATCTGAAAGAATCCTGGCTAGCTCCGAATCCACACATTCCAAGTTTTATTTAGTCTTCATTACCCACATTTTCCTCTGGCTCAGGTATCTTTGTGTGGAGACCGGGACACCATGGATGGCCACAAATGGACTGGTGCACACCTGGTCCCAAGCACTGCCAGTCCTTAGAAGATCTCACTGCAAGAGCCCACAGGGCTCAGTCAGCCCTGAAACCAGCTGGTGCCATGGTGTCCAGTGGTCTGTACTGTCCTGGACCAGAACCCAGCCTGTGGAGCTCACAGGAAACAAGGGACAGTTCAATGGCTTCTTGAGCCCACTTACCCATAAGACTGTTTCCCAAAGTACATTCCACAAAAATTCACTTCCATGTTATGTAATATGAGTTTACAATATAAGAGTGACTTGGCAGCCCTGCATATGGGAATAGTTTGTCATTGACCTCCCAGAAACTTTCCCTGTCCTCATGGGTTGGCAGCACCTGCCCACTGTCCACTCAAGTGCATCCCTAGACACACACCCAGGATGACCACGCCATAGAAGAGAACCTTGTCCATCTTCCTCTGCCTGGCCCATAAAGGAAAGGCTGGGAGGTCTGTCTGGACTCTGCACCCCCACCCCCCCACCCACAGAAGGCCTCAGGAACTACTGTGCACACTAGCCACCCTTCACTCCCAGCCCAAAGTCCTCTACTTGGGGAATCTCCCTGACTTTCCAGTCCCTTGTTCACCATCCCACCATTGCATCCCGGAAGGGAGAAAGGCTTTGCTCCCAAGCAGCATATTCCAGTGCAGTGGGCTGGTCAGGAAACACAGGGTCACCGGCCAACTTAGCAGGGACAAGAGCCTGTGTGTCAGGACCACATGGGCAGCGCCAGCCCACGGCTCCCCTCTGTGGCTGGGAGCTCAGGCCACATCCAGACCTTTGTTTATGTTTGCTGCTGTAAACATGCCACAATTGGTTTGGATTTTCTAGAACCTTAAAATTTTAGCTTGCACTTATATCAAAATGCACTTGTAGCTATTACAACACGAGTACTAGTAACAATCCTACAGGAAAAAATAACTTCATTCTTGCAAACAAATTCTGTAACCCAAGCTTTACTCACAATAAAACAAAACCCAGAGATTCTAAAGGATTCAGCTGCCAGAAAAGTCTAGTTGGTGTGACAGAAATTACACGGCAGTGCCCGCTCCAGTTCGTGTGTCTCTCTTTCCCCACACTTCCCCTCCCCCAACACCTGAGAGGACAGAAGTGACTCCATTTTGTAAAAACCTGCCACTGAGTAGCCTGTAGAAAGCCCCCAGTCCCAGGAAATTCCACAAATTCCGTGAAACCCTTAGAATGCCCCTCCTGGAACCCAGCCAATTAGACCAATCCCTGCGACCTCTGGTAGCAATGTTCACCTGCATTTTATTCTCTCCCATAATACGCAACCCTTATAAAGAAAACAGACAATAGCGAGGCGGGGCTCTCAGCCAGGACCTGCCGGCTGTGTCGGGTCCCTGAGAGCCCAGGCTCAAGCTTGAATAAAGGCTCTTTGTTTTTGCATCGGACTCGGCTCCCTGGTGGTTTTTGGGGACTTCCTGGGAGGAACATACCCTGGGCATAACACACCCAGTCCACACCGGGCGGCCTACAGCCTCAGAGGACAGCCCACACAGGGCCTTGTGGCCCCGCTGTAGGGGGCCTCAACCTGAGAGCACCCATTACACACATACTTGCACATATGTGCACACACATGTGCCTACACACTTGCACATACACACCACACATAGTCAGCAGTGAAGGAACTGCAAAGACCCCAGCACAGAGACCTACCCCTTCTGGCCACCCCATCTTCTTGGCCAAGGCCAGTTCAGGTGCTACTTGAGTCCCTAAAACACCCAGCTCTCCTCAGGGCCACACTTCTCAAGTCTTCCTGGGCTGTGCATTGAGGCTCCATTCCACACACAGATTCAACTGCAGGGGGGATGGTGACAGGGCTGTGAGTTCAGGGCCACAGACCCATCAGGTTCCTCAGGCTGCCTGTGAGCTCAGCCAGCTAGGGACAGCCCTCTGCTTCCAGCCACTCCTAAATGTGCTCCTTCCCCATTAGGCCACAGTGCCAAAGAGAAAGCAGCTGCCACCACCACGAACCCAGCCCCCTGGGGCTGAGCCCCTCCATGGAGTCATCAGTTCGTCAGCATCTGTAACTGACCCTGGTCAGCACCAAGCTGAGGGCCAGGGAGGTGCAGGGTCTTGCCCAGAGGACCAGGCAATGGGCAGAGCCAGTCTGGTCTCTGTCCCACTGCCAGCACCAGGTCTGTCCACCTGACCACCTCCCAGAGGCCAAAGCCAGGCTGCTCAGCCCAAGAACACACCATGTCCTTTACCGCACACCAGGGAGGAGGGGAAGCCTCCCCACTTCCTGATGCATTATTTATCAGGAGCATTAACCGTGGGTGACATCACAGGCATTCCAGGGTAATTTGTGGAAAGTATTGTTAAAGCAATTGATTTGCAAATTCCTTGACAGGGAAAACAGAGCACTGAGAAGGCAAGGATGTGACATGGAGACTTTTTTTAATGTATTTGGGGATAATTGATTGAAAGCTAAGCTGTGTAGCCAGTGAGAAAATGAGATTATTCTGTCTGTTATGCAAAGAAATTGTATATTGTGCAAAACAGCAGGACAAGGAGCTATCAGGGCAGCTGAGAGGCACTTGCTCCTTCTGGGGAGGGAGGGATGCTGTTCTTCCCAAATACAAATCCTCCTCACACTCCCCTCACCCCAGAAAGCCCCAGCCACCTCCTCCTTGTGCCTTCTTATGCCCCTAATCCCCTCCCAGCCCTGGGCCTCAGCCCAGACCCCTCCTCCCTCCACCCACTGCACACTGGCTTCCATCAGTCACTGAGTCCCGAAGATTCCTTCACCTTTATCCTACCATCCAGCCTCCCAACCACAGTCTCCAAGGCATGTCAAGGACCACATGGCTAAGGCTTAACCCTCAGGTGAGGCACGAGTCGGCTGGAAGCCAAAAAGAACATAGACACTGCCTATGCTGGGGCAGGAGGGGACGTGGACTGGGGCCCTGCCCTGATTGGCTCTCAGCAGTCACCATCCCCCACCTGGACCATTTCAGTCCCCCCATAATCCACACTGTGCCTTCTCAGCCCACAGAGCTGGCCACCGCCTCCTCCTCAGAACTCACCAGTGACAGCTACCGTTGCCAGGATGACTGCACCATGTTTGTAAAGTCAAAGAGCTGATGCAGTCTCCTCCCTGCCCCCTTTGCATACTTCCTTGAGATCCAGCAGTGTAAACTGCCTTAACATGCCACCCAGGACTTGTCCACCCAGGCAGCAGTGTCAACTGCCTTAACATGTCACCCAGGACTTGTCCGCCCAGGCAGCTTATGCAGTCATTCTGGGCACAAATCAAATGCCTCTTCCTCCAGGAAGCCTTTTCTGACTGCCCCAGGCAAACAGTCTTGAGGTCTCCACCCTTTCTCCCTCCAAACATCAGTGTATTCACTAGTAGGACTTTTTCTTTGCTAGATTATGAACTCAGAGGTGGCAAAGATGACGAGTACATGCCTGCTGTGAATTAATGTATGCAGCCAGATTATACTTCTGGCTCCCTTGATTTCCTAGAGCTCTGACAAAGCCCTGAGCCATGTAGTGTGAGCACCCAGGGGGCTAGTGGCTTTGCTAGCTGCTCCCACTGCCAAGGCCAGAGGTTCACCAAGCCCAGCGTTCCCCAGCAGGGTGGCCCCGCAGTCATGGGGAGACCTGGTTTGGAGAAATTAGGGCGGGCAGGTTGATCCCTGAGCACACATAAGCCACTACCCAGGGGATACTCGGGATCAGCCACTCAGGGCATGCTTGGCCACCACTCTGAGACTGACTGCACACTGGGCCACTCAGAAACAGACACGTGCCTCTAGATGTCACAAAACAGCCCAGCCCTGCGTCCTACCCAGGGTAAATCACCTAGCCTCACTGAGCCTCGGTCTTCATGTCTATCAAATGAGAATCATCTTATTATCAGCCTCTAAGGCTGCTGTGAGGGTTTAAACCACAGCACCTGGACCACATGGTGTTCTCACTGGAGCCTGAAACTCTTGCTGGGACCACCTTGCCCAGCCGTTATTCATATGATCACACTGGGAATTTCCATCACCCTGATTTAGGGTTTTCATGCCTAGTTTGTATATCAGGAAAATGAGGCTCCCAGAGTTAACAAAGTTGTTGGTGATTAGCTGCCAAAGGTGGGGAGGGGATATGGGCAGACCTGGCCATGCAGGTAAATACTGTTCTCCCTTGGAAACCAGGGAGGCAGGAGCTAATCCTCCAGTGGGGACAGAGGAAGCTGGACAGCAAGGCTTGCTGGACTTCTGCCAGGGATCCTACTGTGGGAGCTGCTGACCAGGAAAGGGTCAACCATGACCTTCAAACATCTACTCGTTCCACCTGAGCCCACAGTTCCAAACAGCAAGCTTGACCCCAGGGGAGGCAGGCAAGAGGCCTCCCCCGGTGGCTCTATAGCGAGGTGTCAGGGTTTGTCTGGGACTGAGGACAGGGAACATGCAGTGCCAAAACCAGGCAAGCAGCAGGCAAACCAGGAAGAGGTAGTCACCCTAGTTCTAAACACCTTTAAAGAGCTGAAAAATGAATAATAATCCCTTCAAAATGTTTTGGCAGCAGAGAAACATAACACCAGGCACTAAAGTTGACATTTCCTAAGACAATATCTGGGGAAGCAGACAAGAAACTTTCCCCTCCCTTCCCCATCCATTCCCACAGTCAGCCCATCCCCTACACACCACACCAAATCTCACCTGCAGTTCCATTTCAACACTATCCCCTCCCTGGTGCCAAACAGAGGGCATTCGAAGGTGACCAAACGCAGCCCTCCCCCCCCCCAAGGAGCCCCCAGGCCAGAGGGCAAAGGAAGAGTGGCAAAGGCAAGACAGAGGGAAGGTGTGAGAGGTTAGGGAGGGCGTCCTGGAGGAGACACCTCCTTCACAAAGCTGTCAGCAGGAGTTAGCAAGGTAGCAAGCTGCAGTGGGCATTCTAAGCTCAGAACGGCATGGGCTTAGAATGCCAGAGACGTGTTAGAGCTTGCCCCATTCTAGGGATCATACCTGCAAAAGAGGGGAGGGGATAAAAAGAGAGAGGTAGGTGGGCCACCCCCAGAGACCTGTTAGAGTTTGGACTTGATCTTGTGTTCACAAGGAGCTACTGAAGAATTTTAAGGAAGTGGAGTTTAAGGCCAATGGAAGAAAGAGGGGTGGGGTGGTGCTATCATTAAGGTGTCATTTTCTTTTAACAGCAGAGACAAAAGATTGGTTTCCTAAGTATGGCATAGGTTCTCAACCAGGAGCATCGAGCAATATCTGCAAATATTTTATTAGTTGTTACAACTAGGGGGCAGGGTACTGTAGGCATCTGGTGGGTAGAAATCATGATGCTGGCTCTGTGCCTGTGGCTCAAGTGGCTATGGCGCTGGCCACATACACCTAAGGTGGCGGGTTCGAATCCAGCCCAGGCCCGCCAAACAACAATGACAGCTGCAACCAAAAAATAGCCAGGCATCATGGCGGGTGCCTGTGGTCCCAGCTACTTGGGAGGCTGAGGCAGGAGACTCACTTGAGCCCAGGAGTTGGAGGTTGCTGTGAGCTGTGATGCCACAGCACTCTACCCAGGGGGACAGCTTGAGGCTCTGTCTCAAAAAAAAAAAAAGAAAAGAAAAGAAAAGAAATCATGATGCCAGTAAATATTTTCCTACACACAGGATAGCTCCTCACCAAATAATTGTCCGTTCTAAAATGCCATTCCGTACTGCAGTTGGGAAACCCTGAAGCATGGTGCATACGGGATCAGGGTTGGACTGCACCACTAGTATGTTCTAACTGGTTGGATGATTATCAACTTTTTAAGGTGCTAGGTAAGCACCACAGGTCTAAGAACTACAAGTCCAATAGCATTAGATGAGCAACTAAAAGAACACCATCCAGGAAATCACCCAAGGTCACACAGAAGGACGCAGGAGAAAAGGAGGCCTCCTACCCCCAGCACAGCACTGTTAGGTGAAAGGAGCCATCCTCCTGGCCCTCCTTCCCCACACCTACACCTGCCTCCACCCCTGATTTAATAAAATTCACTTTAAGATTTCCTACAAATTTGGAAAAATCTTCATTTCTTCCCTCTGATAATCCTCGGAATGCCTCTGAGAGGAGATGAATATGGAAATCACCCAGGTAGCTCAAACACGAGATGAGCTTTCATTTATTTACTTCCACTTAGGATTTGAGACTTGGGAGTGAGATAAGATAGAAGCATTAACCATGTTGACACCAAGAAAAGCTTCCCACAGGTCTCTACCAATTGAGGGCTTGATGAGTCATACAGGTCATCCTTAGGGAGCCCAGTGACCCTACCCACACCCTCCCCAACCTGAGTTTCCAGCACCCACCCCACTACCACCACTCAGACACCTATGGCCTTGTCAGCCAGGCCTGACCCAGCCAGCCCAACCCATGGCTCCTGAGTGACAGACCCTGGGCTGAGCCTGGGGAAGTAAACAGAAAATGGTCACTGTGACAAGGACCTCAGAGTGTCTCCCACGTCACAGGCACCATATGAGTAAACAGTGAGGTAGACACAATCGTGCAGGTACAGGGGCAGGCACCAGGCAAGAGGGTGATCATCTCAGCCTCAGGCCCACAGCAAAGCAGACACCTTGTGGGAGATGACGCTGATGGACCATTGTGGAAGAGAAGTACACAGCCCTGTAAGCAGAGAGAAGCCCTTTCCTGCCAGCTGGTGAGGTCCTCAGTGTTCCCAGACAGTCCATGAGCCATACCTGCCTCCAGGATGCCACTGCCCTGGGCAATGGGAAAAGGGAGGTGTCCTGCCTGATTTGAGCAGCAGAATGACCTCGGGATTGAGCTCTCCACCCACCACAAAGGAGTTCCGTCCCACAGTGATCTCAAAACCCATCTGCATTCTAATTCTGGATAAGATGGAGTAGAAAATTTCTCCCCATTCCTCCCACAAAAACACAGCTGAAAACTCTGGGCAATTATATATAAGTCAAATATAAAACAACTCTGGAAGGCAGAAAGAAGCTTGACCACTGAGGGACTTGAAGAGAAAATACAGCAGTGAGTACCCAGGGTCTTCTTTTGCCATGTGTATCCCAGAGTGGTTGCTAGAGAAGCTGGTAACCAGCAGTGTCAACCGGCACAGACAGAGCCCCAAGGAAAGCCAACTATCTCTAGCCAAGGGACCAGGAGAGAGGAAGCCTAGCAAGACGGGAAAGTGTTGGACAATGATTGCCCCTACTCCAGCCAGAGGAAAAGCCATGACCTCATTCCCACCAGCAAGGCTGAGTGGGAACTCAGGGCTTTGCCCCTAATTGCAATAAAAAGCAGTCTGCCCCCACCCTTCATTTTGCTGGAGTGCATATGGGGAACCTGGATTTCTGCCTCCTCCTGACCATGTAATGAGGCACCCTCCCCCCTGCTGGAGTGGTGACAGAGGAGGCCCTGCTGGGAGCTGGGACGCTTATCCTCACTCTGCAGGGTCAGGGGAGACCACGTGGGAAGCTGTAAAGAGACGCCCACACCCACCATGCCTTTTAGCAGTGATAAAGCATCCCTCCATGGGATGGACCCAGAGGGCCCACGAAGGCCAAACACAGAATCCAGTGCCCTCCCCAGCTGACGGCAAATAGGCAGCATCCTCCTTCCCCACCAGCACTGAGACAGAGTTAAATAACACCCAGAATGCCCAGGGCTCAAGCAGAAACCACTCATTATGCCAAGAACCAAGACAATCTCAATTTGAATGAGAAAAGGCAATCAACAGATGCCCACATGGACACAACGCAGATGTTGGAACTATCTGGCAGACTTTAAAGCAGACATAATAAAAATGGTATGATGATGCTACGAAGAAGCAGTTATGAACACATGTGAAGCACAAAAATAGAAAATCTCAACAAGAAAGAGAATATCTCAACAAGAACCAAAGGAAATTTTAGAACTGAAAAATACAGTAACTGAAATAAAAATCTCAATGGATGGGGGAGAGTCAAGTGTAAAGGACAGAAGATAAATCAGTGAACTTGAAGATCGTATAGAAATTACCCAGTCTTGGCTCGGCACCTGTAGCTCAGCCACATACACCAGAACTGGCGGATTCAAATCCAGCCCAGGCCTGCCAAACAACAATGACAACTACAACCAAAAAAATAGCTAGGTGTCGTGGCATGCGCCTGTTGTCCCAGCTACTTGGGAGGCTGAGGCAAGAGAATCACTTAACCCCAAGGTTTGAGGTTGCTGTGAGCTATGATGCCATAGTACTCTATCCAGGGCAACAGCTTAAGACTCTGTCTCAAAAAAAAAAAAAGTTAAAAATCCCCCGCCCGGAAAAGGAAAAAAAAGGGTTAAAAAAAAAAAAAATGAGCATTTGATGACCCTGTGGAACCGTAACAAACATCTGACATGTGTGTCATCTGAGTCCAAGACAAAAAAGAGAAAGAGGGTGGCCTGAAAAGGCATTCAAAGAATTAATGGCTGAAATCTTCACAAATTTGGCAAAAGACACCAACCTACCTGTTCAAGGGCTGAGCAAACCAGAAACAGGAAAAACTCAAGGAAGCCATAGCATGTATGTCATAATCAAACTTCTGAAAACAAAAAGCAAATAAAGAATCTTGAATGCAGCACAAGAAAAAAGACACCTTACTTTAAGGAAGAAACAACCTGAATTACAGCAGATTTCTCCTCAGAGACCCTGGGGACCAGAAAGAGGCAGCTCAGCACGTTTCAAATGCTGAAAGGAAAGAGCTCAACCAGAATCCTCTACCCAGTATGAATAGGCTTTCAAGGAAATCAGGAGAATTTCTGTCACCCCAAAGAACAGGCTAAAGAAAGTTCTTGAAACCAAAAGAGAGAGGACTCTTGGAAAATCAGGAAGAGAGAACAGAAAAAATAAAATAATAGGCAAACACAAAAACTCTCCTTAAGTTTCCTAAATTGTTTGATGATTAAAACAAAACTTGTAGCATTGTCTGATGTGGTTCTCAAAGTATGCAGGACCCTTTAAGACAATTCCATTCGGAATGGGGACGGGAAAGAACACTAAAGGGGAGGGGTTCCTACGCTTCACTTAAACTGTAAAATGTCAACACCAGTAGACGTCAAAATTTACAGCACTAAACGCTTACTTTAGTAAAAAGGAAAAAATTCAAATCAAGAAACTAAGCTGCCACCTTAAGAAACTGGAAGGACATACTAACAGCAGAGCAGAAATTGATGAATTTGGCAAACAGAAAAACAATGAAACAAAAAGTCAGTTCTTCAAAAAGAATTAATAAAATTGACAAACCTCTATCAAGACTGACAAAGAAAAAGAAAAGAAGGAAACTACTGATACTACATGTGTACCAGGGGATACTGCTATAGGGCTCGAGCTCACCGTGGTCAGAAGGCTAGTCAGGGAATACCAAGCAGAAACACACAACTTAGACGAAATGGACCAATGGTTCAAAAAGCTCTCAAACTACCACAACTTGTTCAATGTGAAATAGATAACTTGAATAACTCTACAACTCTTAAAGAAATTGAATTTGTCATTTAAAAACTCCCAAAAAAGTAATCTCCAGCCCCAGGTAGCTTCACTGGAGAATTCTACCAAACACTTAAAGAAGAATTAATGCCAATTTGACATAATCTTTTTCAGAAACTGTAAGAGCAAGGAATATTTCCCAACTCATTCTATAAAGCTGGTATTACTCTGATATCAAAATAAGACGAGAGGACAAAGAATGAAAACTACAGTCCAATATCCCTCATCACCATAGATGCAAACATCATTAATATAATTTAGCTATAAATAAATTCAGCAATAAATAAAAAGAATTATATATCATGATCAAGTGGGATTTGTTCTAGATATGCAAGGCTGGTGCAATATCTGAAAATTAATCAACATAATCCACCATATTAACAGACTAAAGAAGAAAAATCACATAATCAGGTATCAACTGGTGCAGAAAAAGCATTTGTCAAAATCCAATACTCAGGGCTGGGCACTGTAGCTCACTGATGTAATCCTAGTACTCTGGGAGGCTGAGGCGGGTGGATTGCCTGAGTTCACAGTTCCAGACCAGCCTGAGCAAAGCGAGATCATGTGTCTAAAAATAATCAGGCGATATGGTGAGCACCTGTAGTCCCAGTTACTTTGGAGGCTAAGGCAAGAGAATCGCTTCAGCCCAAGAGTTTGAGATTGCCATGAGCTATGACGTCATGGCACTCTACCAAGGGTGACAAAATGAGACTCTGTCTCAAAAAAAAGTTCAATACTCATTCAAGATATAAACTCTCAAAATAAACAAACAAGAATAGAAGGGAACTTCCTCAATCAACTTGACATCTACCAAAGAATCCTGTAAGTAACATTAGACCTAACAGTAAAAGGCAGAGATTTCCTCCTAAGATGAGAACAAGACAAACATGGTCACTTACCACTGGTATTTAGCTTTGTACTGGAAGTTCACTGGAAGCCAGTGAAGCAAGGCAACAAGAGAGGAGTGGGTGGGAGGGGAGGGACGAGGAGAGAAGGGGAGAGGGGAGGAGAGGAGAAGAGGGACTGGGTGGGGAGGGGAGGGGACAAGGGGAGCGGCAAGGCGCAGCTGACATAATGGTCCAATAGAAAATGGATCTATTAATACATAACTCCCAAAACTAGTAAGTGATTGCAGTGAGGCTGCAGGATACAAGGCGCAGCTGACATAATGGTCCAATAGAAAATGGATCTATTAATACATAACTCCCAAAACTAGTAAGTGATTGCAGTGAGGCTGCAGGATACAAGGCGCAGCTGACATAATGGTCCAATAGAAAAGCCCAAGGGATCTAATACATAACCCCCAAAACTAGTAAGTGATTGCAGTGAGGCTGCAGGATACCAGGTCAACATACAAGCCAGGCATTGTGGCAGGTGCCTATAGTCCCAGCTACTTGGGAAACTCAGGCAAGAGGATCTCTTGAACCCAAGAGTTTGAGGTTGCTGTGAGCCATGATGCCAGGGCACTCTACCGGGGGCAACAAATTGAGACTCTGTCTCAAAAATGAATAAATAAATAAATAATAAAAATTCAATAGCATTTACAGCTCTGCTAAAATATAGTAATGGTAAAATACATGTACAATGGATACTTATAGCTGAAACTGTAAAATGCTTATGAAAGAAATCAAAATCTAAATAAATGGAGAGACATACAGTGTTCAAGGATTGACAGATTCAATTTAGAAAGGTACTGATTCTCTTCAAGGGATCCCAACAAGAATTTTTAAAGATGTGGACAAAATTATTCAAAGCTGTACATGAAAAGGTAAAGAAAGTAGAACTAAGGCAGTTTGGAAAAGACAGGAATAAAGTAGAAAGAAATACCACTCAGTCTTAAGACTTACCCAGCCATGGAACCAGTCATAGGACTGGTCTTAAGACTTACCCAGCCATGGGAACCAAGACCGTGTGGTATGATCAGAAAGGCAGACTTGTAAATCAGAATAAGTCAGAAATCTACCTCCAGAAGTGCAGCCAATGATTCTGGACAAAGGTGCAGAAGCAACAGAGGTTGTATTTTCAGCCAATGACACAGGCGTAGTTATATATTTACTGGCAAAAAAAAAAAAAAAAAAAGCCCTAGACCTCACATCCTATACAAAAATTAACTCAAAATGGATTTACATGTAAAACTATAAAACTTTTAGAAGACAACACTGGAGAAAATCTTCAGGGCCCAGGGCTTGGTGAACATTTCACATTTTACTGAAGGCAAAATTCATAAAAGAGAAATATCAATAAATTGAACTACATCAAAGTTTAAAGCTTCCACCCTGTGAGCGACCCTGCTAAGAGGATGAAAAGACAAGCCAGCCTGGGAGAAAATATTTGCAAACCACCTATCTGATAAATGACTTGTTTCTAGAATATATAAAGAATAGTCTTTATATATAATTTATACAAACTTGGGAAAATTTATGAAATTTATATATTTATATATAACAGATCAAATTTCATGTATACCGAAACATATTTCTAAAACTCAACAGTGAAAATCACAAATAATCCAATTGGAAAATGGGCAAAAAGCATGAAGAAACATTTCACGGAAGAGGATATCAGACGGCTGATAAGCACACGAAAAGATGTTCAACATCGCATGGCTACCCCGGGAGAGCGAACAGCACCCCACACACACGCCGGCCTTGTCAACACTGCCCAGGCCTCTCCCTCCACGCACAGAGGTCTGCCCGCCAGCAGGCTCGCCCCTGATAGTTACAAAGGCCGAGAATGAAGAGGCGCTCTGTGCCGTCATCATGCTGTCCCCTCTCCCTGGGGACAGGGAAGCCCCTGCTCAGGTTTGTCAGTGCTTGTATAACCGCTTCACCAAAGTGGGGGGACAGTGTTGAGAGCGCCTCCAGCTCTCCAGTGCAGGCTAGCAAACAAGGGTGACTTCATGGACATAGGGCCTCCCAAGCTCACGTCTCCTTTCTTTTGCATGGCTGTTCTGCAAACTAATAACCTGTAAAACGCCAATGAGGTACACCACGGGGGAGGCAGCAGCCCGCCTCACAGGAAATGCAAGTGGGCTGAGAGCGGGACATGCAGGGGTAAACAGTGCCTGCCCCAGGGGCCACTCCAATCCCATCTGCTGGAGGCAGCAGGGATGCTGGTGCAAAGGACACCTGAGCCCAGATCCTGGTGGACCTTTAGTTTCCAGGTGACCTGGTGATCATTCCTTCCTTCCTGTAAAATGGCTCATTGCTCATGATGCTTGAGCATTCAAACACACCCAGGAAACTAGCTAGAGTCAGTTATTTCCAGGCAGTAATAACTTCCTGGAATTATAATTCCTCATTCTTGCACTCAGCAGCGTTCATCAGGCGCTGCCCCGCCCTCTGTGTCTGGTATTTTAATCCCATGCTTTTAAAGATGAGAATACTGAAACCAGACAGCACAGGCCACTTGCCTGGTCCAGGCTGGAGAAAGGCAGGGCTGGGAACCAAACCCGCAGCCTCCAGAGGCCTGTCCAGTGGCCGCAGCCTGGGAGGCATGAGCAGGGAGGACGCAGGGAGTGAACCACCCACTTACAGGGTGGCCACAGATGCTCACCTGCAGCTCCCACACGCAGAAGGACCCAATTTTAGAACATTCAGAAAGCAAAAAACATTGGTTTCCAACCAAGACCTTTAGCAAGGTAATCGTTAGCAGTATAAACACATTCGTTACTTTCAAAATTCTTTGTGTAACAAAGATGCTCTTCTAAGGCACTGGGTAATTTTTATTTCTTTTATTTATTTTTTTTTTTTTTTGCAGTTTTGGCCAGGGCCAGCCTCGAACCCACCACCCCAGGTATATGGGGCCAGCACCCTACTCCTTGAGCCACAGGAGCTGCCCAGAATATCTTACATTTTTATTTACATGCCAACCTCTCAAAAGCCCGTGCATCAGCCTGGACTCCCTACAGGGATTTACCCCTGGAGCAGGGGGCTCAAGGGAGGAACGACCCAGAGGGTGTCCGGTGTCTGCCTACCCCAGAGCTGCCTTTTCCCTGTAGTCTTGACGCAACAGCTTCCCCAGGAGCTGGTCGCCCAGTGGGTGGACCAGGTCAGCCACACTTGACTTCCAGCAGAGGGAGGAGATGATGGTCCATTTGCTTGACTTAATTCCAACACATCCGATACACCTTTGGTACAACTACGAATGAGATCAAGCAGCTTAAAGGCCTCCCTGGAAGAAAAGAGTGGAAACTCTCCAGGCAAGGAGCACCAGGCTCCGGGGGAAAGTTTAACAGACCCCTGAGCATTGTTATTTCACATCTTTGTGGAAGGCATTTTTGTTCAAAAAAACTTCTCAAATTAAATCAGGTTACTTTAGAGTGTTTTGCTATTTTTAATACTCTAAACCAGTCCCCAGAAACCTCTTTCTTATGCATAATCTTACTTGATTCTGGCAACCACCATGCAGGGATTGTGAGACTTCTGTGCTCAGAGAAATTAAAAGATATGTCCTGGATCACACAGCTAAGTGTCACCTTGGCACCAGTGTTCCCTGCCCCCACTATGGAGCTACCTCCATGTGACTCCTCAGCAACCTGTCCTTGGAACTGGCTGGTTTCTTTCTGCATTAGCAAACCTGTAGCCACCACTGCAGCTGTGCATTACAAGTAATGGGGCTCTGACTGCCACACAGAGAACAGAAATCAAGACTAAACCAAACGGTGGGTTTCAGGCTCCCAGATTCTTTAGGATTGCAAAGGGCAAAGGAGAGGATCCTTTGCTCAGTGCAATCCTTCCTTCAAGGAGCCTCATTAGCATGGCAATGGCCTTCCCTTTACATTGAAGTGGATTTCTTATTAATTAGTGAGTCTTCATGGCTTTGAACTACAGTGCAGGAGGGATGGGGTGGGCACCCACAGGATGCCCACCCCAAAGCCACCATTTCCCTGCAGCTGACTCAGCTCTGAGCTATCTCTTTATACAGATGGTCCCCAACTTCCGATGGCTTGCCTTACAATTTTTTACCTTTATGAGGGTATGAAAGATAGACACATTCACTAGAAGGCAGTGTGATAGTCTCCCACTGTGCGGGGCAGGGACAGACACCCCCAGTAGCCATGCCATCTCTTCACCAAGCGACCAATTCCCTACTGCGCACTGTTGTTGCTAGATGATTTTGCCCAACCGTAGGCTACTGTTCTGAGCACCTCTAGGGTAGGCTAGGCTAGGCTACAGTGCTCTGTAGGTTAGGTGTAGTAAATGCCTTTCGACATGGTATTTTTAACTTATGGTAGGCTGATCAGGACATAATCTCATTGTAAATTGGGCAGTATCTGTACCAACAATGAAATGATGACAAGAAAGGCACCTTGGACTCGCATCAGCTAACTTGGAAAGGGGCTGGGCCAAATTTTGCAAGGTCCCTTTTAAATCTAAGAACAAAGAAAAAGAACCAGAAGAACTAACACCACTGAACTTTGGATGGGTGCATGTTCCAGCCAAAATCTTTTCTCTCTTACTGCTCCTGTTAAGGTATGAAAAGAGAAGGGACACTTTTCTCTCCCTGCAACAGAGAAGAAAGCTGGGATCCCGATGCTCCCAGAGCTGGGGGTTCATCCACATGTTTGAAAAAGCCAGCAGGACAAGGCCCCTAACTCCAAGTTCTGGGGCACCAATAGGGACTTAATACACATTTACACAATCCAATGAGATTAAATTAGAAATGTAGAAACAAGAGGATGCCTCGAAGAAGACAGTAGCAAGTGAAGGTGAGAATGGAAGCCCCCCTCAGTGGGAGTGGGGTCTAGGCCAGTCTTGTGAGGGGCTGCACACCCAGAGAAGGGGAGACCTAGGGGAGGAGTCCCCCAAAAGTACAGGGAAACCAGGCGGAAACTTGTCTCTTCCTCCTGGTCTCCAGGAACAGATAAAAAATTCTTCCCTGAGAATCTAAAACACAAACCCGAGACTCATGTATTTCAGATTTTTAAAATCACATTATCCTCATGCTCCACAAACCACCAGTCTAAGAAATTAACATAAAAATTAAGTTATAGCCAGTGATATCCCTGGGGCACCTGGCAAAGACAAAAACTAAATCTGGAGGGAAATAACCTCAACCTAGTCCATAAGAGATTCACAATGTTATAGCTGCTATGAAGATAAACTCACAATGAAAAATCACAACACACACAATAAAACTCATCCACCACGAGAGGGTCAGCCAACAGCACAGCAGAAGCATTAACCTAGGAGGTATAGTGTACAGAATAATCTGAGAGTGATTATAATTCAAAACTCCCCCCCAAAAAGCTATTTTTTTAAAAAATGAATCAATTTGGAAAATATATACAAATGAAATATCTACAAATAAGAAGCAAAGACACTGAAACGGAAAACTCAATGTACAGCTTAAGCAATAGATTAAAAACAGATAAAGGGAGAATTTGTGGAATTAGAGCTGAAGAAACTAAGGCAGAAGAAGTGAAAAGAAATAAAGAGAAACTATGACAGAGATGGGAAAAGTTATAAGTCATGTCAACCGAATGAGAGAATTCAACAAACTATATGTAGGAACTCCAGAAATAGAAAATACAGAGAATGGGGAAAAAGTAGTGTTTGAAGAAATAACAGCTAAGGATGTTCCAAAATGATATTAATATGCATTTTTATGAATCATAGACTTCCAAGCAGGATGAACAAAAATAAACTCACTATAGACACATCAAATAGTATTGTAGAATCAAAATACAAAGCTGCGCTCTTAAAAGCAAACAGAGAGAAAAGGCAGATTGCTCACAAAGAGACAAGAATTAGATGGACAGCAAACTGCTCAATAGGGACCAGGAACAACTGAACAATGTTTTCAAAGTGTTGACAGAAAATATCCATCCCCTTACAGATGGGAGAGTCTCCCACTCGGAGACCCTCACCAGAGGACGCTAGGGAAAGAGCTTTAAGAAGGAAATTGAACCCAGAAGCTAAGGGAGACAAAGAAATGAGGAAGGAGCCCAAAACTTATGCGAGTGTTGACCATGTGAATAATTCATGACTGTGTAAATCAGTATAATAATCCAGATTTGGAGGTATACAAAAATTGGGCTTAAAATACTGGTTGCCAATAACATATCAGATGGGCGGGGGTGGTCAGGGCTTGGTACTGCTCAGAATTTAAACACAAGTGGCTGCCCCAGACCCTTCCCCAGGCACTGCGTGGGGCATCCACTTTCCTCACACATTCCCTTCCCCAAAGTGAGTTCTAGTTTAAGTTTAAGGTACTAAAAGGCAACATGTCTGCCTGGAAAAGGTTCATGAACAGGTAGCTGCTCAGATGGATGAGCCACTACCAGTCTCTTCTGACTGCAGGCTCTTTTGTCTCTTGGCATTAAAATGTATTGCAGGAGTCACCACATAGGTCAGCCCTATCGTACATTACCTCATTTAATTTCACACTAAGCCTGCAAGGGGGATGGTATGATGACTCAGACAAGACAGATAACCTGCCAAGGTCACACAGGCTGTAGTGACGGGGCACTTGCTTTTCCTAGGAGGCCACACTGCCTCCTTGACAAACTGGACTCGTACAAGGTCTGGCTTTGTCAAGACGGACTCTTGAGTAAATCCCTTTGTCAATTGCCCAGGAGGCATGAGGTCCCCGTGGGGTCTGTGTACCTTTTCAAGGTCAGCTGTATTCAACACATATCAGGGAGCTCAAAGAGTGACAGGTACCGGGAAGCCCGACACCTGGAGCTTCAAACTCAACAAGAAGGAGTTTGGAGGGTTTCAAAGGGAGGGAGCCACCGTGCTAAGTTCTCCACTTGAGGAAAGATGGGTGAATGTCATACAACACCAGGCATAGAGGGAACCCATCAGAATGTCACTAACTCCCCGTTAACCAGGGGGGACAATCTGCCTGGAGGCCCCATCATCGATGACTGAAATCCAGTTTTAAAGCTTGAGGCCTTGTAAGATGGCACATCTCCTTGGGAAGTGACCCCCTCATCAGCTCCTCGAGTCTACCAGTGCAACCGACGCATCCCCATGTCTCCAGGGTCGTGGCTGGTGCGGCCTGGACACAGACCCCCGGCTGAATGCATGAGTGGCCATGGACACGAAGCCTCCCATCCAGCGGAGAAGGGGCTTCAGCATTCACTCAACAACATCTATAAGAGTATTAAAGAAAGCTGAGGGCTCAGCCAAGGGGCTCAGCCAGAACCCAGTAGACTTCAATTCAGGGTGGGCAGGACACCGTTGGGGGTCCTCAGCCACATAAAAAAGGGCAAACCCCCACCATGTGATTTCCCCACATACCCTTCTTATTTTTATTTTAACTTCAGAGTCCAGGAAAGAAAATACTGTGCATTCGTTTCATATTAATTTACATCGAAATCATTAGAAACATGTTTTGTGAGAATTTTTAACACCCACAAAGCTCTTTTTTAACCTCTTATAAGTCATTTTAGTACTCTTTTCTCAAGAAAGAAGAAAATGTATTTTTGCCAAGAATAAATGCCTTGCTTTAATTTCTCTTCGGCTTGTAGTCCCAGGCTCATAAACTCCAGCGGGGCTTGGACCGACTGAGAAAGGAAATTCTCCCCCAGCCCAAGTCTCCAAATAATAGCCCAAGATTATAACCAGCGTGATTTTCCCACACACTCAGAGCCAAGCAAAGCTGGGACATGAAGGCTGGGTATGCTTTCCCCAAGCCTGGGCTCGCCCACATCAAACAGGCCCCCAACAGAGCCACCCTGGGAGACCCACGGGGTTCCTTGTGCATTAGACGGAAGGCTTTCAGCTGGGGACCTCAGCACCCTGGGCAACCTCAAGTCCTCCATGGGAGATGCTGGACTCCAGCAATGCTGGGCAGCCACAGAGAATAAACAGTGAAGCTGTGCCGGTCACCGGGACTCCTGGGCTCACCGCGTGCTGTGGATAAGAGGTGGCAGGCAGCATGGCACCAAGCCAACACTAAAGGAAGATGCACTCGTCTGGAACACAAGAGAAGTCTGTTTTGTGCGTACACAAGAGAGCACAGACAGACTGGCAAAACAGTCCCCAGACCGGGCCAGCCCCAGTCGGCAGCCAGAGCGGCTGGAGAAGTGCAAATTATTCTGCAGGTGCAATTAGGCCTCAAAATGCTGCCGTGATCACTGAGCTGAAGTCGTCCGGGGTTTGTGCACGTTTAGTATTATGGACTGAACATTTGTCCCCTGCCCCAAACAAACTCATATGCTGAAGCCCTAACTTTCAAGGATTTGGAAATAGGGCCTTGGGAGGAAATTAAGGTTAGATGACATCGGAAGGGTGTGGCCCTCATGAGGGGATGCCAGGTGAGCAAGCCAGGAAGAGACAGGAAGAGGGCCCTCACAGACCCCGACCCTGCCAGCAGCCTGATCTCTAACTCCCCAGCCTCTGGAAATGTGAGAAAATAAATGTCTGTTGTGGAAGCCACACAGTCTACAGTACTTTGTTATGGCAGCCCAAGGTAAAATATTTACTCTGAGAGTTTGGATCCCTGCAAGGGCACCTCAAAGTCAAGACGTGGGAGTGGGAGCTGCTGGCCAGGCTGGGCCAAACCCTGCAGAGTGGACAGTGGGAGTTGGCCTCTGTCCATAGCAAGTTTGCAGTCCGCTTGTCTTCCTGCCTTCATTCTGGTTCATTCCACTCCACACCCTCTCTTCCTCTCCCCGTCCTCATTGTCCACCCCAGGATTCAAGGCTCCTGTCCTACATGAAACACTTCCCAGGAGCCTGAGTTGCCTGGATCTCTTTGAACCATAGTGGACAGCTTCCCCGGACTACCCCTGAGGGTTGACTTTGAGCCTAACAGTACAGAGGCCTAGATCTACCCCTAAAGGCTGATTCTGTAGCTCTAGGAATCTGTATTTTGAGTGAGGGCCACAGATGTTTCTGGCAAGAAATTCCTGATGAATTAGAAACTCTCAAACCTTTAGAACCACAGAGACCTGACTCAAAGTCCCAGCCCTGCCACTTGTGAGCTGTGTGACCTTAGGCAGGTTACTGCTGAGTGCCTCCATTTCTTTACACCTACATTACGTTGGAAAGGAAGGAATCCTGTGTTCCTTTTTCTCATTGCTGGAATTAATCCTCCATTAATTCTCTCAGAAGAGTTACGTGCATGATAAATGTCCTGAGTCTTTCTGTGTCTAAAAGTGTTCTTATTGTGCTATCACACAAAACTGATAGACACGCGTACTTTGAATGTAAAATCCAAAGTCAGAGTTATTGTAAACCTGTACTTTGAAGGCTTTGTTCCATTTCTTATATCAACCGTGTTAATGAGAAGATGGACATCACATGATTTTCATCTTTCATAGACAAAAGTTTTGGGTTTTTTTTTCTTTGGTTTCAGTATGGTTTTTTCAGTTTTATCCCTCATGATCTGAAATTTCAACATAGGTGACCAGACCTCATACTTTTTGCTTATTCATTTGCTTCTGCCCTGCCTGGCTTTTGCTCCACTCTTTCAACTTGAGGAGCCAAGTCTTTGTTGTGGTCCTTGTTGTGTGGTGTTCTCATCGCATTTTTATTTAAATGCGGCCTCCCCTCCTTTGCTTCCATTCTCTCCCTCTGGCACATCTACGGAGAGGAACGCTTGCATTTCAGAACGCATCTCCCAGTCTTGACCTTTTCCTCTTCCATCACATTCATTATCCCTTATGTTCTAGGCCAGCGCTTCTTAAACTATACATGTGCACAAGTGGCAGGGCTGGGACTTTGAGTCAGGTCTCTGTGATTCTAAAGGTTTTAGCGTTTCCAATTCATCAGGAATTTCTTGCCAAAAACAACTGTGGGCCTCACTCAAATTATAGATTCCTAGAGCTACAGAATCAGCCTTCAGGTGTAGGTCCAGGTTAGGCTCAAAGTCAATCCCCAGGGCCAGGTCAGCTCTGCCAAACACAGGTTGAATTTCTCATTGCCAAGATCTCTTAATTCATTCTGTTTCATAACCTCCTGTTCTTGTTTCACAGATGAGATATTCTCTTATCACTCAGGGAGTAATAATAATTCTTCCTTTTAAAGTTCTAATTTCTTCATGTCATCATTTCTCTGGGAGTGGGTTTTTATATTCATATTGGAAATTATTTCCACAGAGAATTAGCCCAAGAGGACTAAGTGACCTAAGACATCTGCAAGCACTTTGGAAAATGGAAGGTGTTAATCCTAGTTGATCCAGATTCTCTAATATCTCACCCTGTGAAATGCAAAGGGGGAGGAAATGAGTGTGAATGGAAGATGGTGTGTTTGGGGCTTATTCTGGGATGGGGGAAGGGGTGGAGGATTACCCAGGCCGCCCCAGACCCCTGGCCCAGAGAGACGACCACAGCCATGTATCTGGTCTTTCTGCAGCCTAGATTCTCAGTGGCACAAATGAAATTTACTAGACACCCAGTCTGGACACATTGGAAAGCAAAGCCTTGCCTCCTCTGCCCCCTGACCTCCTGAAGCACCCTTCCCCAGCACACTCATACATCATTAGAAAAATTTTGAGATACCTAAAAATCAAGAAATGTAAAACCTGTGGGGCCGAGACAAACGAAACCCTCCCAGCAATACCAATAAGTCAAGCAAGGTAAAACTTGCACAGATGAATCAGAAAGGATGCTAGTGACTGTGTTTCTTGGAAGTGAAATAATGACCCATAACACAGTCTGTCTCAAAACTTCTGTAGTGATCCTTGTAAGCACATGCATATGCGTGCATGTAATTATTATCAACCCAGCCAGGGGCGATGGCTTACACCTGTAATCCTAGCACACTGGGAAGCCGAGGTAAGTGGATTGCTTGAGCTCACAAGTTTGAGACCAGCCTGAACAAGAGTGAGATCCCATCTCTACTAAAAATGAAAAACTGAGCCAAGAGGATCACTGGAGCCCAAGAGTTTGAGCTTGCTGTGAGCTATGATGTCACAACACTCTACCAAGGGCAACAAAGTGAGACTCTCTCAAAAAAAAAAATTATCAACCCATTTCCCCAACGAAAATATTAACTTTGTAAATGCAGGTATTACCTAGGTCAGAAATGGATCAAGACACAAATTCGTTTGAATTAGATCAGCTTTGACCCAGTTAGAAAGACAGAGAGCTGTGCTGTCCCGGCTCCCCTGGGTGGGAGGCCTGCCTTGATTTCTGGAGGGTCCTGGCACTGGTTGACACGGGGCTTCCTGCCTGTGACCCTGCTCTGGAATGGCTCAGTAGAGGGATCTGCACACAGTGCCCTTCCTTCACACGACCAACTGACCCGAAGCCTCTGAAACTTGGGGCACCTAGCAAGCCCCCATTCGCCCACAGGACTGCAGTGCTTCCCTCCTAGAGGTGACATCAGGTGTCAGAGCAAAGGCCGGGGATGGCCAGGGAGGAGGGAGAGTTGGTCAATATGTGGATCACTTGCTCAGCAAACCACTTCCCTTCCGTAACTGACAAATAAATTACACTGGGACCCTGTGCAACTGAGAAATTATTGTCTACCTTGCTAGGCCACTGGGACTTGGGAGGTGCCTTTACCACAGCGAGTATTATGTTCTGAGAGTCAGCGCCCCCCCCCCCAAGAACTCATATGTTAAAACCTCATCACTCGTGCAATAGTGTTAAGAGAGTGGGGCCCTTGGAAAGTGGCTAAGGAAGAGGGCTCTGCCCTCATGAATGAACTAGTGCTCTTATAAAAGAGGCTTAAGGGGGCCTGTTTGCCCCTTCCACCAAGTGAGGACACACAGATGGTGCCCTCTATGAGAAACTAGGCTTCGTCAGGCACCAAACCTGCTGGCTCCTTGATCTTAGACTTCACAGTCTCCGGAACTATCAGCAATGAAGTTCTGTTGTTTATGAATTACCCAGTCTAAGGTACTTTGTTAGAGCGGCATGAACAAAGACTGTTTCCTTAACTAGCCACTATCCTGACTGCCTATCACAAGGGGCATGTTCTCTGAATTATACAATAAATGCACACTCAGAACCTGGAAGTCTTTAAAATGAGGGCACTCCTTACAATCTGTATCAGTCCCAAGATCTAATGAGGAGTGAACAAAGCAAGGTGCAGCCATTTGAGTATAGGAAATAGGGCAAAATGAATCCACTGGCTTGGGTAGAACGCTTCTGGAAGGATGCATGAGGAATCAGCCACCAGTGGTACCAGGGAGGGATGTGAGCCGGAGACACAGGTCAGAGGAGGAAGTTTCATGTACCTTTTCACTTTTCCTGACTTGGATGTACCGTATCTAGGTATTATCTATTCAAAATAAAATAAATATAATTTTTAAACAAAAAATTTAAATATAAACACATAAAATATATTTTAAACAGAATATATTGATATGAACCATATTTCATATATAATGTATATATTTTACAATATCTAGAAATTTAATATAGGTATTTATAATTTAAACAAAGTATACTAAAATACAGTTGACCCTTGAACAGTGGGGTTAGAGTTGCCAATCCCTAAGCAGTAGAAAATTTACGTATAACTTTTAACTTTTATTTTTTTGAGACAGAGCCTCAAGCTGTCACCCCGGGTAGAGTTCCGTGGCATCACAGCTCACAGCAACCTCCAACTCCTGGGCGTACGCGATTCTCTTGCCTCAGCCTCCCAAGTAGCTGGGACTACAGGCATCCACCACAACGCCCGGCTATTTTTTGGTTGCAGCCGTCATTGTTGTTTGATGGGCTGGGCTGGATTCGAACCCGCCAGCTCAGGTGTATGGGGCTGGCACCAAGCCTTTGCATAACTTTTGACTCCCCCAAAACTAACTATAAATAGCTCACTGTTGACCAGAAGCCTTACTAACAATGTACTCGATTAACACATACTTTTTATGTCATATGGATTCCACACTGCATTTTACAATAAAGTAAACCAGAGAAGAGACAATGTTATTAAGAAAATCACAGGAAAGAGAAAGTATATTTACTCTTCATTAAGTGACAGTGGATCACTGTAAAGCCTTCATCCTCGTCATCCTCACGCTGAGCAGGCTGGGAGGGAGAGGAAGAGGAGGGGTCGTCTTGCTCTCTCAGGGTGGCGGAAGTGGAAGAAAGTCCACATATAAGCAGAGACGCACAATTCAAACCCACAGTCAAGGGTCAACTGTATATTTTAAACAAAATTTTCAACAATAAGAAAACACCTACAGGAAAGCATCATATAATAAATTATTTAGTAAAGCAAGTAACACATTTTCAAGATATGGTCCAAGGAAGAGAAGCTTTCCCACGCCTGCTCTCCTGCCCTCACCTGGCAGTGCCCCCCACACATGTACTTCCAGCCTTGTCCCTGTCCCTACTGCTTGAGGCTGTGCTCTGGGCTCTGATCCCAGCCCCTAGGACACCCCCAGGACCCCTCCCTGCCTTGCCTCCTCTGCCAGCCCACAGAGGCCCCCACAAGCAGCCAGCCCTGCCCCCAGCACACCTGTGCTGACCCAGCTTCTCTCACCTGTTTGTTTAACTCAAACATTTAGGAGCCCAGTTAGCACATCCACTAGCCTTTTTTGTTTATAAAAACAACAGCTTGAGCTTCTGGACCTAAAGAGTAACCACAGCAGTGCAAATAAGACTAACAAGGGCCAAATGAGGTGAGCACTTAACTCGCATAATTGCAATAACACCACATCCCTGATGAAGAAATGGAGGCACAAAAAGATCAAGTAATGTGCCCAAGAGCAGACACGGAGAGGTAGAGCCCTGTTCGAACCTTGGCCCACCCCAGGGCCACCCTCCGAAGGAAGATGGCCAGGCTCTGTTCAGCATGGAGGGACTGTAAATCTTGGCTCCACCTATGCGCAGCTGTGCAGCGTAGGGCAAGTTCCTCATCCTCGAAGTGGGAAAGGTAACCAGCCCCAGATGGGAACTAAATCCCGCAGGATCCCAGGTGAGAGGAAGCTGCTGCTGCAGGTGTGTCTCCCCTGCAGCCATGTTCAGCGCTATTACTTATTGTTTTCTGTTGGGAACTGTTATCTGTGCCCAAGAAGCTTCCCAGGAGGGCCAGCATGCTCAGAGCTTTTGGGAACCATCAGGCATGGCCATCAGCCTCCCTGGGACAGGGTGGCAACAGCATGAGAGCCCTGGGTCCCAGGCAGAGGGGAGAGAAAAGGCAGGGGTGGGCTGCAGAGGACCCTGAGTCATCCCCACAGGGAGGAAGGGGCCAGGGGGGCACCTCCAGTTGTCAGGGGACTTCCACATCTGTCCCAGGTCTTTATCCTAATGCCCCTGTGGGTCTCACTCTCACTTACAGATGAGGATGTGAACTGCCCAAGGTCACAAAGCCAGGGTAAGGACAACTGTCCTGGCAGATGTTCCTGACCCTGGCTGTGCCTAAGGCGAGGTTCACCGCCTTCCTCGGGCCATCGCCCCTCTCTGCTCAGGGGCTGTGGGAAGCTGCAGTCCTGAGTCCTGTGTGGGTACCACACACCCCCAGACACTGGGAGGGCAAGTAGGGCTCCTGCACAGGGATGCTCTGACGGCAACTGGGAAGGAGCCTCCCTGGACTCAGGAGCCCACAAGGGCCTCTATCAGTGTCCTCTCCCTCTGAACACAGCAGCAGGGATGAGTGGCAGTCTGGGTGCCTGCCCTGTGCCAGGCTGCCCATCCCTGGCCCCTAGCTCACTTCCTGGGACTGTGCCTGGGACTGTCGCTCTGCTGGGGTGAGCCCTGGCCTCGTGAGGCTCATCACTATGGACTCACTGGGAACACACCCCCAGGCCACAGTCGAATTATATGTCAGGGTCCAGGGTCCACCACCCCTCGAGTCCCTGGCCTGTCTGAACTGGCTCTGGGCCCATAGCCAGGTGCTCAGCCCCTCCCCCATATTTGGGATACCCACAGGAGGAGGGCTGTGCCTTGTGGACTGCAGCAGTGGGGGTGGTCACAGAGAAAGAGGCCAGACAGGACTCTCAGGGTGACATGAACACACCCCAAGGAGAGGACTCCCCCTTTGCACACTCACCCTCATGTGTCAGCATCCAGCTGGGGTCCCTGGTGCCAGCCAGATTCTCTGCAGGTCTCAGAACCCTGTTAGGGTGCAGAGGGGCCTCCCGAACTGTTCCAGAGAGAAAGTAGAATCCCCAGCTGGGTGGACTCTCCACGGATAGGTGGGATCCCTAGTGTCTGCAGTGTCACCTTACTATGTGTGATGTTACCACAGCCCCCCAAAGCTCTGGGCTCACAGAGGGGTTCCCACAGGGACCCCTGCAGCATGGAGACGCAGCCAGCCTCTCCACCATGACAGGACTGGCTCCATGGGGAAGGATCCAGGTGGGGGACTTGGGTGGCTGCCCTCACTGAGAGGGGTGCAACCCACAGCACAGCCCATTTTGGGAGCAAGAGTGCAAGACAGAGTGGGAACAGAAGCTGCTTGCATCCAAAGGAGGTCACAGGGGCTCCCGTGGGGCAGGGGGCTGAGGATACTGAGGTGGCTTTCCGAATCCGAGGTGGCATCTGCAGGGCACAGGCAGAAGCACACAGCGGACACTCTCACACCTACCCACAAGGCCAGCACTAGGGTCCTGGTCCACAACGCCATGAGACCTCCAGGTCTTGAAGCAACCAGAGGTCCCAGCAAGAGGAAGCCAGGCCATGCATTATCCTGCACCACTAGGCGTGAAAGCTTGTTTGAGGGAGTTTTTAGCAACACAGACCAAAGCTTTCTGCAAAGTCTGACGTTTCCCCTAGACGCACCCCTTTCCCCTATCAGCTGTTTGGGGGCAAAAGCTGAGCAGGATAGAGGAAGCCAGAGGTCAGGAGAGCCCCAGGGGGTCCCTATCACCAGCACCATCTTCCTAGTCTCCCCACCCCTCCCCTGGTGACATCTGCCTTCCCCCAGCACTTGAGCCTCTAGCCAACCCTCCTGTGAATGCTGGGAGGGAGGCTTTCCTGGGCTCCAACCTTCCCTCGGTGCAGCCAGCCGCTGAAGGCAAACATTTATCCAAGTCGTGCAGTGCAGGCAGAGAGGGCGAGTCCTCCTCAGCCAGCCTTTAGAGGCTGGTGGGAAGCGCTCTCTGCTAATTCTAACCACATGGCAAATTAAGTTCTCTTTAGCCTCTTTCAAAAATATTTTCTCTCTTGATTTAATAAAAGCTGGAGCCAGGCCATTATTCATACACAGGCTGGGCCCGGCCCAGAGAAAGGAGAGCCAGGCAGGGCCTTGGGAGCTCAGTCCCCTACCCCAGGGCGCTTGTGAGCTCATATCCGGGTGGACAGATGGGGATGGTGGTGGTGGAAGGCGGGTGGGTAATAGGGGGATAAATGGGAGGGCGGGGAGTGTAAACATGCTTTGTTTACAGCTTCAAGTCCAACAGGATTGTGTTTGAACATTTCAATTGAGACCACAATGTCCTTTGGCCCTGGTGGTCGTGTTCTGTCTCTCCCCCTCTGCCGCCTTCTTGGAATCTGTGGGGGGAGAGATGGAAGCATAAAAGGAAAGAGCTGGTGGCGCCCATAGCACGGTGGTTATGGCACCTACCACATGCACCAAGGGTGGCGAGTTGGAACCCGGCCCAGGCCAGCTAAACATCAATGACAACTGCAACCAAAACTCTCTGGGTGTTGTGGCAGGCGCCTGTGGTCTCAGCTACTTGAAAGGCTGAAACAGGAGAATCACTAAAGCCCAGAGTGTGAGGTTGCTGTGAGCTGTGATGTAACAGCACTCTACTGAGGGCAACATAGTGAGAGAACCCACACTAAGGAAAAGGCCCCCACACATGCACAGAGGACACCCCTCTACCAGTTGTCGGTGTCTGGGACCACTCTCCAAATGCCTCTCCACAAGGTGCCTGCTCCCACCCCTCCCCTGGAACAAGGGACAGACAGTTCCCACATCTTCCTGTCTCCCGCCCAGCACACCCTCCCAGCATGTGCACAGCAGCTCTCCTGCAGGCTGTGGGGAAGGAGGGCTCGGTGCTGCCTCCCAAGCTCAAAGCCCCTTCCAGAGTTGGTGGAGAGTGGGGGTCAGAGACTCAGTCCCTTGCTTCCACATGGGACATCTCTGAGGGCTGTCCTACCCCAGAGCACCACAGAATGGGCCAAAGTCCCAGCTCAACTACCCAGCACCTCCCTCCACCCAGTCCTGCCACCTGCGTCCCGCAGATGTACCTCCTGAAATCACTCCAGCTCTGAATCTGCTTCCAAGGAACCTGCCCTAGGATAGTAGACCATGGGAGCAGGCCTGGGAGGCATCCTCCACAGTGGGATTTGGGGGCTGGTTCACTCACCAGCCTGAGGGCACTGGGGACCCACAACTAATGGGAAATGAAGGATGACAAGTCCCCAAGTGCTGTCGTGGCATGAAGGGTAAATCGTGCTGGTGGTAAGCAGGCTCCAGAGAACTGCAAAGGAGGATGCAGTGGCCGGGGCAGCATCCCTGTGACATTGTCACAGAGGACCAAGGAACCAGATGGCATTGGCTGAGGTCACAGATTCACTGAAAAACAAAAATGACAGACTCAAGATGATCGGTGACCCATTCAAGGCAATATTCAGACACTAATGCCTCCCTGACAGCAATGAGGGAAGCCTTAATCCACAGCCAAGAACATACAGGAGGTTGGCTCAGGACTGACTCAACAAGTGCCCAGCTGGGAGAAGAGGGAACCGCAGCCCCATGTGCAAGGAATGGGATGTGAGGCTCAGGACAGGGTTACCTGGGGTTACAGCCCCCAGATCCCTGGACCTGATAAGAAAAGAGGCAGAGCCCACCCAATTGAAGACCCTGCTATGGCTCAGATGAGGGGGGTGCTGGCAGAGACAAGGCCATTCCCTGAGGATGTGTCCCATTATCCTCCTGCACCCAGCATGGCACCCGCACAGCCTGGTGGGAAGGTGCTGTCCTGCAAGAGGAAGAAAAGAATTGTTTCCCCGGCCCCGTGGAGTTTCAGGGCCAGCCAGCAGGCCTCAAGGGCAGTGAGGGTTCTGTGTGTGGGCTGCACTTTGCGAGGATTGCTACACCACGGGACAGAGAAGCTGGACAAGGGAGGAGGTGCTGACACGGAGGACTTTCACCTCCTGCAGGGACCCCGGGAACAGAGCTCACATTCACAGCTCCTGGAAGCTTGCAAGTAGCAACAGCCTCTGGGCAGCAGAAATAAATGCCAGAGTTGCCACAGCTGGTGGCAGAGGTAGATCAGACTACCAGCGGTGAGCCCGCCTCACTGTGTAGGAAGGAACTCACCAGGTGCCACACTCCCGAGAAGGTGTGGGGACGCTCCCCCACCAGTGAGACAGAGAAGTGAATGGTGAGTGGCCCCAGTGCTGATGTCTGCGAAGGTGGGGCCGATGTCAGGAGATGCTGCAGCAGACCAGGCTCCCAAGAAGCCAGAGAGAACAGGAGCCTGACTCAACAGAGGCTGGGCCAGCACCCACCAGCCAGACACAGGTGCTCGTGTGACTGTGATGAGCAGCTGTGAGTGACAACATTGGCACCTGCCTGGCAGAGAGCTATGGAAATGGCTGAGAAGGTTGCATTCCTATGGGCAACAGAGGCAGGCCGAGAACACAGGGATTGCCAAATATGTACAATCAGAATAAATCAAGGTTGGTAAACGCTACAGTTTGAATGTGTCCCCTCCAGAGTTCAGGTGTAAGAGGCAGTCAGGCCATGAGGGACCCTCCCTGGAGAATGGGATTAAGTCCCCCTATGAAAGAATATGATTCCTCCCAATCACCCTCCCACCTTTCGCCACATGAGTCCATATGGCACCTAGAGGCAGAGAGCAGCCTTCACCAGACACCACCTGCCAGCACCTTGATCTTGCACTTCCCAGCCTCCAGAGCTGCGAGAGAATAATGTCTATCTTTTATAAATTGCCGGTCTCTGGTATCGTGTTGTGGCAGCACATATGGACTGAGACGGAAAGAGCAAAAGCCTGAGCGCAAAGGCGCCATAAAAGCAGGATCCTCAGCCAGTGTCAGGTGACCAGGGGAGACAATGAGTCCAGGAGGAAGGCTGGGCAGGTGACACCGTGCCAAAGATGTTCAGTAATTCGTCTCAGTCCTTCCCAGCGGGTCCTGCAGCTGCCTACTTGGGTAACTGTGCTGGGGAAGTGGGAATGCCCAGAGCCTTCCAGGGTTGTCTCAGCTGGAGTACATCGTGTTACTATGCCCAGGCCAGCGGGGTCCTGCCTCCACATCTTCCTAAAGCATGTAAGTCAGACCTCTCCCCTCCCTGCCAGGCTCTGCTCAGCAGGATCCCAAGGCATCACCAGGCCCTGTCCAGCCCCCGGCTCAGGGCAAGACTGAATGTTAACTAAAGACTGGACTGTCCTGACAAAGGCCTGCTGCCTTCCATAGCCTGGGCTGCCACCTCCCCTCTCTGCTCCTTTCCTCTCCTGAGGAACCCCAGCCTCGAGGGCCCAGCTCTGACTCTGAGGAAAGCATTCCACTGGGGGCATTGACTGCAATGTGGAAGACACGCAGAGAGTACAATGCTCCGGTCCAAGGACAGACTTTCTAAGGCTGGGGTTTCTGGCAGAAAGGCAGGGCCATGAGGCAGTCAAGCACTGTTGGGCAAAAACTGCTTCCATATTTCTTTCAAAGCATTAAAATGGGCACCAAATCAAATGTGTTAAAAGAAAAGAAAAAATTAACCACAGGTTCCCGCAACACACCTGAGCGTGTCACTAGCACACATTACTGTCTCTTGCCTATTACCTGTTCACTTTTCTGCTTCCTGCCCTAAACAATGAGCTCACTGAGGACAGGGAGGTGTAGGGACAATTCTTCTGTGGCTCTCTGAGCAGGCGCTTGAGGACTGGGTGATGGATGCAGGTGTGGCAGGTGGAATCCAACCTCCTAAGGGCCTCTCCTTGCCCTGCCAATGTGCTCGGCAGGTTCCCAGTGGGGGCACAGGAGTCTGTGGGCCTCATGTCTGCCCCCATGCCAGGCGGTGAGCCCCTGGAAGGCTTGCCCAGGCCAACCTGGCTGCTACCTGACACACCCTGGTCCTGGCCCCAAAAAGCGCCTGGGGAAGTCTGGCTGGCGGAGCAACCCCACTAGGGATAGGAATCACTCCCTGCCCTGAGGTTTCTCTTGAAAATATATTTAGTAACCTCTAAACAAATTGCACTGACTCTCCTAGTTTTATTTGTTTAGTTAAATTAATTCTATTTTAATATTTCCATTAGCCATTTAATTTATTCTAAAACCTGGCACTGCAAAGTAATAAAACCTCTCAAATATTGACAGACAGCAAAGTAAATGTCGCCCAGCTATGACCATCTGTTTTTCCTCCAAATTCCTCAAGATGGAGAGGATGCCGCTACCGAGGATGTGTGGGCCAGGGCTGCTGGGTGCCCCTGGGCTCAGCGGGCTGCAGAAAAAAGGGGAAAGAGTCAGGGGTGCAGGTGAGAAAATCCACACAGCAAACAGAAACGGAGTCCCTGTTTGTGAAATAGATAAGCTGGGTCAAAAGCTAAAAGTGTGCTTCTTCCCTGCCACCTTCCCCGGCACAATAGAAGCCACACACGCCTGCCTTCCCGGTCCCTCGCCTACCCATCAGCCCTGCCCCTGAATAAGAGGCAGGCCCCCCCCCCATTCCTGCCTCAGAGGCGGTGTCTGGCAAGGCTGACCACTTGAAGCCCTTCCATCACACCCCAATCCTGAACGTTTGCTTTGGCACTTGGGTGACAGTAGAGACCAGCTCTGAGGGCAGTGCCCCCTAAGCCAGGTACAGCATGGTCTGAGGGAGAGTCCCTAGGCTGCACGAGGGATAGGGCCAGGTGCAAATGTTGCACACTCCACTCCCAAGCTGCAGGAGTGCCAGGTCCTCTGTGGGGACCCCTGTGGACATGTCAGGTGTGTCTGCCCCCAGGGCTTGGCCCATCACAGGCCCAGGAGGCCATAACAAGCTGACACCATTCTCCAGACACCAAGCTTTCTGAGAAGAAAGCCTGTCACCTAAGCCAGTGCTTGCTGGTTAGACTTCCCCCAAGTAGGGGGGCCAGGAAGTGAGGCCACGTAGCCCCACCCAGCATTCTCTACCCGTCAGTACATCTGAGCGTGACTGGTGTTTACATGGCAGACATACTTACCATTCCTCTGCTACCACCAGGCAAAGTCAAGGCAGCACAAATACACCACCGATGTGTGGGGCCCTGCAGCACCCGCCCTCAGCCCGCCCCTCACGGATGGCCCTCACTGCTCCCTCCGGCAGCAGACACACCCCACTGGCAGAGGAGGCTAAACACCATGCAGGAGCTCTGCTGGGCCCCTGCTGAAGTCACACAGTAGACAGGGACAGAAATCCAGGCCATGCATCTGTCCAATGAGCATGTGGCAGCCTCACAACTGGTTCCGGGGACACGGAAACAGCTTGAGGAGCTCAGAGCCCTGGAGGAGACAGGCTAGCAAGTGAGCAAATGTGCTCCAGGAAGAGCAAGCAGGCAGTGTGAGCACGGGCAGGGACAGAACAGTGCGCCCAGTTCAGAGGAGCCCACAGCTTGCTAGGCTGGAGCAGAAGGCATGAGAGGAGAGTGAATGGGGAAGACCTAAAGCTGGGAAGAGTCAGAGGGCAGTGGGGAGCCACAGCAAGCTTCAGTCTGGGTAGGAGGAGGGGAAATGTGCTCCAACATGAGCCTGGGACACATCTGTGTGGCAGCCATGGAGGGTTGGAGGGGACCAGCCCAGAAGGAAATGTGACTAGAATGAGAAAGAGCTGGCTCAGAAAGGGCCTGAAGGACTGTCCCCAAACAAAGTCCTGCCCTGCACCGGGGAGGCAAGTTGAACAGCCAACAGCATGCAGATTGGCAGGGACTGACACGGGAAGAGCCAGGTGGCCCCCCGTGAGTGTTGAAGAGGGGAATTGGGCTCAGGCAAGGGCCCTGGCAGCAGGCCCCAGAAATGTTCACTGGGCACCTGCTGTGTGCAGGGAGTGCTCCACCAAACCCTTCAGGACAAAGTCAAGAGCAGAAAAACTGCCAACCCGCCCCTGCCTGCTCCGGGCTACCTCTCCAGTGGGTGACAAGATGGGAGGAATCAAAGAATTACACACGCAGTGCAAGAAACAACTTTGGGGACACGGCCAAAGAAGACATGGCCGAGAATGAGCAATTCTGGTGGCTTCCTCTCACCAAGACCCCAGAGCCTTCTGGTAAGGTCCTAACATCCTTACTAGACCCCCAAGACACCTGGTCCTCCCAATCCCATCATCAGAGGGCAAAATAGTAACCACGACCACCGTTGTGGCTGTGGTTCCCACAGTGTCCTGCCCACACGCTCGTTTATCTCCTTCAAGCCTCAAGGCAGCCAGAGATGTGAACCACAGAACAAGCCACACAGGTGAGGGAAGGAAGTGCAGAGAGGTGAAGCTTCTGTGCAGAAACACAGGGCCGTGGGCAGCAGGCCCAGCCTGGGGGCCAGGCGGTGCCCACACTCTGCTGCAGGGCCTGCTGCCCCTGCCCTGTCCAGGCCCTGCAAGGTATGCAGCACATGGACACATGCCACTCCCTGGACCTGCTGCACCCCATCTCTCTACTAAGGGCGTCTCAGAGGCATCCCCCGACCTTTATCTTCATGTTGGAGCCTTCAATTATCCCCATGGGTTCTGCTGACATCCTGGGAATTAATGACACCCGGAGCAGCCTGCCAACCTCACAGCTCCAGAGGAGGAAAAAAGGAGTGTGTGTTCACAGCCAAAAGAGGAGTTCATAAATTTTCATAAAATTACTAGATGTGTGTAATTTATGGCCAAGGCCAGACATTCCAAACCCCAAGGAACAGAACAGCAGCTGCGAGGAGGTGTTGTGGGAGAATAGCCACTGAGGGCCCTGCCATGCTCTGAAGGACAGTGGGGAGCTGGCCATGATGGGGATGGGGCCCAGGGAATAGCATCAAAAAAGACCGGCCACAGGCAGCTCTTTACCCTGCTCCCCTGCCTGGGAGCTGTCTGGGAGCCGCAGACAGAGTGAGCACCTGAGCAGGTGGCAGGGTCACAAAACCACATGGGCTGTCCAGGGCCACTGAGTGGGACACACAGACGGCACCCCCTAAAGATTTTCACTGCAGTCCTCCTTCCTATTTGCAAGGTGACTTGAGACAGAAACATCACCAAGGCTGGGCAGATAGCCTGCAGGGGACTACAAAAACCACATTAGCCCACCAGGACCCACATCTTTTTTTTTTTTTTAATTAAATCATAGCTGTGTACGTTAATGCAATTATGGGGTACAGTGTGCTGGTTTTATATACCATTTGAAATATTTTCATCAGACTGGTTAACATAGCCTTCACTGCATTTTCTTGGTTATTGTGTTAAGACATTCATACTCTACTCTTAGTAAATTTAACATGTACCCTTGTAAAATGCACCATAGAGAACCCACATCTTAACGCACATGGGGAGTTCTCTACTCACAAAGCATGCACAGGCTGAGAGCTCATTCTTTGTGTGAAATGGCCCCCCAGAAACAGAGCTCTGCAGGGGCCTCATGGATGCCCTGAACATTTTGCAAACCTATTTTTCAGCTGAACACACTAAGATCTGAGCAGCTGTGAACTTTCCAAGGTCACATGGGCAGTCAGTGGCAGAGGTATGTTTCAGATTCAGATCTAACCCACCTTCCACCCAGCTGTGTCCTCACGCCCATGACAACCAGAGGCAGCAGGGCCCAGTGGGGTGCTGATTTTCATGTTCATGCCATTGTCTGCCTTATAACTTACACACACATAGAGTTTCTTGCCAAATATATATTTAAAAAACAATAAAGAAATTGATGTGCCTAACATATTTGAAAAGATAAAGAGTCAACAGGGAGCAGAGAATTGCTCTCCTCACGTGGACATGTGGCCACAGGCCCACAGAGGATCTTCGACAGGGCGGGGCGGGGAAGTTTCCAGAGCTCTGCCCCACCAGGCTATGGTCCAGCCTGCAGCCCCTGGCCCACAGAGGGGAGTTTTGGGGCTTTGCGGGGGGTGGAGGGAGGGCTTCCCAGCACCAGCACGCTCAGCCAGTCCTGGCACTGTCTTTGCGCTGGGAAGTGCACAACCAGAAGTATAGGTGCCGCAGTGCCAGGAGCTCTGGTGTGGACCCCAGGAAGATGCACTCTGCCCAGAGGCTGTTATATCATGACAAACAGGCCTCCCAGAACCGCCTCACTGTTAGGATGAAATGCCATCTCAGAGGGGGAAGAAAAGACACCACAGAAGCAACTCCCAAGCAGAGCAGCCCGCCCACCCATCCCTAGAGCTGCCCCCTGCTAGGCTGGCCAAGAGCTCTGAGGACAGTTGGGACCACAGAGTTTAGAAACAGGAGGGGCAGGGCAGAGGGAAAGGAGCGGGAGGACAGTAAGCCCGACCTGAAGCAGCCACTCAGTGATGTGACCCTGCAGCCTGTCATAGCAGATGGCACAGTAGACAGAGGACAGCCCCCCACTGCCATGTACAGTAGACGAGGTGGCCCATCATCACAGGTGGCCACCTAAAGGCTCGCTGGGCCACTAGCAGGGGCAGAGAAGGAAGATTAAATCACGAGGAAGCCAGAGGTAAGGCTGGGGGTCAGCAGATCCCAGTTCAAGCCTGCCAATGGAACCCCAGGCAAGCCGCTCTGATCTCAGAGACTTGTCTCCTCACTCATCCAAAGGGACTGAGAACTCCTGCCTGGCAGAGCCACTGGTGGATGAAGCGAGAGCACGTATCTGCACATGAGACTGAGACACCATCGCAACTCCTGCACCAAAGGCTGCCTGGGAAGGGGCCTCCAGAAGGAGGGCGGCACAGCAGTCACTCCTAATCTACAGATGAAGTGACCCACGGGCCCAGGAAGCAGGTCTACCCAACTCCAAAGACACTGCCCTTTCTCCAACACCTGCTACGTGTGCGGGATAGGCATATTGATCCAATCCCCCTGCAGAGACTAGAAGTGGGGATAGTTTCAATGTTCAAATTTTATTCCCTGAAATTTTGAGTGATTCTTCCAAAACTGCAGCAGCTCAGACCGAAGGCCAGGAGGCCAGGAAGAGGTATGACAACTCCTTGACAGCGGCTGTCATCCCTCCCATAGTTATGGGGACTCCCCTATGCCCCAACCTTTCCCACTGGCCATCTGCACAGCTGCAGGAAGATTAATGTTTTGTTATGTGGGATGTTACGCCTCACCAGGCAGAGCAACAGGGCTCTGGCCTCTGGACACCCCTGGCCTTACGTATCCTCTTGGAGGGTGACCCAAACTCCCCACATTCCTCCTTCTCAGGGCCAGGAATGATAGTGTTTTTGAGGGACAGCTTCAGGGGCTCCCCCAGGCTGCCAGGGAATTAAATCACAAGTTTCCCAGGGCAGGGGCAGACAGGCTCAGTGTCCCCATCAATCTTCCCACACAGCATTTCAGGCTGAGAAGGATTTACGGGGTGGGAGGGATGCAAGACAATGGCTGCCCCTCCCAGGCCTGCCAGCAGCCGTTTCCCACGGTCTCTGCAACGGGTCCCTGATGGGTGGGTCAGAGAGGTCAGCTCACGGGAGCTCGCTTCTGCGTGCCAGAGGTTGTTCCCTGAGGTCCCCACAGGCTGGTGGGCTTACCAATGGCGTCACTTGCTTTTTGTTCTCTTCTGTATTTTTCCAAAATCTCTGCAAAGAGCATGTATTGCTTTTAAAAGGTGGGGGGGGGAAGAAAACAATAAGATTGTTTTGTTTCTAAGTGCATTTTTCTCAAGTGTTAAGGCTGGCAAAGGCATCTTCCACCAGCCTGGAGGGAGCATGGACACGCCACAGGGAGCCTGGACACGCCACAGGAAGCCTGGACATGTCTGATTTCCCAGGGAACGCACATACAAAGCCCTTCTTCCATAGCAATGCTCTGCTGAGTGCAGGCCCAAGCCTCCCGGAGATAAACCCAAGCTGTGTCTCCATCACAGCCCAGGAAAGGCTGCCCAGCCTGGCTGCCTGAGCTTATCTACAGTCCTGGAACCTCCCCTTGCCTGCCACCTCCCTCTCCATCCAAGCCCAGATGGCCAGAATTGACACTACTTTAAGGGTCAGAAAGGTCTGTGAGCTTGGACAAGGCCCAGGCGGCCTGGGAGGAGGTTCCTACATGCACCTCTCCACTTGCCCTCTGACCCTCTCCCCTGGCAAGTTGCCTCACCTCTCTGGGCCTCCATCACCCCTTAGATTCCACCTGCAATTTAGTGGTATCAAGACAAGACTCATCTGCAGTGAGTAAAACCTGAGAGATCTGACCAGGCCCACCACATTGCCTCACCAGGCAGGGGGCTGGGCCTGAAGGATACAGAGGGAGAAGACCCTGCCCAGCCTCCTGCATCAGCACCAAAAAAAAAGGCCACCAGCTGGTTGCTGAGAGTTTGGCATGGGGTCTTGAGAAGGAGTCTGAAGCTGCCTGTCAGTCCAGACTGGAAGTGCTATGATGGATTACTGATGCCTGCCACAGGATCCAGAACTTTCCGCTGTTCCAAGTGCCAGACTGCTGCAACCCTTCATACACAGGGGACAGGTAGAGTGGATAGGATGACCAGATTTTAACATTGGTAAAGCAGGACAACATGGCCGGGGACGGGGTGGGGGCGGGGCAGGGGCCGGGCGGGGGATGGGGCAGGGCAGGGCCTGACAACAATGCAAACTTTGATAAGCAGTTCTTGATAATCACTTCTCAACAATTATTTGTTATTATTACAGTTAAACATTATAAAATTAACAAAAATAATATAAAACTCATATCCTGGCGAAATAGCCACATGGCAGCCGAAAACCGTATATTCCCTTCCTGTTCTCCCGCCTGTTCATGCATTCTTTCCAAAAATCAGGACTTTTTTAAAACGCCACAGGACACAGGACAAATTGTTAAAAAGCGGGACTGTCCCACCAAAAGCAGGACGTCTGGTCACCCTAAGAGTGGAGAAAATGTCAGAATGTAGAGCTCTTGACCCCAGTGTGGTAATCGCCACCAAAGTGCCTGGAATTACCTGTCAAGTTTTCATTTTCTAGTTTGATGAAAACATCACCATTTCTACTGCCACTGAGCAACTGGGACGGTGAATGTGTTCCTTGGATGTATAGCTCACCGCCCTACTGATGGCACCGCTCCTCACACTTGGACAGTCACCTCTCTGCGGAGCTGAGGGAAGCTGCAGCCCTATCCCCACGTCCTCCCAGCCGGCCCACCACTCTCTTCTGCGGGATAGTCCACCATCCAGAGAGGGCCGAGATGCACAGAGGTTCTGAAGAGGCCCCACATCACCTCTGCACCTCACAGCCAAACCCATGGCTATCTCCCTTGGCCCGGTCCAGTCTTTCAAAATAACCAGCACCCTGGGCACCACCACCACCCCCTGCCTACCAGTGTACTGAGGGCCCCCGCCGGGTGCATATCCACAGGGGTCAGACCCTGGGTATGGAGGGCTGACCCTGCCCAACACTGCAACCAGCTCAATGGCACTGTGTGCCCATGGCAGAGGCCGCCCCTCTCAGAGGCTCTTTTCCTGCCTGTGAAATGGGACTGTAGGTGGTGGCCGGCCTCAGGGCCAGGGAGGATGCACAGCTCACAGGGCAGCACTGTGCGGGGTGGGCATCCTGAGTGTCAGGCGATCTTATCCTTGTCATTTGTCAGGCATCTGGGGCACCCTGGGACCATTAACCCAGGAAGCAAGGAAGCAGGGGCTCCAGAAGGCCAAGGCCATACCAACAACTCCAGAGCCAGGAGCCAGGAACCAGGAACAAACCCCACATCCCCCACCTGGACAGCAGTGCTCCTGGAGGGTGCGGAGGGCAGCAAGGGCAGCACCAAAGCCCACCTTCACTGCCCCTGCACTGTCAGTTTCATGCTGGCAAAGGAAACACTCATGGGCCAACAGGAGCACAGGAGGGCTGCAGTGAGGAGGGAAGACGCAGTTACACCATGGGGCCCTGACGGAGCTTCTGGGAGCTCAGACAGCGTCCCAGGAGGGAGTGAGATGAATGCCACTCCCCAGCCCTCTGCTGCCTCTTCCTGCTTGACCTCAACCAAAGACACTGCACAGCTGGGGTTCAGGCTGTGTGCCCACGGCTCCCCATTAGGCTCACTGAGCATGCAGCCTCCAGTCCTGAGCTGCCCAATGCTGGGAGTGCCACACCAACCTCTGGCCCTTTTCTGAGTGAGAGAGACTGGTCCATGGGATGCCAGCCCCACAGCTGCTGAGGGACCAACAGCACCCAGGCCTCCCACCACTGGGGACCCCCGACACCCTGTAGTCCCCATTTACCCTGCAGCTCCAGTGGCCCAGGCCGGTGGCTCCCCTGTTCCTCCATGCCACCTCCCAGCCCAAGATCCGTCTTGCTAGCCTATGAGCCACACATGAATCACCATTTTGAAAATAAAGTACAGGCACAAATGCTACCTATTCCCTCTAAAAGCTCAGGACATCACTTCTTTGAGGATACTTACCCATTTCTACGTATTTTCACATCCATATCTGCCTTTCCATCAGCACTGAGAGGTAGTGTGGGGCCCTGGTCTCTCTGTATCACCACAGGGTCCGTCCCTCGGTGGGATCCCCCATGGCCCAGGAGGTCCCGCCCAGCTCAGTGGTGGGAGCATCATGTGAACAAACCCACCGACTCATAGAGAGCTGGGGGCGCAGCAAAAACACCTTCTTTCTGAGGCAGAAGCCTTTATTCTGAATGCAGATTTCTTCCTTTCTTTACTCTTTTTTTTTTTTTAAATTAAATCATAGCTGTGTACATTAATGCTGTCATGGGGTACAGTGTGCTGTTTTTATATACAATTTAAAATATTTTCATCAATATGTATTTTTATAGTTTTTATAGTTTCATGTCTTAAGTTTAAATCTTTAAGTTAATGTAGCCTTCATGTCATTTTCTTAGTTATTGTATTAAGACATTTATATTCTACATTTAGAAAGATTCATGTACCCTTATAAGATGAACCATAGGTGTGATCCTGCCAATCACGCTCCCTCCATCCCTCCTCCCCCCTCCTCCCCTCCCTCTCCCCTTTCCCCGTATTCTTGGGCTATAATTGGGTTATAGCTTTCCTATGAAAGCTATAAATTAGTTTCATAGTAGGGCTGAGTACATTGGATACTTTTTCTTCCATTCTTGAGATACTTTGCTAAGAAGAATATGTTCCAGCTCCATCCATGTAAACACAAAGGAGGTAAAGTCTCCATCTTTCTTTAGGGCTGTATAGTATTCCATGGTGTACATATACCACAATTTATTAATCCATTCATGGGTCGATGGGCACTTGGGCTTCTTCCATGACCTCGCAATTATGAATTGGGCTGCAATAAACATTCTGGTACAAATATCTTTGTTGTAGTGTGATTTTTGGTCTTCTGGATATATACCTAGTAGAGGAATTATAGGATCAAATGGCAGGTCTATTTTTAGTTCTCCAAGTGTTCTCCAGATGTCTTTCCAAAAGAAACGTATTAGTTGACTCAGCGCCTGTGGCTCAAGTGGCTAAGGCGCCAGCCACATAGACTTAAGGTGGCAGGTTTGAATCCAGCCAGGACCCGCCAAACAACAATGACGGCTGCAACCAAAATAATAGCTGGGCGTTTTGGTGGGTGCCTGTGGTCCCAGCTACTTGGGAGGCTGAGGTAGGAGACTCTCTTGAGCCCAGGAGTTGGAAATTGCTATGAGCTGTGATTCCATCGCACTCTACCCAGGTGGACAGCTTGAGGCTCTGTCTCAAAAAAAAGAAAGAAAGAAACTTATTAGTTTGCAATCCCACCAGCAGTGTAGAAGTGTTCCTTTTTCTCCACAACCACTCCAGCATCTGTGATTTTGGGATTTTGTGATATGGGCTAATCTTACTGGTATTAGGTGGTATCTCAAAGTAGTTTTGATTTGCATTACTCTGATGATTAAGGATGATGAGCATTTTTTCATATATCTATAGGCCATGTGCCTGTCTTCTTCAGAGAAGTTTCTCTTCAGGTTTCTCTTTGCCCGCCCTGAGATGGGATCACTTGCTCTCTTCTTGCTAATACATTTGAGTTCTCTGTGGATTCTGGTTATTAAGCCTTTGTCGGAGACATAACCAGCGAATATCTTCTCCCATTCTGAGGGCTGTCTACTTGCTTTACTTACTGTGTTCTTGGCTGTGCAGAAGCTTTTTAGTTTGATCAGATCCCAGTAGTGTATTTTTGATGTTGCTTCAATTGCCCAGGGGGGTCCTCCTCATAAAATTTTCGCCCAGGCCGATTTCTTCAAGTGTTTTCCCTACACTTTCTTCTAGTATTTTTATAGTATCGTGTCTTAAGTTTATATCTTTAATCCAGTGAGAGTCTATCTTAGTTAGTGGTGAAAGGTGTGGGTCCAGTTTCAGTCTTCTGCAGGTCGCCAGCCAGTTTGCCCAGCACCCTTCCTTTACTCTTCATTCAGATAACTTTTTTTTTTTTTGAGACAGAGCCTCAAGCTATCCCCCTGGGTAGAGTGCCATGGCATCACAGCCCACAGCAACCTCCAACTCCTGGGCTCAAGCGAGTCTCCTGCCTCAGCCTCCCAAGTAGCTGGGACTACAGGCACCCGCCACAGCGCCCAGACAATTTTTTGGTTGCAGCCATCATTGTTGTTTGGTGGGCCTGGGCTGGGGATTCGAACCCGCCATCTTGGGTGTATGTGGCTGGCGCCTTAGCCACTTGAGCCATAGGCACCGAGCCCATTCAGATAACTTTTTACTGGCCCACTGGTTATTCAGAGCCAGGAGGCAGGCAGAGGCCAGAGAAGGCCGGGTGAGGAAGGGCCTTTCTCCTCTCCTCTCAGGGTGGATAGGACCTGTGTGTGCAGCAGCAGATCCATGTGCATCTGGCTCTCGTAACAGATTTTCTGGAAGCTGACAGCTGAGAACAGCACAAGTTTGCTGCCCACAGTTTCCTCAAGTCAGGAGCCTGGACTTGGCCTCCGATGAGACCAAACTGTCAGAAGCTGCAGTCTCATCTGGAGGACTGGCAGGGAACTTACCACGTGGGTTTGACAGACCTTCTCCCAGGACACATGGATTCTCTGCAGGGTGCTCCATGGAGTGACAGCTGGCACTACTCAGACCGAGTGATCCGAGACAGAAGCCACGGTCTTCACAGTCTAATCTCAGAAGTGACGCCCCATCCCTCAGACAGGTTCCATTCATTAGAAGTGAGTCAGTAGATCCAACCCATATTCTAGAGCAGAGGATTACCCAGGGCGTGAATACAGGAGGAACCTTGGGCCTGCCACGCTGTGGCGCCACTATCTCCCATCCCACGTGTTCTTTTGTAATAGAACCTTGTCACACACACATCCAGAGAGGCAGAGTGATGTCTACAGCCCTTGCCCTTGGGGGAGCCCTTGTGAATTTTTCAATCATTATCTCATGGAGAAAGTAATGCGCTGTGACTTCTAAGGCTCCCCCCTTGTCTTCTGGAGATGCTCACCCTTAGAACCAGCCTCCCTGCTTCAGAGATGTCCAGGTGGTTTGCAGAGAGGCCTACATGACCCCAGGCCCACACCCACACTGAGCCCCCAGCTGACAGCCTGCACCCACTCGCCCTGTGAGTTTGGTATCTTGGAAGGGACAGTCTGCTCCAAGTGACACCCCAAGGCCCAGTCTCTGCCATGGCCAGCCCACATTGAAGATTCACGAGAAAAACATATTCTTGTTATTTTAAACTACTAACTCTAGGGATAACTTGTTACCTGACAATGATATATTTCCCACAGGGTGTGAACCTGAGAGACCCCAGCCCATCAACCCCCAGGCTGGGACCCGCAGGAAGGACAGGGCTCCAGACAACGCAAAAGCTCCCTCTGGTGCAGGGGTGCAGTGTCACCGAGGGCCTGGGAGCCTTGGGATGTGGGCGCTGGGCAGGGCAGGGGCACTCAGGCTCACATACTGAGAATAAGTGTCCGTCAGGCTAGGACAGCATGACACAGCTGGTCTGGTCACTTTTAGGTCCTAAGTGACCTTCGCCTCCTGTCTCTGATTCTTATTGTTTTGTGAATTTAGCTCCCACCCTAAAGTTGCTCATCCTAGATAGTCTAGATTAACTTTTGAACTGGAATGTTGTAATAAGTCACTGAGTTATGCTGATTCTTATTTATAATAAGGGTTAATGTGGTCTTTGCTTTGAACTTCTATGTAGAAAACTGTGATTTTGGAAATGGAAGGACAAAACAGTCTTGAAAAGCCTACTCTCACTGTTCTCCAGAACCACCAGCCTTCTGACAAACCAAGTTGGGTGGACGTATCACTGTCTCTGCATATTTTCTGCCAGTGATAGTGTTACCCTCTTGGTCTGGTAACAAAGCCACCCTCCCGCCGGAGACTGACCCATGGTGTGTATCCAGCTGGGGAGGGCAAGGCCTGGCGTGGAAAGCGTGAGCTGTAGGCAGCCTCCCCAGATCCAGCAGCAGGTGGAAGAGCACCAGAGTTCCTGTGCCTCTGGAGCAGCTGGGGTCAGTTCTGTGGACAGCAATCATATCCAAGTAGGAACGGGGCCACATGTGACTCCAGCTGCCTGGTTGGGCCTAGAGGGAGGAGGGCAAGGAGGACTCCCAGAGTGGTGTTCCAGCCAGCACCTGTCTGGCTGGAGGTGCAGAGGGACAGAGAGATTGCAGGCTTAGAGGAACTATAGCTCCGGCCCTCTTCCTCCAAGCCTCTGTCACTTGCTTCCCATGAATGTGTGGGAACATCAAGGTCAAATTTCAGGAAAACTCCCAATCATAAAAGCACCTCTGAGGAACATCTCCCCCACCCCCCATGGATGTCCCCATTCTCTTAACACCCCCCCCCCACCCCCCACCCCCGCCTCTCACTCACCATCTCAGCAGAGCACACATCCTGCAAAGATTTTGCAGAGGGAAATGCTGGCAAATCCTGCAAGAAAGGAGCTAAAGTCAGGGCAAATTGCTGCTTCCCTCACACCCCCAGCCTGGCAAGGCGGAGGGCACAGGGGTGCTGGCCAGCTGGAGGGAGGAGCCCCCAGCCTTGAAGGATGGAGGGCACAGGGGTGCTGGCCAGCTGGAGGGAGGAGCCCCGGGCCTGGCAAGATGGAGGGCACAGGGGTGCTGGCCAGCTGGAGGGAGGAGCCCCGGGCCTGGCAAGATGGAGGGCACAGGGGTGCTGGCCAATTGGAGGGAGGAGCCCCCCCAGCTTTGAAAGATGGAGGGTGTGGGGGTGCTGGCCAGCTGGAGGGAGGAGTCCCCAGCCTGGCAAGATGGAGGGCACAGGGGTGCTGGCCAATTGGAGGGAGGAGCCCCCCCAGATTTGAAAGATGGAGGACATGGGGGTGCTGGCCAGCTGGAGGGAGGAGCCCCCAGGGCAATGCTCAGCACAGGCCAGTGGGAGGGGCACCAGGTAGATACAGATGAGCCTGCAGAGTTGTTTTCTCAAAAGTGACCCTTTTGGGACAGCGCCTGTGGCTCGAAGGAGTAGGGCGCTGGCCCCATATGCCGGAGGTGGCGGGTTCAAACTCAGTCCTGGCCAAAAACTGCAAAAAAAAAAAAAAAAGTGACCCTTTTGAAATCACATCCCAAGAGCCAGATGTCCAGTGAAATATTCACACTTCACCACTTTGTCACTAACATCTTAGACATGCGCATTTCACCTTGTTAAAGCATAAGTGTAATGGTGGCCAAAATTTAAGAATAAAGTAAAATAGAGTTCTTTTTCAATATGATGCCCCCAAATAAACCTCTTTTAAAATAATTTTCTGTGACATTTTGGCCCCCAATTAAGAGCCAGCATTTTCAGCATTTTTCCTATGTCATCCACCCCCATCCCGGGTCCAGGGAGTCAGGCAGGGACTGGGAACACCCCTGGCGGAGCAGGTTTCATCTAGCAAGTTTGGGGAAGACCCTGCCTTGGGGGTGGGAACTAAGGGGGCGGGGAGCAGCTCTGCACCCTCCAGACTTCCTCCCCAAGCTGCCAGCAAAGCACGCAGATATGCTTGGAATTCCAAAAATGTGCCCCTGTCTCAGGCCTCTGCTTGCTTCCCCCCAGGGTCCCTGGGAGTCAGAAAACAGGGCGGGGGGGCTCCGGGGTGGTCTGGAAAAGCAAACCCAACCCCTTCCTCCCAGACACTGGGTGCAACTCCTGCCCTCCCTCAGTCTAGCCCACAGATTTCCTCTGCCCACCCCCCAGCTCCTGGGAGCAGCCCTGGCTCTGATCTACCTGGTAATGCAGCCAGCCCCCAGGGACACCGTCTCAGAACAACAATCTTCAGGAGGCTACCAGACAAGAGGGGCAGCAGCAGACACAAGAGAGGGGACCGCAGATAAGGGATATGGGGGGAGGAGGGAAGAAAACAGGAGATGGCAGACAGGGACTGCAGACAGAGGATAGGAAATAGGGGACAAGAGATAGGGGACAGCAGACGGAGAGGAGCCTCAGACAGGACACAGGGAACAGCATACAGGAGATGGGGACAGCAGACAGAGCACATCAGACAGGACACAGGGGACAGCAGACAGAGGAGAGAGGACAGCAGACAAGAGATGGCAGACAGGGACAACAGACAAGGAGCAGGAGACAGGATGGCAGACAGAGGACAGGAGATAGGGACGTCAGACAGGACATCAGGTGTCTGTCTGTCTCATGCACCACTGGACCGGGACCTCCAGCACTCAACCTCCACCCTCCCACCCAGGTCTGGAGGAGGAGGAGGAGGGAGGAGGACATGTTCGCTGAGCTCATCTAAGAATCTCATCTCAGTGGTTCAGGTACAAAAGGTTTTATTTTCCCTCCAATCACTGCCTTCAGCCATGTGTGTCAAATCTCTTTCTGGACACATCCAAGTATAAAAATCCAGTCCAGAAGAGAGAGTGCCCATGTGCTAGAGTCTAGGTGAATCTCCCTGCCCTGCCCATGCTGCCCCATCAGACGGGGGCAAGGGGTAGAGTGGCCCAGTGCTTCACGGGCCTCACCCTCTGAGGAAGCACCTGACAAGGATGCCTGCCAGAGCCCAGCCCTCCTTCCACCCTGTGGCACCAGGCCAGCATCTTTCTGCCCTGCACACTCTGAACTCCCGGGGAGCTCAGTGCCCCACTCTGCTCTGGCCCCTCTTTTTTTTCTAGACAGAGTCCCACTCTGTCACCCTGGGTAGAGTGCTGTGGCAAATAGTTCATAGCAACCTCAAACTCTTGGGCTCATGCTATCCTCTTGCCTCAGCCTCCCAAGTAGATGGGACTACAGGCGCTGGTCACAATATCCAGCTAGTTTTTCAATTTTTAGTAGAAACAAAGTCTCATTCTTGCTCAGCCTGGTTTCAAACTCCACAGCGCAAACAATCCACCCACCTCAGCCTCCCAGCATGCTAGGATTACAGGTCTTGGCCTCCCAGAGTGCTAGAATTACAGGTGTGAACTACTGGGGGGGACAGCCCTCTTTCATCCTCTCCCTGCTTTAGGGAGGCTGGGGACAAGATGACCAAGCTCCTCCTAATTGGCTGAGCACCTACAGAGCTGAGCTCCCCCAGGTACTGTCTGTGGTCTTTCTCTTGTAGGCCTCAATAAGCCCCATCATGCCCATTTGGTGAATGAAAAAAAAACTGACCCCAAAAGAAGCCAAGTGACTTGCCCAAGATCACTCAGCCAGTATGGGGTGAAGCCCATCTGAGTCAACACCACTGAGGTTCAAAGTGTCCTGGGGTACCTCAGGCATCTTAGGACTTTTCCAGGGGATTTGAAAGATCAAAATTGTTTTCATAACTATACTGAAACATTATTTGTCTTTCTTACTCTCATTCTTTCACAAATGTATCCAGGAGTTTTTCAGAGGCTCAGGAACAATGTGTAATACATCCTCACTCTGATGGCTAAGGAAATGTGGGCTTATGTATTCCTATGTCTTACAAATTTTTCAGTTTTATATTCTTTTTTTTTTTTTTTTTGAGACAGAGTTTTACTTTTTTGCCCTCTGTAGAGTGCAATGGCATCATAGCTCACAACAACCCCAAACTTTTGGGCTCAAATGATCCTCTTGCCTCAGCCTTCTGTGTAGCTGGGACTGCAGGCGCCTATCACAACACCTGGCTATTTTTAGAGACCTGGTCTCGAACCTGTGAGCTCAGCAATCCACCTACCTCAGCCTCCCACAGTGCCAGGATTTCAGGTGTGAGCCACCATGCCTGGCCCTTCATTTTATATTCTAATACAATGAATAGAAATAGATATAAGCGGCTCAGCACCTGTGGCTCAAGTGGCTAAGGTGCCAGCCACATACACCCAAGGTGGCGGGTTCGAATCCCCAGCCCGGGCCCGCCAAACAACAATGATGGCTGCAACCAAAAAATGGCCGGGCGTTGTGGCAGGCGCCTGTGGTCCCAGCTACTTGGGAGGCTGAGGCAGGAGACTCGCTTGAGCCCAGGAGTTGGAGGTTGCTGTGAGCTGTGATGCCATGGCACTCTACCCAGGAGGACAGCTTGAGGCTCTGTCTCAAAAAAAAAAGAAATAGATATAAGCATAGTATCCTGGTAAATGTTAAGTGACCAGTTCGCCCCCATCTATAGCATTTGCTGATTTCCATGATATCAATATTTTTATCATGATCAATTTTAAGCTATCAAAACAATGTCACGAGGAGGGTGGTTGGGTGGAGGGAGAGTAATTGGTGGGACCACACCTACAGTGCATCTTACAAGGGTACATGTGAAATTTACTAGGTGTAGAATATAAATGTCTTAACACAATAACTAAGAAAATGCCAGAAAGCTATGTTGACCAGTTTGATGAAAGCATTTCAGATTGTGTGTAAAACTAGCACATTGTACCCCATGATTTCATTAAGGTACACAGCTATGGTTTAATAATAATAATAATAAACAATGTCACAAAGTTGGAAAAGAGAAAAGATGGCCGTGGCCGGCCCTGGATAGAACACACATAACCAGGAGCTGTTTAGGGTCTTCAGTATTTTTAAGTGAGTAAAGGGGTCCTGAATTCAAAAAGTTTGAGAACCAACCACTACATCAACCTTGACCAAATAATGTGCTAAGGACTGCATTAGACACCATCAGAACATGGGAGTCAGAGGACCTGCTGCTACCTTCTGGAAGCTCCAGCCTAACAAGGGGGTCCCTGATGGAAGGCCAGACACCATGTGTGGCAGGAGGGCTAAGAGGAGATAGACACTGCGACCTGGAGTTCAGTGAGGGTTCATGCGTGGAGAGAGCCTGGACTCTGTTGTCAGGAGGCCCTGAACACTCAGGGCCCACAGCCGATGGTATGCTGAGCAGGGGCGCAAATGGAGCTGCAGGAAGCCTGGTGGGTTGCAGACTGATTGATAGAACCAAGGCCCCTCTGGAAGGGAGTGAGACTAGCCGAAAAGCCAGACTTCACTTTATCCACTGACCCAAACCGCTCCAACCTCATTGCAGCCCACCATGCTTGTTCTGAGTCCATACCAGCCCTTGCTCTAGAAGATGAGAGCCTCAAGGGAAAGAAGGCCGCCTTCCCCTGAGCTGGTGGGGAGACAGGCAGGGAGGGCAAACAGGTGCCACTGGGTGCCAACAGCAGTGGGGCCCAAAGGAGGCATCACCATGTTCACTGGTCCATGGGGGTCTGGGGGGACCTTTCAGAGGAGGAACTGCTACCAGGTCAGGAAGTTCTCTGTCCCAATGCCAGAGAGCAGCAAGACAGAGTGGACATCAGGGACCCACATCGCAGCATGGCCCAGCTCCAGGAGGTAAGATACATGTCACAATACGGCACATTCTATCCACTAGGCCTCAGCCACTGATTCAGATGTGAGCATGTGGCTTAAGCTGGTCCCATGAGAATGGATCTCAGAACACTCTGTAAGGAGTTCTAAGACACAAGAGTTTTATCTGACTCCAGAACATGTCACTGTGCAGGGGTGAGGCCTGGCCCTTCATCTGCCATACCACTGCCATGGTGAAAGTCAGCCTGAGATGGGACCAGCCCCAGCATTTAGCATAGGCAGGAAGTCCACAGAGAAACAAAACCAGGGCATTCACATTCACTTATTGGACGCAATGAGGCAGGGACCACTGCTTGCCTATAAAAATATCCATTCTTTCCTCTATCATCCTTAGTAACAGAAACTTGATTTTTGCACAGCAGTGTGAATGTGACAATATGCCCATGAGAAAAACTACAAAGGCAAAAGTCTTTTAGAAATACATATATAAAATACTTAAGAATAAATTTACAAAAGTATAAAACTTGTTCATTGAAAACTATAAAACAGTGTTGAAAGGAATCAAAGATCTAAGTATATGGAATGATATCTTGTGTTTATGAATTGAAAGAAGGAAAAAACAGTATGAGGTTTGCAAATCGTCAATTGATATGCATGTCATATGCATTGGGCAAATAAGGCACTGCTGTCAGTGCTTGTCTCACTCTAACTGAACCTTGGGCACAGTGAGAGGAACAGCCAGACTCCTGCCTGAGGGGAGATAGGGTGAGAGGTCCACTGAGATTACCATTACTAAAAATGGTAATATTCCCCAAATTGATCTATAGATTCAATGCAATCTGTGCCAAAATTCCAAAGAATTTTACACAGGACAAGTAAGCTGAATCAAAAATTTATATGAAATGCAAGGAATTCAGAATAGCCAAAACAATCTTGAAAAGAAGGGAAAAGGTAGTACAGACTCACACATTTCCCAGTTTCAGAAGTTACTACAAAGTCACAAAAATCGAGACTGAGTGGCACTGGCATGGGACATACAGACAGGTAAGAATTGAGGGTTCAGAAACAAGCTCATACATCTATGGTCAATTGGGTTTCAACAGGGTGCCAAGACAATTCAACCATGCTAGGACAACTAGATATACACATGCAGAAGAATTCATTAGGACCCCTACCTCACACCATATATAAAAGCTAACTCAAAATGAATGAAAGTCTAAATGTCAAAGCTAAAAGTATAAAACTCTTAGAAGAAAACATAGATGAAAAACTTCATGACCTTGGATTAAACAGTGGTTTCTTACGTGTGACACCTAACACACAAGTCACCAAAGAAAAAAATGGATAAATTGGATAACATCAAAATCTCAAACTTGTCCATCAAATTCACTCAAAATGAATGAAAGTCTAAATGTCAAAGCTAAAAGTATAAAACTCTTAGAAGAAAACATAGATGAAAAACTTCATGACCTTGGATTAAACAGTGGTTTCTTACGTGTGACACCTAACACACAAGTCACCAAAGAAAAAAATGGATAAATTGGATAACATCAAAATCTCAAACTTGTCCATCAAAGGACACTATTACTAAAGTGAAAATGCAACACAGAGAACAGGAAAAAAATATTCTAAATTCATAAGGGTCCATGTCCAGAATATAACAAGACAAATAACCTAATTCTAAACAGGAAAAGAATTTCATAACCATTTAGACAAATAGCCAGTGAACACGAGTCATTAGGGAAATGTGCGTCACAGTGAAATATCATTTCATATTCACTAAGACGGATCTAATCAAACAGAGAGAAAATAAGTGTTTAGTGAGGGCGTGGAGAAACTGGAACCAGGTTCATGCACTGCTAGTGGGAATGTAAAATAGTACAGCCAGTTTGGTAAACAGTCTGGCATTTTGTTAAAAAACTAAACAGAAATTACCATTTGACCGAGGAATTCCAGTCCTAGATATATACCCAGGAAAAGGAAAATGTATACAAATGCTCATAGCACCATTGTGGAGCAAGAAAAAACAACCCAAATGACCACTAGCTGATATATGAATAAACAAAATGTGGCATATCCATGCAACGGAATATTATTTGGCAATAAAAGGAAATGAGGTGCTGATACATGTCCCAATACAGATGAACCTTGGGATCCTACAATGCTCAGTGGAAGAAGCCAGACACAGAGGCTTCCACTTAGAATCCAAAGAAACTGAAAGCAGGTTCATGGTTGTCAGGGGCCAAGGGGGCAGGGGAGGGAATGGGAAGTGACTACTTAATGGGTATAGGGTTTCCTTTTTTTTTTTTTTTTTTGGCCGGGGCTGGGTTTGAACCCGCCACCTCCGGCATATGGGGCCAGCACCCTACTCCTTTGAGCCACAGGCACCGCCCAGATATAGGGTTTCTTTGTAGGAGGAATAAAATGTTCTAGAATTAGTAGCAATGGCTTCACGACTCTGAGTATACTAAAAACTACTGAGTTGTATATTTTAAAATGGTGATTTTTATAGTGTGTGACTATCTCAATTTTTAAAAATGATCCTTATTATTTAAGTCAGATTGAAGTCTCGCAGGTCTCTCCTCTTCTGATAAAGCTTCTATCTGATACCTGGTGGGACTCCCTCCCCTGCTGGCTGGCTTCATCCCCTTGGAGGCAGCTGGTGCACTTTCTCTTAGAGCAGGGGTGGGGATGAGGTCTGGCTGAGACCGTCCGGGCCCCTAGGACCACGGTTGCTCTGAGAGAGCTGTGTGCAGAAGCCAAGTCCCCTGCTTCTGAGGGGAACACAGCCCTAAGCTCTTGCCCAGACTCCTCAGACTTGCTGGAAGTGGGGGTCGCCCCCTCTCTAGCCCTGGAGGAGCAAAAATGACAAAGGGAACCATCAGGGCGGTTCAGAATCCATGACCACCCTTCCATAAGTCTGAGCAGCCCACAGCCCAACAAATAGGGGGCTGGTGCTGTGTGGTGCAAGCAGTGAGCTTTGCTGGACGGTCAACTCAGGCTGCTTCCATGAGCAGGGGGACATGGGAAGTGGCACCTCTCTTCCCTCCACAACCTTAGCCTGAGAAGGCCAATTATCTTGTCTGAAATTAAATACATGAGGACACATGCTTGTGGAGATGTGTCTTTGGCCTTGTGGCAGCTGGTAACTTCAGCTTTGTAAACATTCAGCCTTAAATTCCCAAGCCATGCCCCATGGGGGCCAGCTCTCAAGTCCCCTCATCTGCAGTGGGGGAGCACACACCACTGGGTGCATGTGGCCCCCTCAGCAGACACAACCTGGGCAGCTCCCATCAGGGTGAAGGTTGTTACATGTTCAGGTGAGAATCAGCTGTGCTTCCCTGGCCCTCTTCAGAGGGTGTCGACTTTACCATCACATCATTCCTCCTCTCAAGTGCATGGATCAGGACTTTAGTTCATTTTCTGCCCCCCTCACACACACACACAGAATACCTGAAACTGGATCATTATAAAGAAAAGAAGTTTATGTCTTACAGTATGGAGTCTGGGAAGTCCACGTTCTGATGAGAGCCTTCTTGCTGTCGGGGAGTCTCTGCAGAGTTCTGAGGCAGGGCAGGGCATTGTAGACAAAACATGATATATCCAGGCTGGGCTCAGGGACTCACACCTATAATCCTAGCATTTTGGGAGGCCGAGGCAGTGGATTGCCTGAGCTCAGGAGCGCGAGACCAGCCTGAGCAAGAAAGAGACTCCATCTCTAAAACAAGCTGGGCATTGTGGCAGGTGCCTGTAGTCTCAGCTACATAGGAGGTGGAGGCAAGAGTTTAAGGTTGCTCTGAGCTAGGACGTCATAGCACTCTATTGGAGATGACAAAGTGAGACTCTGTTCCCCCCACCACCACCAAATGCAATAGATCCACTCAGTGAATGTTTACTCAGCAGTAAAAAGGAGCACATGCGGGGCGAGGAGGCTGACCGGGCTCCCTGGGGTCTCTCTGCCTCATCTTATAAAGCCAGCAGTTCCCCCGCCATGGTAACCCATTAATCCATCAGCCCATGAACTCAGTAATCCATGAGTGGAATAATCCATCCATGACAGCAGAGCCCAGCCCTCATGGCCACTCATTAATTTTCATGGCTTAACAGTATTCCACTGTATGAATGAACTGCGAATGCGATATTTATCCATTTTCAGCTTGGGGCTATTACAAATAACGCTGTTAAGAATGTTCTAGGCTGGGTGCAGTGGCTCCTGCCTGTAATCCTAGCACTCTGGGAGGCCAAGAGGGGTGGATTGCCTGAATTCAGAGTTCAAGACCAGCATGAGCAACAGCAAGATCCCTGTCTCTAAAATAGCCAGCGTTGTGGAAGGTGCCTATAGTCCCCCTACCAGGGAAGCTGAGGCAAGAGAATCTCTTGGACCCCAAGAGTTTGAGGTTGCTGTGAGCTATGATGCCACAGCATTCTACTGAGGACAACAAAGTGAAACTCTGTCTAAAAAATAAAAATAAAAAAAGAATATTCTGTGTATGTTATCCTGATATTTTGTTGGGTATATTCCCATAAATGGAATTGCTGAGCCATTGGAAATGTGTGGCTTTAATTATTTAGCAAATAATAGAAATAGAAATAACACCAAATTATTTTTCAAAATGGATGTACCAATCTACACTTCCACTAGCAGTATGTGAGAGTTCTATTTGCTCCACAGTCTCAGCAACACTGGGTGTTTATATTTCTCCAATGGTAACCATTCTGGTATCTATTGCTGCGTAACAAATTACTCTCAAAACATACTGACGTACATTTATTATCTGAAGGTTTCTGTGGGTCTGGAAGCCAGGAGTGGTTTGTCTGGGGGGTTCTGGTCTCACAAGGTCTCAGTCAAGATGTCAGCCAGGGCTTCTGTCATCTGAAGGCTGTAGGACTGGGGCTATAGGATTCGCTTCTGAGGTGGAGCACACGTGAGGTGTAATGACAGGAGGCCTCAGTTCCTGGCTACCTGTGCCTCTCTGCAGGTCTACTTGGCTGGCCTCATGGCATAGCACCAACCTTCCCCCAGCATGTGGAGAGGCAGGGATGGGGGTGTCCCTTCTGACCTAGTGTTGCAAGTGACACATGATTACTTTTGCCATATTCTACTCATTAAAAAAGAATCAAAGTCCAGCCTAGACTCAAGGGTAAGGGAATTTCTACCTATTGAAAAGAGGAATATGGAAATTACGGACATATTTCTAAACTACCATAGGTCTCTCACTGTGTTTTAATTTGCATTTCTCTGACTAAATGAGGTGGAACATTTTTTCATGTGTTTATGAGCCATTAAGATTAACTTTCACAAAGCACTTGTTCAAGGCTCTTTCACAATTTTCTATTGTATTGTTCACATTTTTCTCATTGATTTATAAAAGTTCTTCTATATTCTAGATACGAGTCTCTTGTCAGTTATATGTGCTGCAAAGACATTGTCTCACACTTAGCCTGCTTTTGTACACTTGTGATGGTCTCTTTGATGAACAGACTTTCTTAATTTCAGTGTAGCTAACTTGTCCATCTTTTTCTGTGATGCGTGGGAGGGTTTAATCCTGCTTAAGACGTCTGTCCTGGCTCAGTGCCTGTGGCTCAAGTGGCTAAGGCGCCAGCCACATACACCTAAGGTGGCAGGTTCAAATCCAGCCCAGGCCCGCCAAACAACAATGATGGCTGCAACCCAAAAATAGCCAGCACTGTGGCGGGCGCCTGTGGTCCCAGCTACTTGGGAGGCG
>NW_003852568.1:1225114-1233734 GCF_000181295.1 Otolemur garnettii
AAAAAAAAAAAAAGATGTCTGTCCCTACTCTAAAGTCATAAAGCTATTTTCTTACTGGACATGTCAACATACCTAGGCGGAGCTATATGTTTCCAGAAAGCCCTTTCCAGTACACTTTCAGATGTGGGGTGCGTGGCTGGGGTGGTGACAGGGGAACTCACTAATGAGAGCTGGAGGATGGGGGGGGGCGGGGCAGCAGCCCTGGAGCATGTACACACCTCCTCCAGCCACTCAAGCTCCAGCGGCCCTATTGCTGCTGCAAGAGGATTTTACGATGTGATTAAAATCCCAAGTCAGTTGACTTTAAGATAATCAAAAGAGAGATTATCCTTGATGGGCTGGACTCAATTAGATGGCAGAGCTTTTCAAAAGGGTTTAGGCCTTCCCTGAGCCGCACTCCAAACATCCCCTAATTGCCTGCCCATTGGACTTGAGACTTACTTAGCTTGTCCTGACAACTGAGTAAGCCAAGTGACAAGTCCAAGTTCATATGCTCTGCCCACTTGTACACAGGACCACTGACTGTCCCTGCTTCTCTGGCTGAACCCCCACTGGTACACCTACATTATCTCCTAAAGCTATATTGTTTTGCCTTTTTTATTTAAATCTAAAACCACCTGGAGCTAGTATTTTTTGTGAATGGCCTGAGGCAGAGGTCAAGGTTTTTGTTTGGGTTGGTTTTTTCCTATTTTTTAAAGATACTCAGTAATCCCAACTCTGTTTTTTAAAAAGCCCTTCCTTGCCTACTGCTTGACCAGCTTTGTCATAAATCAAGAGTGCATATTTTCACTGGTGTCAGTGTTTTGAGCTGATCTGATTTTTAAGTTTGCTACCCACTTTCAATAATTGGGTAGGCTTTATGAATGATTCCTGAACACCAGCCTGCCACTGGCCTTACCCTGGAATTCAGCCAGGATTTTCCCTTCAGTCTGGCACAGAATAGATGGTCATTAAATCTGGGTTGCCTACCTTTCCTCCTAGAACTGAGCTTCAGGGTGACTGGTTCTTCCTGAGGGAGATGGGAGGTGGTACAATGGTCCCCACAGGCCTGGTGACTTTGATGGAGAAGGGTGGATAGCGGGGTTAATGTGCTGAACGTGGTGTGGTGGGGGGACAGATCACAGCGTGGCTGTGCAGACAACCTTGATGCTCATCTGAACTCTGCCCAGAGACCCCAATGTGGAGGGGTAGGGTGGGGACAATCCCCTTCCCACAGGGAACGCAAGTTAGGAAGCAAGGCCTTACACATGTGCCTAGGTTGAAAATGTAATTTGTTAATACTATAAACATCCCTTAAAAATGCCCCTTGAGTAGGGTGACCAGATTTTAACATTGGTAGGACAACATGGCCAGAGTCTGGGCGGGGGCAGGGCCTGACAACAATGCAAACTTTGATAAGCAGTTCTGGATAATCACTTCTCAGCAATTATTTGTTATTATTACACTTTAACATTATAAAATTAACAAAAATATTATAAAACTCATTCTGGCGAAATAGCCACATGGCAGCCGAGAACCGTATATTCCCTTCTTGTTCTCCCGCCCATTCGTGCATTCTTTCCAAAAATCGGGATTTTTTTAAAACGCCGCAGGACGTGGGACAAATTGTTCAAAAGCAGGACGTCTGGTCACCCTACCCTTGAGCATAACTGTGACAGTTGCTCTTAAAATAGGAAAGAAACAATCCCCCACACTCAGCGTCGGTTCCCGTTTTGTCTGTGTCAGGCCAGACTCCGCCACATGACGGAACTGTCTTTTGCATAGTGTCCTCAGAATGAGTCCTGTTCTTCCCATGACACATCACGGCCAGCAGCCTCCTCCTGGACCTGGGCACCACACTGGGCACACAGTGAGTGCTGCCCAAAGGAGTCTGGAGCAACTGGGTGCATTCCTGGTTAAGTAAAGTATAAAGTATGACTCCTCCACACCAGGAAAGTAAGAAATCTCCACATACACGGATGGGCGGTCTCCACCGTCACACTGCTGAGTGAAGAGCAACTCCGAGAACAGCATGGAGCGAGCACCGCCTTTTCTGCAAAAGTGGAGAAGGAGTTCGTGCACATATTTGCTTGAACATGCAGAAAATACCTCAGGAGGGGAATGCAAGAGACGGGTGATATTGGCGGCCATAGGGAGTGAGGCTAGACCCAGGCACAGCCAGAGGGACCTTGCCTGGGAGCCTTTTGCAGCTTTTGGCATTTGAGCCGTGTGAATAGTCTGTCTGTTCACAAAACCAAAACAATTATTTTGAGAAAGAAAGAAAAGAAGGAAGAGGCGTAGACAGCTTGAAGGAGCACATCTCCCCAGCTGGGCCAGGACTGGGCGAACCTGGGAGTGTAAAGAGGGGGCAGTGCCCATCCGGGCTGGCGGCCAGCCCTGTTGCCCTGCCAGCCCCGCCACCCAGCTGCTGGGTCGCCCAGTCCCCTCCCTTCCAAACACTGCTCTGGCAGGAGCCTCGTAGGAGGCCCACAGGAGCCAGCTTCCCTGGAATTTCTCCTCCCCCTTGGCTGCTGGCAGGGGCGGCTCTTTTTCTTGGCAAGGCACCATCTGTGAAAAATGTGGCGGCCATGGGGCTGCATCTGCAGACAAGGGCTTGGACATGGTTCGCATCAGGAAAAACCTCCCTTCACCTCCGCACTGCAAATCCTCTCTCCCTGTGCAGCCAGTCTGGGCACTGAGAGGCAGTAAAAGGAACAGACTCCGGGAAAAGCATTAAGGGCTCCCTGGCAAATCCTTATGGGAGGGGGGCAGTGGCAGGGGTGGGTGGGCTGCGCACTCAAAAGGCAGTGCCTGCCAGGTGCAGGTCAGGGGTGCATGTGCGTGGGTCGGGGCGAGGGGTGTGGGCGTGCTGTGTGCCTGCAACTTTGGGTGCATGTGCCTGTGTGGAGCAGGCCCAGTGCCTGGTGGTCCTGCAGGCGGCAGCTTCTGAGGCTCCATGCGTCCTAGGCCAGGAAGGGTCCAAGGCAGCCGTGCATCTATCTGTGGATGGCAGCCGTGCATCTATCTGTGGATCGCAGCCCCTGCTTGCCCTCTAGCTGGGTCTCTAGAAAACTCTGTTAGTCTTTTAACTTTAGTTGCTTTATCTGTAACACGGGGTTGTGGTGAGGAATGGGTGAAAACGCCAAGAAGAGGCAGTGAGTCCGCAGCAGCAGTGGTACCGGGGCGGTGGGCTACAGACAGGGAGTCTCGCCCTTCTTTTTCGGCTTTGATTCTGGACCCGGGATGAAGGGTCCAGAGTCCAGCTGACATGCTCTAGATTTGCCCAGGCCGGCTGTGGACGACCACCTATGTGTGCTGAATCCACAGAAGGCCCATCCTGGGAGAGAGCCCACCCAGCACAGCAGCCCCAGGACTGTGCTCCTCACCTGGCCCCGAGGACAGCACACCAACAGGCACCCTCGTTGCACTCCTTCCTCCCACCTGTTCCCACAGAGCAGCCAGAGAGGCCTGTGTAAGAGGAAAAAAACTGGACAGGGCAGGACAGGCTAGGAGAGGAGTCACTCCTCTGCTCCAGCCCGCTTGGGGCTTGCTCTTAGGCTTGAAGCAAAACCAAATCACCTACCCAGAAAGCCCCACAGGGTCTGAGCCCTGACCCCGCCCCTCCACCCCCTCCTGGTCACTGCACTCCAACACACTAGGTTGTGTGCGGATGCTGCCCCCCTTCCCCCGCCTGCACACCTTCACAGTTTGCTCTGTCCCTCCTCATCCTTCTTCCAGCTTCGCCCAAAACATCCCTCCACAGAGACTCCTCCCTGCCCCCTTGGTGGAAAAGCCTGGCTCTGCCCTCTCTGCCCGGATCCAACTTATCTTGTGTGGTTGAATGGAGGGTGCACTTGTGGACAAACAAAACGACAGGACTCACCAGTGAGGAGCTCGTGCTTTCACTGCTGCTATGGGACCCCTGCGGAGAAGGTGCCATGGGTTCTTACATTTTTGCTTCTTTTTTTCGAGATGGGGGTCTCACTATGTTGCCCAGGCTGAATGGCCTCAAGGGATCCTCTTGCCTCAGCCTCCCAAAGGGCTGGATGACAGGTGCGAGCAGCTATACCCAGCTCACCCTCAGCATAAGCAGACCCCACACCAGGCCACAGGCTCCCTGGGGAGCACACCTCAGGCAGCCCCATGCTACACGAGTGAGGAGGTTTAAACAGCCAACAGGATATTAGTATCTCTCTCACGCGGAAAGCAGATGGACGCAGGCGAGGTTGGCAGCGCCCTGGTCTTCCTGACACTCCTGGGACTGCCTTCTCAAGGAGGAGACCCCCACACAGAACACATCGTGCAGGCTGATTCCCACTCGGCCCAGGGCCTCCTGGTCTCATCAGAGGGGGCTGGGGCAGGAGGCCCACACAGCTGCCACTGTGTACCCATCTGGGCACCCATCCCACATGGCCTGTCCTCACTGTGGTCCTAGCAGAGCCTCATGACTCCCTCCCCCAATGCCCTGCCATTGCTCTGTGCTCTCCAGCCCTGGCAGGCCACTCAGCCTATCCTCTCTCAGTTCCAGGCCTCCTTCCAGGGGCTCCCTGCACCCCAGGACCCCCCAGGCTCCTGAGATACCCCTGCTAGACACTGCTCAGCCTCCTCCTCAGAAGATCCCCAGCCAGGCCAGGTCAGAGGCCCAAGCCACATCTCACACCCCCTGCCCAGTCACATAGCTCCTGCTATGAGCTGTCTAACACTTTTCCACCCCACCTCCTCCCCACCACCAGACCACCACTTCCTGCAGGAAGGACAGGATCACAGCTGTCTTGCTCAGCATTAAATCTCTGGCATCCAGAACATGCAGACACTCTGAAAAGTTTTGCTAAATGAGTGAATGAATGAATGAACAAGCCAGCTAAGACAGAACTTTAAGTCCCAGTTTGAATCCTGTCACTAGCTGTACCTGGTCCCACAGTAAACTGGGACAGGTCAGGCAGGAGGGACCCAGACAAGTGGGATGGGAGATCTAGAATCTTCTTCCAGAAGATCCAGGTTACTGTTGGAAAGACATCCCCTTACTGATAAGTTCAGACAAGCCTTAACATCTCTGGTCAGCACAGCAGGCCTGCCCAGCCAGTCCTGGACACAAGAGTCCAAGGGGCTTACTTTCCTCTGTATGCCCCCATAGGAATGTGGCTCCCGGGGCTGCACTCTTGCAGACCTAGGCAGGCTGCCACTCTGAGCCCGGTGTCCTCACCAGTAGCACTGGGGCTCTAGTCCTGTCCACCACCTGGGGCTATGCAGGGCTTGGCACACAGGAAGAGCCCTACCCTGTCCTGCTCAGGGGGCCACCCCTCTGGGCCACTGTGCCTTCCTACTCATCCTCCCAGTTGGGCGGAGATAGTTGCAGCTGGAGGGTGCTTGCCCTGGAAGTCAGGGCTCAATGAGCACCTTCCCAGGGCAGACGAGGAGCCCCGCGTGGCCTGTGCTGGATGCAGGGGCTGCCTCCAGCCTCGGTTTTGTGTAAGTTGTGAAAATAACAGCCTAATGTGGCCCTCTTGGGTTAAAAATGGTACTCACTGACTGAGATATACCTTCTAAAAGGCCAGCATGTTTACATTTACCATTTTTTAATTTGCATTTTTCTAAAGTGGTTTTAGCTTAGTAAAACATGCTCACACATTACATCAATTCACACAGCTGGCTGGAGGCAAGAGTATGGCCCCCATCACGCCACTCCATTATGTACATGAGAATACTGAGGGATACACACCAATAACTTGGGCAATAGGCAAAGAAAAGAAACTGAAACTCTGTGACCACATGCCATAAGCACTTGTTATCTAGTCTACTTTTATCCTCTCAAGAACTGTTAGAAGTGTGATCAGGAACGATGGCCCACTTCACAGGTAAGGGAAGTGAGGCTCTGAGGGCAAGGTGTTCACCCAACTCACACAGCTGGAGAACGGAGCTATGGTGTGGTTTATCATCTCACGAAGCCTTTTCATCCTCTCTGGGCTGTGAAACACCACTGCTCCTTCAGTAGGGGAAGTTCGGGGCCAGTAAAAAGGACCTCCTTCTTCGAATGAGTAAAATGCAGTGACAGGAATGAAGAAGCCAGAGGGCAGCGACCTGCCTCCTGGCAGCTCATGCACAGGGACAGTCTAGAACTCTGTGGCCCGGAACCCCTAGGTGCTGGCACATACTCCGCCCTCTTCTTTGTCTGGCGGTGTCCCTACAGGAAGTCCCCTAACCATTCTAATATAAGTGATATAAGAATATCGGATTTTAGGAGGGCCAATTTATGGCTATGGTGGACATCCATGCTGCGCTCCAAATAACCTGGTTCTCCCTTCCAGGCATGTGGTAGGAACCCATGCCCCTGGCCTCTTACAGTGAAATGTGGTCATGTAATAATTTGGCCAGGGAGCAGAAGTGACTCCCAGGAGAAAGTCTTAAGAGCCTGTTCACAATAGTCCCATGGCCTCGTTTGTCACGCCATAAAGACAAAAGATGGAGACTGGGTTATGCCTAAGTCAGGAAGCTCAGCCCCCACTAACCCATGACGGCCATGTATAAAGGAGAAATGAGTTGCTTTCAGTTGCAGAGATTTGTGGCATATTTGTTACAGCAGCAAACTCCAGCCTAACCTAACTTACACAATTACATATTTCAAAACAGTATATGAGATAAATGCTTCATTATAGCATATATTTGTCTCATTCTTGTCATCTATAAAACACGGATATTATGTTGTGAGGATTAAATGGATAATACATGCAAATGAGTCTACATGTGTCTGACAGATAGTATGCTTCATCTATGTTAACTGTTTTTATTAAGTCATTCTTCTTGCTGTTCTTTCTTTTTTTTTTATTTATTTTTTATTTTTTTATTGAATGGTAACTGTGTACATTGATGCAGCTATTCTTTCTTAATCTTCTCTACCATAATTCTAAGTAGGCCCCAATTTCTAAGTAGGCCCAGCCCAGAGACGTGTAAAGGAAGGTGTTGGAACGTTCCCAATGGGACCAACAGGGTGGAGGGCAAAGGTGAGTCCAGATCTCCCCAGGGCAGTCAGTGCTGGAGGAGTTGCAGCCCCACAACGGGCTCTGTGTGACAGCTGCTGCCCCATCTGCCTTCTGTAAAACAAGTTCTATTATAAAAGTCATGCATATTCTCCATCAAAAAAGCATTAGAAAACATAGAAAAGTATAAAGAAAAACACAGCATCTATAATACGACGCTAAAGATAACCTCTTTTAATATTTTTGTACATATCCTTCTCATGCATTTTCCTTGCACCATTTTATTTTTCCACATATGACTTATGCTGCACATAGCTGTCAGGCAACCTACACTGACTTTCTTATTTTTTTTAACTAAAAATATGTCAAGAACATTTTCTCACTTCATTAAATATTTTTATACAACATAATTGTTATGCAGCTTAGTAAGGCACATGTAAATGTACAACTAAGCTACCAATTCCTAATTCAAAATTCAATCACAAAATTGCTGGTAATTTATTTATTATCTATTGAGACAGAGTCTCACTTTGTCACCCTTGGTAGAGTGCCATGGCATCACAGCTCACAGCAACCTCAAACTCTTGGGCTCAAGCGATTCTCTTGTCTCAGCCTCTCAAGTAGCTGGAACTACAGGTGCCCACTACAACACCTGGCTATTTTTAGAGACATAGGGTCTTGCTTTTACTCAGGCTGGTCTCGAACCCGTGAGCTCAGGCAATCCACCCACCTCAGCCTCCCAGAGTGCTAGGATGACAGGCACGAGCCACCAAGCCCAGCCTAATGCCTGGGAACTTACTACATGCCCTGCACTGAGCTGTCCAATGACAATGGTGAAAGGTCAGAGTAGTCCAGCTCCTAGGAGCTAACCTTTCATTGTCTCCTAGGTTCTTGTCCTTGATGGAGAATGAGGGCTATTTTAAATAGTGATGCAGAAGACATCATTAGAGCTACTCTTTGTCCAGCCTGCCAGACTTATGATCATGTGAAATAGTAGACAAAACATAAAAAATGCCCACTTAAATGCGTAGCTGAGTTCAAAAAGAGATAAGGGTAAATGTCAGGGGCCCCAAATGGAGAGAAACATGGCAACCAGTGGCCTTAGTGGGTGCTAGTATTTCAGATGCCCGGTGGAGGTCATTGGGAAGCAGGGTTTATACACCCAGGCCTTGGGTTTCTAGTTGTACTTGTCCAAGAGGAAGATGTCATGGGCCATACCAGGGTAGGAAGGTGACTGAGGTCCTTACAAAATGTGGCACACTCAGGAAGCTCCATATCTGAGAAAAGAGTAAATTGCACCCTAACAAGGAGGCTTGCCTCTTTAGCCTGCACTCTGAAGAAAGAGAAAAATGGTCCCTGAGAATGTGCAAACTCTAAATAATGTCCACATCATTTAAGCTTTGGGGGTTAGGGTTCAAATTCGTGGTGTAGCTACTACATAAACCAAGAAACTAACATGAGAAATATTCCTGGGCTGGTAATACCCCATGGACACCTGGAAGAAGTAAATGTCATCCTTCAGTGCAGGCACAAGAAAGTCCCATTGATAAAGCAGTACCACACAGGGCTCACTCATCAAAATGACAAAACAGGCTCGGCACCTGCGGCTCAAGTGGCTAGAGTGCCAGCCACATACACCGAAGGTGGGGTTCAAATCCAGCCCGGGA
>NW_003852568.1:1233920-1246378 GCF_000181295.1 Otolemur garnettii
AAAAAAAAAAAAAATGACAAAACAAACAAAAAACAAACTAACCAAACAAAAAACCCTACAAAACAGTAAAGGAAGTGAGTCACCATAAGTAAGGATCAAAGAAATAATGATAGAAAAGTAGGCCTTCATATAAATACTTCATTTAATGGATATTATCTGATAAGTATTATAAAAATATTTAAAATCATTAAACATGAGAATAAAGAAATGGAAATAGGCTCAGTGCCCATAGCACTGTGGTTATGGTGCCAGCCACATACACTGAAGTTGGTGGGTTCAAACCCAGCCTGGGCCAGCTAAAGAACAATGACGACTGCAACAAAAAACAGCCAGACATTGTTGCGGGTGCCTGTAGTCCCAGCTACTTGGGAGACTGAGGCAAGAGAATCACTTGAGCCCAGGAGTTTGAGATTGCTGTGAGCTGTGATGCCATGGCATGCTACCAAGGATGACATAGTGAGACTCTGTCTCAAAAAAAAAAAAAAATGCAAATAATAAAAAAAGAAGTGACTATCATGTTAATAAAAGAGAAGTGGGTGATCAGACAAAAACATCGATAGCTATGTGTGATGTCATCAAGCATTTCTCACTTTCCTTTATTAGTATTGTCTACAAGTAACAGAAAATCCAGATGACCAACAGTGGACAAAATAAGCAGAGATTATTTTCTCAATAAAGGATAGGTTGAGAGGGAAGCTTCTGTTGGCATGGGTTCAACTGTACACCTGTTGCTTCTAGAGACCAGGCTCTTGTCCCTCCACTTAGCCTCTCTTATTTAGTTAATCATTTTTTATTGTCACAGGAGCTGCCTCATGGCTTCAAGACAGCTGATGTGACTCCAGATACCATGTGACTTCAAGAGGGGAGGGGGGCAAAGAAAGGTGAAGAGCAAAGAGCCAGGGACATCTGTCCTGCTTCTTCCAAACTACCACCACCACACATCACCATTATTATTTCTACCCCCATCATCACCATCACCACCACCATTATCACGATCACCATCACCATTACCACCATCACAATCATTACTATCACCACTCTCACCATACCCACCATCACCATCACTCACCACCACCACCACCACATCACCACTACCGCCACCACCACCATTACCACCATCACCATCACCACCACCATCACCACCATCATTACCACCATTATTATCACCATCACCACCACCACCATTACCAGCATTACTATCATCACCACCATACCCACCATCACCATCACTACCACCACCACCACCAAAACCACTACCACCATCACCACCACCACATCACCACTACCACCACCACCACCACTACCACCATGATCATCACCATCACCACATCACCACTACCACCATGACCACCACCATGATCATCACCATCACCACCACATCACCACCACCATGACTACCACCATTACCACCATTATTATCATCATCACTACCACCACCATTACCACCATTACTATCATCACCACCATCACCACCATACCCACCATCACCATCACTACCACCACCACTACCAAAACAATTATCACCATCACCACCACCACCACCATCACCACCACCATTACCACCATTATTATCATCATCACCACCACCACCATTACCACCATTACTATCATCACCACCATACCCACCATCACCATCACTACCACCACAACCACATCACCACTACCATCACCACCACCACTATGACCATCACCATGACCATCACCACCACCATTATCACCATTATTATCACCATTACCACCACCACCATTACCACCATTACTATCATCACCACCATCACCACCACCACCCCATCACTACCACCACCACCAAAACCACTACCACCATCACCACCACCATTACTACATCACCACTACCATCACCACTGCCACTGCCATGATCACCACCACCATGACCACCACCACCACTCTTTAGCCTGTACCATCATCACCATCACCACTGCCATCACTACCTTCACCACCATCATCACTGTCATCCCTACAGAAGATTTATCTATCACAGTGACGTCACTGAGCCCTTTACCCTATATGTTGAATGAGAGAATGTGTGGTGTCCCCCCAAAAAAATGTACTAGGGCCATGACAACTGGCACATGTGGCTAAGGTCCAGTTCTCCTGGCCACCCATACCATCTTCCATAAACTCCCCTACACACTTCACTCTATCTCTGACTCGTAGTTACCTTTATCCCTCCCTCAAGGACATTTCTTTCTAGAAGTTTCCAGTGTGGCAACAGGAGCTTGCTAAAGAAATTAAAAATGAAACAGCAGGAAGTAATGTTTAACCAACTCAAGAAAGTACACTCTTCAATCGTGTTCACAATCATCCTGAAAGCAACGAACGTATGTGGTATGTGTTCAGTTACTATGGAAAGGAGATCTTAAGATAAAATTTCTGGTTAGAAGTTCACTATCAGCTATCAGCTATGAAGTTGTCCTTATTTGAAAGTAATAAGATTTCATTTTTTTAAAAACTTGTCACAAGTTCCACCAGAATCAGATCAAAGTCAAGGGTTTGATGATTCTGGGGATGATATTGAAAACCACCATGGAAAGTTCCAGAAGCCGGCCCACAAGTGTTCCTGGCAGTAGGCACAACTGTTCACTCTAACCTGTGTCCAGGCTGTAGCCTTTGGTGGAACTTGACTACAATCCACAAGGCTGTCTCAAGGTGTCTGGAATTACGCAGTGAATCCTTGGGTTGTTAGACAGCAGTTTGATATTTTTAAGCACAGTACAAACTCTATCAAAGGCAGCTCAGAGCAAATGAAGTTCAAGGAGAAAAACTCACTTGCTAAAAAGGCTAAAAGTCTGTCAGGAAAGACATTACAACTTTCAGATTTGTATGTTTAAATCCACTAACATTTCAAATCCTTACCATTTCTATTTTTTAATATAAAATCTTGTGATATTCCTATTGGTGATGAGCTGAATTTACTTTCAACAACTGAGAGCAATTAAAGCCAGTTGTTTATAACCACAGCAGCAAGTCTGGCTGCCTGCGGAGCTGGGAGGCTGAGGATTTTCCTCTCTCGCAGTGGTGCCAGAGCTGTGGGCACAACAGGGCCCTGCCCCCATGGGTGAAGCAAGAGATGCAGGGGTAGTGACACCAGAAAGAGAGGGACAGGAGGAAACAGGGGCAGCAAGGACAAAGGGACCCAGTATGGGCAGAAGTGGGATGTTAGTGTTCCTCAGGTTGGAGTGGGCCTTAGGTGTCACCCTCAGGTGTGCCCAAAGGGATCAGCCCGGGAAGAGCAGCTTGGTACAGCTCTCCTGCGGTGGAGGAGAGCACCCTTCTCCATGCCTAGCCCTCTTTCCCTGGGGCACCTGCCCTTCTGTCCAAGGAGGACACTCACCTGTCCCCCTTCCCTGAAGGAGGGGCTCTCAGACAGCTGACGTGGCATAGGACAAGAAGCACATCCCTATCCACTAAGGTGAATGTCCTCCTTGGACAGAAGCATCACAGCTCACAGCAACCTCCAACTCCTGGACTCAGGCAAGTCTCCTGCCTCAGCCTCCCAAGTAGCTGGGACCACAGGCGCCTGCCACAATGCCTGGCTATTTTTTAGTTGCAGCCATCATTGTTGTTTGGCAGGCCCGGGCTGGATTCAAACCCGCCATCTTAGGTATAAGTGGCTGGCGCCTTAGCCACTTGAGCCACAGGCGCCAAGCCAGGTATTTTGCAATTTTCAAGGAATTTGTCAACTTCATCAAAGTTATTGATTTATTGTCAGGAAGTCATTCATATTGTCCCCTCATGATCACTTTAATGTCTTTATGACTTGAAGGGATGGCCCCTTATTAGTCTTTCTAGGACATTTTACTAACATTTTAAAAGAATCAGCTATTGGTTTCATAGATGTTCTATTCTTGTTTTCAAGTTCATTATTTTCACTCTCTTTCCTTCTACTTTGGGTTTAATTTACTTGTCTTTTTCTAGCTCCCTAATGTAGACTCTTAGATCAGTGAATTTGAACCTTTCTTTTTTGTAATGTCTGTCTACAGTTCATTCCCTTTGCACACTGCTGTAGCTGCATCTCACCAATTTTGATACCATGTCTTTTCATCAAATTCAGGTGAAAACATTTTCTAAAGTAGCTTATGATTTCTTATTGACCCATAGGTTATTCAAAAGCGTATTCAATTTCCAAATATTTATGGATTTTCTAGATACCTTTTTGTCACTGATTTCTGTTTTAAAAATATTGTAGTCAGAGAACATATTCTAAGTAAATTCAATCCTTTTAAATTTATTGAAACCTATTAGCCACAAATTCTCAATAAATGTTCCATGTGCACTTAAAAAGAGCAAGTATTCTACTATTGTTGGCTGTAGTGTACACATATGTCAATTAAAATCAACTTTTAAAAAACAGCTAAAAAATAAAATAAACTTTAAAGTCAACTTGTTAGATAATGTCACTCAAGTAATCCATCACCTTATTGGCTTTGTCTGCTTGTTTTATCCGTCACCCAGAGAGTGGTATGAAAATCCCTACCTAAGGTAAACAATATCTATTTTCCCCTTTAGTTCTGTTAGCTTTTGCTTCATGTATTTTGAGGGTCTGTTATTAGGTGTCTACACATTTAGGATTATTCTGTCTTCTTGGTTAATTGCCTTCTTATATATATGAAATGACATCCTTTTTGGCTTTAATACCTTTACCTTGAAAGCTACTTCTTCTGATAATTGATATAGCCACACCAGCTTTCTTATGCTTACCGTTTTGCCTGGTAGATATCTTTTTTCACTTTTACTTTCAAACTATCTGTATTTATATTTAAAGTTGTTTCTTGTAAACAACATACAGCTAGATCTGACTCCCAGCATTGTCCAACCTGCAGCCCATGGGCGGCATGCAGAGTGTGTGAGACGGTTTTGCTCATCTGTGGTATTAGATATCATGAAAACTATGCACAGACCTTTTTTTTGCTCACTGGCGTCCACTGGTGTTTGTGTATTTAATATGTGGCCCAAAACAACTTTTCTTCTCCTTCTAATGTGCAGCAGAGAAGAAAAATAGCTGGACACCCCTGTGTGGAGATCTCTGCCTTTTAATTGGAGAGTTCATTTATATTTAATGTAGGTACTGTTATGGTTTGGGCCACAACAGTATATTTATTTAGTATATTTTTTGTTTGTCACATTTGTTATGTTTTATTCCTCTGATTCTTTTTTCCTAGCCCTTTTCAGGGAGAGAGTAAGGTTAATTATTTTTATGTGTGTTTTAATGTCTTCTATTGAATTTTTTTTTTTTTTGTAGAGACAGAGTCTCACTTTATCGCCCTCAGTAGAGTGCTATGACGTCACACAACTCATAGCAACCTCCAACTCCTGGGCTTAGGCAATTCTCTTGCCTGAGCCTTCCAAGTAGCTGGGACTACAGGTGGCCGCCACAACGCCCGGCTATTTTGTTGTTGTTGTTGTTGTTGTTGTTGTTGCAGTTTGGCCAGGTCTGGGTTTGAACCCGCCACCCTCAGTATATGGGGCCAGCGCCCTACCCACTGAGCCACAGGCACTGCCCATGTCTTCTATTGAATTTTTAGATATAACTTCAAATTCTCAGTATAGTACTTCTCACTTAGTATCATTGATAGGTTCTTGGAAACTGTAATTTTAGACAAAAATGATATGCAGCAGGTCCTCAGACAAATGTTGTTTTGTTCAACATTGTTTAATTATAACAGTGATGAGAAAAAAATGGTTTTGTTATACATCATTTCACTTAAAGTCAACAGGAGCTATCAACAACATTAAGTGAGGACTTGCTGTAAATACTCTAAAGATTATAATGTGCATTTTATAAGATACTTAGATTATATTTCATTTACCCCCTTCTTGTCTTTTGTGCTCTTGTTTTCACATAGTATTTTACTTCTACATATTCTATAAATCCCACAATTCCTTGCCATGATTTTGGCGCTAGTCAATAGTCATAGTATAAATAGATAGATAGAGATAACGATAGAGATAGCGATGATAGAGACAGAGACATAGATGAAGAGATCAATAATCCTATCCTTCCTAGTGCTCTTCATATTTTCCTGCAGATCTGGGATTTTATCTGGCATTTCTCTTCAACATGAAGACCTTGAGATGAATTATTTGTCTTTGTCTGAAATTTTCTATTTCCCTTCAATTTTAAGGATCTTTTTTCTAGATATAACTTGCTTGGTGGAAAATATTTTTGGTTTTGGTTTTGTTTTCATCCAAAATTTAATACGGTTCCACTGTCATCTGCCCTGCATTTATTCTAATGAAAAGTCAGCCCACATTTTTATCATTGTTCCCCTGTATTATGTCATTTTTTTCTCTAGCTGCTTCTTTCCCTGCCCTCCTCCCACCCCGCTGCTTTTAAAGTTTTATCTTTATCCTTGGGTTTCAGCAGTTCTGACTGATAGGCCTAGGTATGCTTTTATTTATGTTTATCCTACTTCTCCTTGAGGTTCACTGAGATTCTTGGATCCGGAGGTTTCTCTCATCAATCGTGTTTAATGCTCCGCTATTATCGCTGCTAAATATTTCTTCTGCCCTATCCGCTCTGCTTGCTTTCTAGTGCTTCATTTACATGCATATTGAACCGTTTGATACAATCCCAGAGATCTTCCATACTCTCTTCTGTTTTGTCTTTGTGTTTCCATTTAGATAATTTCTCTTAATCTGTTTTTGAATTCAGTAATTGTTCCCTCTGTTATTTCCATGCTGCTGATGAGCTCAGCTAATAAATTTTGCATTTCTGATGAAATATTTTTCATTTCTAAAATTTGCATTTGGTTCTTTGTTATAGTTTCTATTTCTCTGTTGAAATACTCTCCTATACTTACCCGTGTGGTGTACTTTTCCTGGTTGACCCTTTAACATTTGTATCATATCAGTATTAAAATCTCGGTCTGAGAATTCCAGTCTCTGGGCCATCTCTGGTCTGCTTCTGTGATTTCTTCCTCTCTTGGGGAAAGCAGTCACATTTTATCAGGTTTTTCTCTGCCTTGCCACTTTTCCTTTGTATACCAGACTTTACCTGTAAAAATAATACCTTCCACCTAACAAAGGACTTTCTCTTTCTTCTATCAAGCCACTACTGTGGAGAGTTGCTCTGGGTTTGGGCTTAGTGGAGCCTTAGTGGTCAGGTGAGGGCAAACTCACTTTGGGACTGGGCTTCTCCAGATATTAATCTGTTCTGCCAGCCCCTAAATGTTCATTAAAATGCTGGTTGTTTCCTTCTTCCCCGCTAACATATTTCTCCTTTCCTACCCAATCTACCAAAGATAAAAGCAGTCATGGGCTAATTCTATTTTCTGGATTTTAGTACATTTAATTTTCTTTGTGATCTCAGCTTTTGGATGAGTTTGTTTGGTGGTGGTCTTTGTTTTTTCTTTTTTTTTTTTTTAATTTGAGACTGGGTCTCACTTTGTCACCCTCAATAGAGTGCTGTGCCATCATAGCTCACAGCAACTTCAAACCCTTGGGCTCAAGAGATTCTTTTGCCTGAGCCTCCCTAGTAGCTGGAACTACAGACACCCACCACAATGCCCAGCTATTTTTTAGAGACAGGGGTCTCACTCTTGCTCAGGCAGGTCTACCTGTGAGCTCAGGCAGTCCACCTGCCTCGGCCTCCCAGAGTGCTAGGATTACAGGTATGAGCCACTGCGCCCAGACTTGGATGAGTTTTTTAAAACTAACAAGCTTATCTACTTGTTCTCACTATTTGGGTGGATTCATAAATATTACTGAGAAAACTTACTTTTTTTTTATTATTTCTATCTCATATATTACAGCAAAATAATTCCAAATGGATTTTAAATTGTTTTTAATTTTCTAATTCCAAATTAGATTTTAAATATTTTTAAAGATGCAATAAAGGTACTAAAAAGAATATGAAGATGGCCTTCAGACAGTCTTGAGAGATAGCCTAAACATGACAACAAGATAAGAAAACAAAATTCAGGCTCGGCGCCTGTGGCTCAAATGGCTAAGGCGCCAGCCACATACACCTAAGGCGGAGCGTTCAAATCCAGCCCGGACCCGCCAAACAACAATGATGGCTGCAACCAAAAAATAGCTGGGCGTTGTGGTGGGCGCCTGTGGTCCCAGGTACTTGGGAGGCTGGGACAGGAGACTCGCTTAAGCCCAGGAGCTGGAGGTTGCTGTGAGCTGTGATGGCACAGGACCCTACAGAGGGCGACAAAGTGAGACTCTAAAAAAAAAAAAAAAAAAAAGATAGGCTTGGTGCCCATACTCCCAGCTACTTGGGAGGCTGAGGCCAGAGAATCAATGAAGCCCAAGTGTCTGAGGTTGCTGTGAGCTGTGATGCCATAGCACTCTACCAAGGGCGACACTGTCTCGAAATAAAATAAAAATAAATAAACGAATAAAAATAAAAAGATAAACATCTCAATAGAAAGATAAACTAAGGAAATGAATGAGTAATTCTCAAAAGGAAAAAAATAAATGGCCAGATATAATGAACACAATTCATCTTAATTAGTAATCAAGTTAATGTAAATTGAAGCCACAGTGAGATACCATGTTCCACTTACTGACCTAATCAAGTTAGAAGAGAATAACAATCTTTTGTTTATTCAGTAAATATTTATTATGAATCCCTGGAGGAGCCATGTGCTTATGTAGGAGCTGGAATCCAGTGAAATGGAATGTCTGCCCCGAGGCCCTTCCATTCTGGCCTGGGGAGAGGCAAGGTGATAGAAGTGAGGGAGAAAGGTAAGGAAGAGGAAGGGGATTAGGAGAAAGGCCGTTGCTCTCTTATGTAAGTTGAACAGGGATGGGGAGTCTCATAAAATGGTATCTGAGCAGACGCACAAAGAAAGTGAGGGTGTGGCCATTTAGATGTCTGGGGGGAAAGTATTTCAGGCAGACTGACCAGCCAGTGGAACTGACCCGGAGGTGAGAACATGCTGGACATACCTGGGAAACAGCAGGGAAATCATCCTGATGGGAACTCGGTGAGGCACAGCCGATGGAGCCAGAGATCGTGTATTCCGGGAAACTAGTATTCATTGGCAGCCCTGTTTGAAGGACAATATGACAATATTTACCAAAAGCTTAAACCACACATATCCTTTGACTCCAAAATTCAAATTTTCTGTATTTATTCTGATGCAATAACTAGATCCCTGCACCAAGATGAGCATAAAAGGATGTTCCAGACAGCAGTATACACAATTGGAAAAAACCAAAATGGTCAACACCTATGACTATTTAAATTGTGCTATATTCATAAAATGGAGTCCTACACAACCATGTGTAGGAAAACAATATTCCAGGCTAGGCGTAGTGGCTCACACCTGTAATCCCAGCACTCTGAGAGGCTGAGGCAGGAGGATTACTTGAGTTGAGTTAGGAATTTGAGACCAGCCTGAGCAAAAGCAACACACCATTTCTACTAAAAATGGAAAACTTAGCCAGTCATGGTGGCAGGCATCTGTGATCTCAGCTACTTGGGAGGCTGAGACAGGAGGATTGCTTGAGCCCAGTGAGGCTGCTGTGAGCTAGGCTGATGCCATGGCACTTGTGCCTGGGCAACAGAGTGAGATTCTGCCCAGAAAAAAGAACAATACACTGGTACAGATATTCACATGTTATAAAATTTAAAAGTTGATTACAGAATATGTGTACTATGAATTAATTTTTGCTAAAATGTTTATTCACATGCATTTGTATAGATGAAAAAAGTCTGGAAATATAAACATCAAAATACCAATGGCAGTGTCTGCTGGGCTGTGAAATTGTAGTAATTTTTATCTTTTTAATGGCTTATGTGCTCAATCTTCTTGCAATCACCATGTATTATTTATATAGTCTAGAAATATTTGTTTTCAAAGTTCATTGATCTACTGCTAATAAGAAACACTTAAATGGCTCGTCACCTGTGGCTCAAGCAGCTAAGGAGTCAGCCACATACACCTGAGCTGGCCGGTTCAAATCTAGCCCAGGCCTGCCAATGACGGCTGCAACCAAAAAAATAGCCGGGCGTTGTGGCAAGTGCCTGTGGTCCCAGCTACTTGGGAGGCAGACGGAGGAGAATCACTTGAGCCCAGGAGTTGGAGGTTGCTGTGAGCTGTGATGCCACAGCACTCTACCCAGGGTGACAGCTTGAGGCTCTGTCTCAAAAAAAAAAAGAGAGAGAGAAACGCTTAAATGGTAGGGGAAGATGTTTTTAACAGATACGTTTTTTGTAAGGAAATGCAAAGAAACAGAAGAAAGCAAGAAGAAAAGCGTATGGCACGAGAGGATGGACTTAACAAAACTTTCTGGTGCAACCAAAGTTATAGAGTTAAAGGTTTAAGTTCATAACCCTTTAATGTTTTTATCATTTAAAAACAAAGATTGACCTACAGGGGGTAATCTCCTAACCTGGTCATTAGTGGACATTAGCCAGTTGATAAATTTCTTCAGTCCTAAGAAAAGAGTTAGAAGTATAACCCACTGCTTCTCCTCATTTGCCTGTGCAGACCCCACAGTGGAGAAGGGGGAAGAAATAGCTTATTACAGCCCTGTGCTCTACAAGCCCTTTGTCCTGGCATAAGCTTTATAGCCATGACTCAGATTCTGAAGAAACAAATTCAACAACAGGAAAACGCTTTGAGAAATTTTGAAATTTTGGGGTGGCGCCTGTGGCTCAAAGAAGTAGGGCACTGGCCTCATATGCCAGAGGTGGCGGGTTCAATTCCAGCCCTGGCCAAAAACTACAAAGCAAAAAAAAAAAAAAAAGAAAAGAAAGAAAGAAATTTTGAAATTTTTTACTCTTTTGAAAATCAAAAGGACTTTAAGAAAGGATAATATTCAGCACTGTAAGAGAGGTGAGGCAGCATTGTCACCTGGGCCTAGAAAGAATTTGGTACTGTCCACTAAGACTTCTAAGACATTTCCTCTACTTACCCCCAACGTGGTCCAGCAAAAGCCCCTTTAATAAACTACCCTAAGAAAATAGCTTAAAGTGCAAACAATTTTTGCATAGGAATGTTCATCACAGCATTACTTTAAATGAGAAGAAACGAACAGTCATAAAAAGAAATACCAAAAAAAGCTAAAGTTCCAGCAGTAAGGAGACCATACATTACGGTGTATCCAAAATTTGAAATACCAGGTAGACCAACATTACACTTATGAAATTTTTCTTAGTAATTTGCAAAAAGGCTTGGGATAGAACATTGGGAGAAGTGAAGTAGGATTTGACACCATGCATGTGGTGTGATTTTATATTAACATATAAAAGGAAAAAAGACCAAAAAGAAATAAAAGCATCATCAGTAGTTAATTCTAGTTAATTAAATTATATGTGGTTGCCACTTTTTCTTTATGACAGTATTCTACTTTCCTGTATTTTAATTTTTTTCTAGAGTTGACAAAATAATTGCCAAATTTAAAATAAACACCCATTAAAAACTTCAGAGGGTGAATACACTTCCCACCCTGCCCCAGCCCAGGCCCAGGCACTGGTGTGGGACATGCTTGCATCTGCTGGAGGTGGGCGCAGAGCCCTCAGGGCAGGAATAAGAAGGACCTTCTCCTACCCTGAGCCCAGCTTCCTGGAGAAGGCCTGACTGCAGGGTCCTACAGATGAAATGGGGGGAGCCCCAGCCCAGCCCAGAGTTCAGCCAGGCCTAAGCAGCCACAGCTGTTCCAGAGGCAGGTGGGCACACCATAAGGCCCCAACAAACTTTTCAAATCTGATACCCAACCCCTCACCCACCAGCAAGGTCTTACTGTAGTTGCTGTGGGGCCCGTGTCCTGGAGCCAACAGTAGGAAGTTCTGGATATGATCCTGTTTGCCCACAGCCGAGGCCTGCTGGGGAAGTAAAATCTGGTGTGAGAGGTTCAGTCTGAGAGGCTTGGACTGGGCCCATGCACCTACCTGAGCCTGAAGGAGGACAGCCCAGCATTCCAGCAGTCCTAGCCAGGGTGGCTAGCTGGAGCAATCTCCCATGAGCAAGGGGCCCTCCACGTGCAGTGGTCGCAGGGAGTCTCAGGCAAACAAAGGAGGCACCAGGACGACCCACTCACCAGTCACATATGTCCTTCCATGAGCCCTGACCAGACAGCAGGGTGGGCAGGACCCAAAGGCAATGGGGCTTGGCACTATCTTGCCAAAAGATAAGGCAATATCAGAAGCAGGAAAGTGACATTAAGATGTTAATGGAAAAGAAGCCATTCTCTGTCAAATAAGTTAAAGAGGTTTATTCTGAGCCAAATTGGAGGACCATGACCGGGAGCCACACCCAAGAAGCCTGGAGCAAGTGGACTTGCAGCGTTGGGGTGACAGTTTGGTTTTATACATTTCAGGGAGACAGGGATTGCAGATAAAGTCAGAAATCAACACATGGGGCTCAGTGCCTGTGGCTCAAGCGGCTACGGCGCCAGCCACATACACCTAAGGTGGTGGGTTCGAATCCCCAGCCCGGGCCCGCCAAACAACAATGATGGCTGCAACCAAAAAATGGCCA
>NW_003852568.1:1246524-1258062 GCF_000181295.1 Otolemur garnettii
AAAAAAAAAAAAAAGAAAGAAAGAAAGAAAGAAATCAACACATGGAAAGTGTATATTGGTTTGGCCTGCAAAGGTGGGAGGTCCCCAAGGGAGGGTGGCTCTCACAGGTCACAGGTAGGTTTATAGAGTCTGTCACTGACGATTGGCTGTGTCAGCCAAGAATTAGGCTCTGCTGATAGACCAGGAGTCAACTGAGAGGGTCGCAGAGTTAAGATAAGGGTGTGGGGTTTTCTTTGTTTGTTTGTGACAGAGTCTCACTCTGTTGCCCCAGATTAGGGTGCTATGGCATCCTAGCTCACAGCAACATCAAACTCCTGGGCTGAGGGATCCACTAGCCTCAGGCTTCCAAGTAGCCAGGACTACAGGTGATGGACACCACAGGCTCACAGCAATGGACACCAAGCCCAGCTAATTTTTCTATTTTTAGTACAGACAGGGTCTCTCTCTCTTGCTCAGGCTTTTGCTTCAGCTTGTCTTGAACTCCTGAGCTCAAGCTATCCTCCCACATCCGCCTCCCCAAATGCTAGGATCATAGGCATGAGCCAGCAAGCCTGCCCTAGCTGCCCAGACAAGATAAGGGTCTATTAATCAGAGACAAACTACAGGACACATGCCCAGACCCAAGTGGTTGTTAAGTATGTTGAGGTCCTACAGGTAGGTCTTGCATAACCTTCGGCCTATTAATGAATCACAAAAGACGTCTCTAAGGGGGGAGGGGGCAGGATGAGGCATGTCTGAGCTCCTTTCTCAACTCAGTTTTAGGGATTCCCTTGGGCAAGAGGGGTCCAGTCAGTCAGCCACTGTGGGTGGCCTTAAGATTTTATTTTATTTTTCAAACACAATTAACAAACAGTCTTATTCAGATTTCCCCAGTTTTGTATTTAGTTCTGTACAATTTTATCACGAGTAGATTCATGGATGCACCACCACAGCCAAGACACAGAACAGCTTCCCCAGCACGAGGACCTCCCTGCTGACCTTTTAAACCCATAAATCCTTCATCTCTGGCAGCCACAAATCTGTTCTCCATTCTCATGGTTTTTCTATTTGAAGAATGTTATATAACTGGAACGCCACAGTGTATAACCTTTGTAGGGGCTTTTTTCCCTTGGCACGATTCCCTTAAGATTTTTCCAAGTTGTCGTGTATCAAGTTGGCTCCTTTTTGTTGCGGAGTGAGATTCCACCGTAGGGACATCCCAGTGTGTGACCCTTCTCCTGTCAGAGGACTTGTGGGCTATTTCCAGTTTGGGGTGACTGTGCTTTAGTCCACCATTTTATTATTTGTGCTTTGTTCCCCTTGTTTCTCATTCCAGTTTCTCTCTTCTTTTTTTTTTTTTTCTTTTTTGAGACAGAGCCTCAAGCTATCCCCCTAGGTAGAGTACTGTGGCATCACAGCTCATAGCAACCTCCAACTCCTGGGCTCAAGCGAGTCTCCTATCTCAGCCTCCCAAGTAGCTGGGACCACAGGCACCCGCCACAACACCAGGCTATTTTTTGGTTGCAGCCGTCGTTGTTTGGCGGGCCCAGGCTGGATTCGAACCCGCCACCTTGGGTGTATGTGGCTGACGCCCTAGCCACTTGAGCCACAGGCGTGGAGCCCAGTTTCTCTCTTCTTGCCTTCCTATGGGTTAACTGAACATGTTTTAGGATTCAGATTTTATCTCTCTGTAGTGGTTTGTAGCTTATCTCCCTGCAGTCATCTCTGGGTGTTGCAGTGTAAATGTGGGATTCATCACAGTTCGCTGCTGTCGACATTTTGCCACTTCCAGTGAAGTGTGGAAACCTTACAGCCATTTACATTTATTTATCTTCCCCACTTTTTCTTTTTTTGAGACAGTCTCATAATGTCAACCCTGGTGGAGTGCTGTGGCATCACAGCTCACAGCAACCTCAAACTCTTAGGCTTAAGTGATTCTCTTGCCTCAGCCTCCCAAGTAGCTGGAACTACAGGCGCCTGCCACAACGCCCGGCTATTTTTGTTGTTGTTGTTGTCATTGTTGTTTGGCAGGCCTAGGCCAGGTTCCAACCTACCAGCCCCGGTGCATGCGGCCGGCACCCTAACCACCGAGTTATGGGGACCAAGCCTATCTTCCCCACTTTTAAATACTCTCTTGGGTATCAGATGGTGCTATAACTTTGTTCCAATCACCAATATGATTTATCAAACCTCTGTTCTCCAAGGCTTCAGATGAGAAACCCACAGTCATTTATGTCACTGTCCTTACACTGTACTGTTGATCTCAAGCTGCTATCAAGATTTTTTTTTTTTGTCTATAGTTTTCAGAAGCTTAATTAGGATGTATCTTTGGGCTTCTCATATTTAGGGTTTACTCAGCGTCTCGGATCTGTAGTTTTTGTCTTTTACCAAACCTGGTATTCCATAATCTTTCAGGCTGCTCTCCTCCTCCAACTGGACTCCAAGGATATGACTATTATTGTTTTGTTATTGTCCCACCAGACCCTGAGGCTCCATTCAGTTTTTTTCATTCCATTTTCTCTTTTATTCAGATCAAGGGAGCTCTGTCATTCTCAAGTTCACCAATTCCACTCTGTGCATCTCTAGTCTTCAAAAATTGGCTTTTCAAAAATTTCGGTTATTGTACCTTTTCAGGTATGGTTTTTATGACTTTTATTTTTAGGCTGAGATTTTCTATTTTTAAAATTTGTTTCAAGAGCATTTATGATTGCTGAAGGAAGCATTTTTATGATCGTTACTTTAAAAGCCTGGCCAGCAAATTCCACCGTCTGATTCATCTCTGCACTGGCATCAACCAACTTTCTTTCACATTCAAGTGGTGATTTTCCTGATTCTTCATGTGATGGGTGATTTTTTATTGTATCCTTGGGTTTCATTTTTAAAGTCAGGAGACTGTGTGCACTAGTAGATGTTCTATTTCAGAGTCACCTGTGTAGGTAGAGCATGCAGGTCCTGCCCACTTTTTCTGATTCCAATAAGGATTTAATTTTTAGAGAATTTATGGCATGACTTTGGCCTGCTTGGTTTATCTGGTTCTGCTAGGACTCCCACCACCACCTCTTGGTGCCTGAGAGGACAGACTCCCCCAGGGCCCAGCCACTTGGTGCTTCTAGGAAGCTTGAGGAATTCCTCAGATCATGGGATGAAGAGGCTTCCAGGCTGGGCCTCTTACTGTAGTGGGGTTCCCCTCGCTGGACCTGCCCTGCCAGTCCCCAAGGTGCTCAGTGGGGAAGGACAATGCTTTCCTTGGTTAAGATCACTCATTATTAGAGCCCCTAGTCAATCTTTCCTCCCAGGGCTGCCTGGAGGACTTGGGGTTCTCAGCAGTACTGCTGGTTCATCTGGGCAAGGAACCTGCCACCTGACCTCCTCTCTTGTTGAAAGGCTGGGCTGCTCCTCCTGTCCTGGGGTCTCACCCTCCTCCTCTCCCTCTCAACATCCCCCTGAGATCATCTCTGGTGCTATTTCCAGGGTTCACAGCTGGACTGAGAGGGGAGTTGTGGGGAGAAATGGGCCTATGCCACCCTTTCAGGACAACAACTCCCCCCTAGTCTTTATTTTTCCAGCTGCTCCAATCTTCTTAGAAGTCCCATCCCCCAGCTCAGCGCCTGTGGCTCAAGCTGCTAAGGCGCCAGCCACATACACCTGAGCTGGTGGGTTTGAATTCAGCCCGGGCCCACCAAACAACAACGATGGCTGCAACCAAAAAACAGCCAGGTGTTGCGGCAGGCCCCTGTCGTCCCAGCTACTTGGGAGGCAGAGGCAGGAGACTAGCTTGAGCCCAGGAGTTGGAGGTTTCTGTGAGCTGTGATGCCACGGCACTCTACCTAGGGTGACAGCTTGAGGCTCTGTCTCAAAAAAAAAAAAGTTCCATCCCCCTGTGTAGCAGAGAAACCCTGATTTGGTCCCATCTGATAATCCCAGTTTGATCCAATAATCGTAAACACGTTACTACTTAACTTTTGCTTATGGAAAAAGTAGAGAAGGCAGCACAGTGAGGTAACAGCCAGCAGCCCTGGGTCTGCTTTCACCCCGCCTCATGGAAGCTCAAGCCAGTCCCAGGCAGTACCCCCTCCCCGCTGAGAGGAGCCTCCCTCCCTCCCTTTGGGCAGCTTGATTTCCACCTGCATGATTAAGGAATTTGAGGTCTTTCAGAATTCTGAATTCTTTGAGAGTCCCAAAAGATCCAGCAAGCAGGAGGCGGAAGATTCACTGGAGGTGCTGGCCCTTGACTGTCCCTCCAAAAGGGCTGGGCGCGCCAGCTGCAAGACGTACTACAGACACAAACCCCACACCTGTGGTCAGGAGGACGCTGGGCCTTGCCACAGCTCCCAGACCCAGCCGTTCTGGGAAGACACTGGCCCTGGTGGTCCATGAGGGGGCCACCCCGCCCCTGCCCAGATCTCAGTCACATTCTACACTCTCTCCAGGGGCATAAGGAGCCTCTGGACTCCCATCTATGCCACATACAAACCCAGGCTGCTTGTCAAGACAAACTCTTGACTCTCCGGCTGGCCATCCCTTGCAGAGCAGGTACACCTGGAGGCCCCGCAGATACCCTGTGTTCAAGAACAGCTATTCCATCTTGGAAAGTTAAGAGAAAAGATTTAGAAAATCCTCTCTCAACAAAGTCTGCCTTTCAAGCCATTGGCCAGGTGCAAACTCAGAAAGCCTGATTTTGGAATTCTAGAGCTGAATATTCACCCAAAAGAGCCAAATTGCCTGAGGCAAATGGACACCTCCCACTGAAGACGGAGATCTCAGGCCCAGGAGATGCAAATGAGGCTGTGTATTAACATATTTCAAACATTTCATATTTATTCCCCAAAAAAGGAGATGAAGGCTTTGAGGGGAACAGGGCCCTGGAGACTAGAAAGCACACCAGGAGGGTCCCAGAGTGAGGAGATGGATATCCCCATCCCTACCAGGCACGGAGAGCAGGGCCAGCCCGGGGGACAGTGAGGCTGGGCTCCCTGGGGGCCAGCAGCCAGGCAGTGGAGAGGACCCTCAACCAGGCTGTCCCCAGGCCAAATCACTGCCCCTATCTCAACCTCAGACTCCAATTGGGAAATGGGAGAACCACGTCCAAAGGAAAGAGCCCAATAAAGAGGCAGGCAGGAGGCCGGCACTGGGACAAGGAGCTGCTGAAGGTTACTCAGAGCTCTGCTATTAACCCAGCGTGCACTGCACCCCGCACAGATGCTGGCTAACTTACTCCTTTCAGTGACCCCAGAAGTAGGTCCTCGTATTATCCTCACCTTACGAGTGAAGAAACAAAGGTTCAGAGAGGCTAAGAAACTTGCTGAGGTTCACACAGCCAGTGAGACAGGGCAGGGTGTGGGGGTAACACAGCCAGTGAGACAGGGCAGGGTGTGGGGGGCAGCCCCCTTGCTCCCAACTGCTTTGTTTTCACATGGCTGAGGCTGAGACCCTCCTCCTTGGACCCCTAGACCAGCTGGGACCAGGGGCCAGCATAAGAGTGGAAGGAGTGCCTCTGGCCACAGTCACCCAAAAGCCAAAGTCAGGGACCAAACAAGGCTGTCCCGGACAGTGTCACAGCACATTTGTGGACACCTCGGTGCTGAGCACATGGAGCCCCATTCCCCAGCCCCCAGATGAGGGGTGGCCTCTCCAGCTTCACTGGCTCAGCTGAGCTCTGGAGCAGAAACCTCCCAGCCAGCTGGCCTGTGACCTTGGTGAGTGACCTTACCTCCCTGGGCTCTGCTTCCCACCTATAAAGGGGGACAACAGCCCAACCTGCTCACAGCACTGCTGTTGTTATTATATGAGATGCTGCCAGACAAGGACTCAGCATGCGGACCTTGCCCACAGGGGGGTCACTGTTGTCACAGACACAGCAGAAAGCTCTGAGCTGAGCCCAGCCTCCAGGCCCGGTGGGTTTGAGCAGTACCCCTGCGGTGGATAGAAATGTGCCTCCCTCCCGTCTGAGGGCCTGCATAGCACACAGGGCTACAGTCACCAGCCCAGCTCTCCAGCCAGTGAACGACTTGCTTTGCCCTGTGCCCCTAGTTGACCCCCTCCCGGGCTGCTGTGGGACTCAAGGAGATGCCGTGACCCTGCACACCCTCCTGCAGTTCCTCCTGCTGCCTGGAGCCTCTGGGCCAGGGCCGGCTCTCCGAGGGCAGGAAGAGAAAAGAATGCAAGGACGTCACTATTTGGAGCCAAAGGAAAGATGCTTCTGCAGACCTGCCAGGAAGTGCTAGAGGTCCTCCCCACAGTCCCAGGCGGGACCTTCTCCATAAAGCCACTGCTGAGCCCCACCTATGTGCCCCCACCCAGGCCAGACCTATTGAGGCCCTAGGGCCCTGCTCAAAGAGCTTCCCTGAAGAATGTCATCTGACTTGTCACAGCCAACTTTAATATATCAAGAAGGAACTCATTCCTAACAGTGGAGATGAGGCAAGTTAAGAGCAGGGCCAGGCAGTGGGCAGGCTGTCATTTTCCAAGAAGGGCAGCTGCTGCCCAGGGACAATGGTGTCTGACCAGTGCCACAGAGGGGAGTTGGCTAGCCCAACTGCACAGAAAGCAGAGGAGAGTTGGTCACAAGAGGGGGCTGACCGTCACTACCCCTCTCCAGTACTGAGACCCAGAATGGCTCCACAAAGGTGGGAGGTGGGAGAGCTGGAAGGGTAGCAAGCACCTCAAGGTCCTGGTGGCTTGTCTCCAGGGTTTCCTCCCAAGCCCTCACTACCCTACCTGGTGGCTCCCCACCCTGGCTGAGCTGAGGCCCCTTAAAGGCAAAGAAAACAATGATACCATCCAGACTGAGGCCCTGTGGCCTCCGCGTGCATCACCTCCACCTCCGCTGTGCATAGGCTCTGTGAGTCCCACTCTGTCCTGAATTTCCAAGGGAGTGTTCCCTCAGAAGTCCCAAGTAGAAGAACCAGGACAAGGCCCTTGGGGCAACACCATTCCATCCTAGGTCTGCACTTCACCAACCCGGCAGAACCAGCCCCACCCTGGGACTCACAGGGAGGAAGGTGAGCACCACTTCCCTGTGGGAGGAGGGCTCAGAACACATTTCCACCATGAGGGCTCTGTGCCCTGCAGTGGGCCCCAAGCCCCACATTACCCACGAGGCACTGAGAGCTACCAGGTCACCCTGGCCACACAGGCTCTACAATACTCCACAAGTCTCACACCAGCTCCCAGGGCAGGTGCAAGACCAGAGACCTGCTGAGTGCCCTGAATGGCTCAGCTCCCCATTTATCTATCTGTTTTCCTGCCTTCCTCCCCTAAGGCCTTAAGGAGGCCTTAATATCCAGCAGGAGAGAATGTAAAGTGACACAGAGGGCACCAGGTGCAGCGCAGGCCACTCAGCGCCAGGACGCTGGGGGGACGGGGGTTGGAGGGAAGCAGGCATCCCTAGGGTGGGGTGACCTCTTCAAGTCTGAGGCCTTTGAGCCCCAAGATAGCCAGGTGTTTCCCCCAGGGGAGCGGATGGAGCCAGTCCTTGCCGGTCGTGCCAGGGACAGAGAGGGAAGGCAGAAAGGAAAGCTCCCTGAAGAAGGCAGCCGCAGAGGGTGGGAAACGCGGGGCTCCCAGTAGAGGTCACCTCTGGGCGACGGGGCGAGGGGAGACGCCTGGGTTAAATGACAGCGGCCGGACCCGCTGTCCCCACTTTCCCAGCCCCTGGGGTGAGGGTCAACCCCATCCGACGGGTCAAGTCTAAGCGCAGGCAACGCCGATTCCGCCGCGATCCAGAGTCCCCTTTAAAAGTTTGTCCGTAAACAAAACCCCTCTCTCCGCCCCGCCATGGGTAGCACCGCGGGCCCCAGAGGAGGATCCGAGGACAGACGCGGCTGCCCTCCTCCAGCCCTTCGGAAACAACAATGGGCTGGCGGCCGGCCGACGGAAAGAGAACCAGGGAGGCAAGTGTGGAAAATCCCCCAATTTTGCAATGTCAACTGCTGGGCGGTTAACCAGCCGCGGCTGCGGTGCTGCCCCCATGCGTCCGCCTGGGGAACTGCAGCCCTGGGGGACGACGCGCAGTAGTTGATATCTTGGTTCTCAGACCCTGAGGACGTACGGTAGGGTAGAGAATTTCGTTTTATCCCGAAAGCCTAAATCTCCTGCGGCTTGCACTTTCCCTGAGCAGGGCAGTGACTCGTTCTTACCGATATTCATAGTCTGCCACTGGCTGGTTTAGTTTTTTTTTTCTTCGACTTTAAGTCAGAGATGATACACTAAAGAATTGATGAAGTAGATCTTCAGGGGCCAAAGATAGCGACGGAGCTGGAGAGCTGCGATTGCTTTTCCCTGAACTCTGAAACCCTCGGGCTGGGCGCCGCCTCCAGCAAACATTCAGCCCTCCTGACAGCAGGTGTGGCTGTGCGGCTGTGTGAGCCTTGGCCCGCGGGACAGATCACACAGGCATCCCGTGGCCTGGGTGGCCTCTTCAAGTCTGAGGCCTTTGACCCAGGACGGCTGTGTGTGTACCCCGGGGAGCGGCCGGAACCAGTCCCTAGTCCCTGTTCCCTTGAGGCATGGGAAGACCCCAGGTGGCCTCGGTGCTGGAGGCGGAGCTCTGCGGGGAAAGGGGCAGGGAGGAAGGCTGCCTGGAGGAGGTGGCTATGGACGGGAGGTTCTGGCTGCAGGGGCACCAGAAAGGGCGCCGTGGGGTGCTGGGAACATCAAGCAGAGAGCACCTACTGCCCTGGTCGCTGGCTGTGGCGCTGGCTGTGCCCATGACCTCCCTGGAATCTACAAGGTCCCTTTAGTGTGCGTTTCTGCCAGTTTTTCAGGGGATGAACTGAAGGCCTATGCCAGGGAGTATTGGTGAGCAGCGGCATCCCACCCTGCTTCTGAGGGGCCACTGATCAGGGGCTCATCTGACTGCTCGTTTATACCCTAGAACTCACCTACAGCCTTCAAGTTCCTGGTGCAGCTGTAGGGCTTAAATCTACATAGAAGCTGCAGTAAAAATGGGCGGCGCCTGTGGCCTAGTGGGTAGGGTGCCGGCCCCATATACCTAGGGTGGCGGCTTCAAGCCCCGCCGAACTGCAACAACAACAACAACAAAATAGCCGGGCGTTGGGGCGGGCGCCTGTAGTCCCAGCTACTCAGGAGGCTGAGGCAAGAGAATTTCCTAAGCCCAGGAGTTGGAGGTTGCTGTGAGCTGTGACGCTGTGACGCCACAGCTCTCTACCGAGGGCGATAAAGTGAGACTGTCTCTACAAAGAATAAGATGCAGTAAAATCCTGTAGCCAACTAGGAAGATTTTCTTCTTTCTAAGAGACTTCTAGAAAGAAAGGGACTCTGGCTAATTAGAGAGTTCCCTATCAGCCATTCTGGCAGGTGAGAAGTAGTTTCTCTGGGAGAGATGTTGCTCCATGGGTCAGGCTGCCCTGGCTCCCATCGAAGGGGCAGGCACCCACTGGGCCCTGTAACAAGCCTTTTCCCTCTCTGGGCCTCAGTTTCCCCACTGGGACAGTGGGATCATCACAGGCCAAGCACAAATTTTTCTGTTTGTCTTTTGAAAATGCAACTGTCTCTTGAACGGTCTGGGACCACATTCCCACTTGGGAACATGGACCATTGTCAGGAGCTGAGCAGTGCCCCCTCTAAACCCTCACTACCCCCTTCCCCTGGCCTGGGGGAGATGAGTGTAGGGGTAGGGAAGGGATCAGGATCCCAGCTCTGCCAACTCTCACACAGAGGAGCTTGGTCAGCCCTGGAGCCAGAGTTTTAACTTCTTTGAACCTCAGTTTTCTCTTCTATAAAATGGGTATCATAGCCTACTCTGCAGGCTTGCTGATGGCTTCGGATATGAAACATCTGCATTGCCTGGCATCCAGCACACTCCATAGACAGCAGCTTTCACTATGCCTTACAACTCTGTAGAGAATTAGAAGCAGGGCAGGTCTGGGCTGTACTTCCAGGCCCAGGCAGAAAGACTCCCCAGGCCTTCACCAAGACAGGGCCAAGTGACTGAAGGCACAAGAAGGCAGCTCCAGGCACACTGCTGTGCCACCCCCACCTGTGTCCCTGAGGACTCTGTCCCCACTCCTGGCAAGAATGGATCATTTCAGGAGAAGCCTGACCGAGCTACCTCCAGGCCTCCCTAGCCCAGACAGTTTGAAGGCAGCCTACAAGCTGAGTGGGGCCCTTGAGGCCCTGGGTCTCACTGCGGACCAACCCTCTCTCCCCGCAGGCCCTAGCTTCCTCTGGCCTGTGTTCAGGCAGCTGCACCGTCTGAGCTGTCTTGTCAGTAGTGGACAGTCCTTCAGTCCCTTTTGAAAATTGCATGTTCCCCTCCTGGTTGGGCTTTGAGGTGTTGATGGGTTTGCTTCCAGAAAGGCTTTCTGGTGTGATTTTATAGATTTTCAACAACTTTACTGAGACACAGTTGACACACAATAATTGCTTTTAGGATCCTAAGAGAACAGAATTCAGGGGATCCCTCTGGCAGGGCTTGATGTGAACATTCAGAACTCGGGCATAGCAGCCCCGGACATCCTCCCAGAGACCCGCCCCCCCTCCCGACGGCCCCCCCAGTCCAAACACGAGAGTCCACCCCAGCTGTCCCTGCCACTGGGAAATCGGGGGCAGGTCGTTTCACATTCCACTTATCTCCTGCTCCTCTAAGGTCTGCAGCCTCTGAGTACAGCCTGGACCCAGGTGGCCCTTGATCACTCCACCGCACCCAACTAGGCAGGACAAACCTGGGCTGCTAGACTCTCTACCCAGCCAGAAATCCAGAAATCAAAAATCATATGTGAGCTCTCACGATGTTTTTTTTTGTTTTTTGTTTTTTGTTTTTTTTTTGCAGTTTTTGGCTGGGGCTGGGCTTGAACCCGCCACCTCCAATATATGGGGCCAGCGCCTTACTCCTTTGAGCCACAGGAGCCGCCCAGAGCTCTCACAGTTTTTAAATGTTGACTCTATTTTTTCTAACTTTCTCACAGTATAACAAACAAGGATTAAAAATAAATACACGTTGGCTGAAACTCCTTTCAAACAAGGAGGAACAGCACAGAGCTGGTTCCTAGGCCTCTGCAGACATTTCACCACTGCAGGGCTGCGGGTCATTGTCCCAGTGCCAACGGGGGCGGCGGGGGGGGGGTGGGGAGTGCGGAGTCCGCAGGGGGCGAGAGGTCCGACCGGGCCCTGGCTGGGCCCTCCCACGGCTCCGTTTCCGCCCGTGTGCTGCGGCGCCCCCCAACCGCCCGCTGGTCCCTAGACGTGCATTACAGCCCGCTCTGGTTTGGAACTTCAGAGCGCTCAGTGTGCGAGGTCAAGGCCTTTTCTCTAGTGGGGCGCCGCCAACCTGGACCTGGGGATAAGATTGGACCCAGGCCCCACAGTTGCCGGCCGCTGCGCAACCCCCGCCCCAAGAGTACCGCCCATGCCTCGGCCCTACGATCCCCAATCGCCCCGCACACTTCTGAGGGCGCGAATGAATCCCCAGTCCGCGGCCGCCCGCCTAAGAGCAGCTTTGCCATGGCCGGAGACCCGAGTTCCAGCGCCCAGCGCCGGCCAGCGGTCCCTAGCGATCCGGGGGCGGGGCCAAGGATCGGCGCGGGCGGCGACGGCAAG
>NW_003852568.1:1258443-1324199 GCF_000181295.1 Otolemur garnettii
GACACATGCGGCGGCGGCGCGCCGGCGGCAGGACCATGGTTGAGCACGCCAGCAAGTTCGTGCTGGTGGTGGCGGGCTCGGTGTGCTTCATGCTCATCCTGTACCAGTACGCGGGCCCGGGGCTGAGCCTGGGCGCGCCCGGCGGCCGCGCGCCGCCCGACGACCTGGACCTCTTCCCCACGCCTGACCCGCACTACGAGAAAAAGTACTACTTCCCGGTGCGCGAACTGGAGCGCTCGCTGCACTTCGACATGAAGGGTGACGACGTGATCGTTTTCCTGCACATCCAGAAGACAGGAGGCACCACCTTTGGCCGCCACCTCGTGCAGAACGTTCGCCTCGAGGTGCCCTGCGACTGCCGGCCAGGCCAAAAGAAGTGCACCTGCTACCGGCCCAACCGCCGCGAGACCTGGCTCTTCTCCCGCTTCTCCACTGGCTGGAGCTGCGGGCTGCACGCCGACTGGACCGAGCTCACCAACTGCGTGCCCGGCGTGCTAGATCGCCGCGACCCCGCCGCGCTGCGCACCCCCAGGTGAGCGCCCACCTCGGGGGGAGCGCCGTCGGGGCCGGGTGGCCAAATCCTTTCGCGCACTCATGTCCCGGAGTCTGGCCATGTCCCCCTCGGGTTGCGCTGGGCCGGTTCTGCTCCCACCACCCTATTCCCGCCCCCATCTCCTGCCCTCTTGGGGCTCTCAGTCGCTGTGGCTTCTACATAGACCTGCCGTGCGCCTCTGTTTTTTCTGGCCGGCTTTCACCCCTGCTCTCTGACTTCGCTCTCACCTTGATTCTCTGCCCCACCACCACTGGCGTGGCCGCTCAGTGCTTGGGTTTTCTCCTGGGCCACCTCATCTGCTGTGCGCCCTGAGATCTGGCCCGCCGGGACCAAGATCTGGGCTGATCCTGAGCTGCCTCATGCGTCCGTAGGCAGGGACGTGGGTTCCTGGGTTTGTATGTCGCTCACCTGGAGTGCGTGCTTCCCACCATGCTCCAGTAACAACAGCGGAAGGAGAGTAGTGAGATGCCTCCCTCTCTGCACCTGTGGTGCTCCAGCCCTGTGGTACCTGTCAGCCTGCCTTGGGGGCAGGGGAGGAGTTGCCAGGGAAGGGGTTTGGCTCTGTCTGCCTGTGTGTGCAGGTAGAAAGAACAAAGGCCCTGTGTGACCTGGGGCTGGGGGCAGGGAGGAGGCAGGGCTGCTGTCCTCCCCTGTGGGCCTATCAGCAGAACCCTTTCAGATATAAGCTTGCTTTGAAAGAGGAACAAAAGCTGTGGATTGGGCTACCTCCCCCAGGAAGCTACCAGCCAGGTGGGGGTAGCTGAGCTGGTGGAGGGCACCTGTGCAGCCAGACACCTTCCCTGGGGGTTCCCCATGCCCCCCCACCCCCCAGTCTGTGGGGCTCAGGAGCACAGAGCTTACTTGTGTGTGGCCACCCACAAGGAAGGGGTGGCAGGGCAGCTCTCCTGGGAAGCGATTTGTAGCAGATTTGGGCGCTGCCGGGCTCCCAGCAGTTAGACTTGGGATTGTTGTCCTGTTCCTCATGGTTTCTCCCACTCTGCGGGGCCTCCGCTGCTGAAGTCTGGGCTGAGCCGGCCGAGAGCAGGTCTCTTGCCTTTTGTTTTTCTTCCACATTTGCTTCTGGAGTGAATTTGCAGACAGGCTGGGATGGGCGAGTCTGGGCTGATGGAGGTGTGCTGGCTTGTACTCTCAGGACAGATAGGTGCTCGGGCGTGTGGGGAACCTCAGTTGTCCACCCACCCTGGGGCTGCATGGAGCCCACAGCACTGCTCCCTGCACAGCCCTTGGTCCTTGTCCCATGGTCTTTCTCAAGCTATCAGGAAATGGGATCTTAGAGCTGGGGGGAATCTGGGGGAAAGCTGCTCACTTTCCTTTGGCTGATCCGTCCCTCCTCCCCCCATGCACAGAGCAGCTCCCAGCCTGGGAGATGATGTTCTGGGTCCCTTTTAGGCCACGCTCCACACTTGGCAGCCACAGAGCTGCCTGTCTAGGGCCTTTGAAGCATTCCTTCCAGCCCAGCACTTGGTCTCTTTTGCACAAATGAACATTCCTACTGTAGGCCCTCCCCCAGTCCTCGTGGTCCAGCAACTCTGGGTTATAGTGAGTTGGGCCTAGGGACCAAAGCCATGCCCCCACCCAGCGCTCTGCCTACCAGGGCTGTAGACTCCCACAGCTGGGCACTCACTGACCCCAATAGGCCCAGGAGGGCACCTCCTTGCCTGCAGGGAGTGGGAATATCTACCAGAGGGGTTAGTCTGGGAGCCCCAGAGGGGAGTGTGCAGAACTTTGGGGCTGCAAGAGGTTGGAGCCTTTGACGTGAGCTTGCGTGGGAGAGCGCTTGCCTGCCCTGAGCGCTCAAGCCAGGCAGGTTTCTCTTCTGCAGCTCTGCCTCCTGTGGGTCCCCAGGGTGAAGGATCCTGGGCCTCCCTTCTTCAGTTTGTCCACCAGAGCAAGCGCCCCAGCCACCCTCACAGCCAAGAGTGGAAGGATGAGGTGAGGTTGACAGGCACAGGCATTGCACAAGGGAGGACCCAGCACCCCTGCCCAGGGAGCGTTGCGGGGCAGGAATGGAAAAGCCAGTTGCCTCCTGAGGAAGTGGGCACTAGCCCCTCAGCCAGGGAATTGCTAGCTCAGCAGCAAGCAGGCTGGGTTGAGGAGGGTCTTCCAGGGCCCTCAGGAGGCCCCTCTGCTACCCACTCTGGGAGTGAGCTATGCCACCAGGCAGGTGACAGCACCCCACCTCTTAAGTTGCTCCTCTCTCTCCCTCCCTTAATTTCTGTTCCAGGTATTAGGTAGATGGCTTTTCTAATGAGCTTCTTGGGAGGCCTGGGCACACTTGGCTTTGTGTGCTTACAGCCCAGCTGTGCCGCAGTCCATAAACTAAGGACTCCCCCAACTCTCCCTGCCCCCAGACATCCCACAGATAGGTATCATGTGTCACCCTATCTTGTCTTGCCTTGTGGTGTTTTCACTGCCCTCCATCCTGCCCTCCCCAGGACTTTGTGGGTGTTGGAGTGCCTGCCTGGGTGGTAAGCTGGGGAGGGGGTAGGCCTGGCTCTTTGAAGTCCTGAGGCCCTTGGAGACTGGAGCCCTGGTCCTCCTCCCCTGTCTGTCCTGCCTGCCTGCCCCAGGATGTGCTGACCTCTCCACCAAGCCCCTCCTGGCCCCCAGTGCCAGAGTCTATTGTATTTGGGGCCTGTGGAGAGAGGAGTACTCGCCACTGCACAGTGCCATCCTGGGCTGCTGTCAGCTAGGGGAACATCCTGGTGACAAATAGAGATGGACAGATAACCACATCTTCCTGGAATATAGTTTGGAACTTCTGGTGGCCATTAGGGCTCCCTGGCTTGTAGAGAAAAACAGGTGTGTGAACAGTGTTGGCAGGTCTCTGTCTGGTCCTGTGTCTACTGCAGGGCCTGCCTCACCTGCTGGCTTCTTACTTATAAGGCTGCCCAGGAAGGACAGCTTGCTGCTGGCCTTGGAGAGGTGTGACTTCCTGCAGGCAGCATCTAGGTGGCCTGCCATTACCAAAGGTAGCTCTCACACTCCGTTGTCACCTCAGAGGGTCTGGATGGTGTTCCTGGAACTAGAACATTCCTCCTGCCTGTTCCTGTCTGCCTGTTAGCAAAGCAAGAGGAGAAACAGTCAAAGTCTCGAGTGGGCTGCCTTGAAATCATACGAGCTTCATTGGGGACCACAGAGGGCATTTGGGGCCCAAGTGTGGCTTCTGGGCCACCTTGGCCGGAGTCCTGGGCTCAACCTATGTCCTCTCTGCAGCAGGGCCCCACTCCCAGCTTCTGGGACATTGCCCTGCAAAGTCTGGGCTTCCTTGCAGGAGGGATGGCACGCAGGAGGCTGCCATCTCTGCGTCACCACTGCACTGCCCCCTCAGTGCCTGTAGCCTGGTCTTTGACTGTGTGCCCTCCCCCTCTGTGATCCTGCATCTTCTCAAGCTCCCGAAACCTGCCTGGTGCTGAGTGCAGGCTGCCCCTTATCCAAAAGGCTACCCTCCTTCCCTGCTGACCTGCTGGCTCCTCACTTCGGTCCCCATTCAGAACCCCCTCCTCCAGGCTTTTTGTTCTTAAGCTTCTCACTTCCGTCCCCACTCAGAACCCCTTCCCTGGCTTTTTGGTTCCTAAGCTTCCCTGTTGCCTTAGGTGCCCCTAATTGTTCTCTTGTCTGCCACCCTGGCACCTCCAAGGTGCATTGGCACTGGCTGTGGTCCAATGCCAAGTGGGTGCTAAGTTGTCACGATTTCCTCCTGGTTCCACAGCTTGTCCAGGAGCTGCTCTGTCCCCCCCTTCCCTGTGTGTCAGGTTCACGGAGTCAGCCTCAAGTGTTGTGCTGTTTCCTGAAAACCTCAGGGGCTCCCAGTAGGCTGGACTGGGTGGCGAGTAGGCTTAGATCAGAGCATTTGTGAGACAACTGTTTCTGTGGCACATGATGATTCCCAACTTGCTTTCATAATCACTTTCTTCTTTGAGATCAAGGGACAAAACCCATATCCGCTGTGATGGGGACAGATGTTACCCAGAGCATGTGACTGGGGCCAATGCACAGGACTTGGGACTTGGCCGGGGTATACCACAGCCTGCGTTGCCTAGAGAGGCCTTTGGTGGAAACAGAAAGAAAATCTGAAGTCAGGATGTTCCAAATTAGGTTTTTGTAAAAAACAAAACAAAAGAACTCCTTTCCTTTTTATTTTAAAAGATAATGTAATAAGGCAGACTCAGTTCTCTGGTTTGTGCGATCACCTCTGCTCTGCCACTCAAGTTGTCGTCAAGACCAGAGGACATGCCAGGCCATGGCTTTGAGTCCTAGGCACATAAAATTCTCCACATGTGCCACATGCTATGGTGGGCTGGCCCTGCCCTGGGGCCTTTTTGTCTGGGTCCGAGAGCCCTTTTTCAGGGGACATTGTGCCACCCTAGGCCCTGGGGTCAGAGGGAGGGGCACACCTGGAATCTGTCCAGGTTTCTGCCTCAGTGGGAAGTTTGGCTGCCGAACTAGAGGAGTGGCCGGTAGTCAGTGGCCACATGGGGCTGGAGTCCCTCAATGTCCTGTAGGGAAGGAAGAGAAGGGGTCTGGTTTTACCGTCGCTATGGGAGCCCGTCTTTCCCTTTCAGGGCCCCCTTTTATCATTGTTACGATGAGCCTTTGGTAGACGAAGGGGAGGAAGGTGTGTGCACAGCAAAAAAAGAAAAATCATCCCATTCCTCATGCGTAGTTTTTCCACTACAGTTAAAGCTGTAGTATAAATTAGGTCATAAACGTTTTCTAATGTAGTAGAAACAGAGCTCCCCACACCGGGTGTGCCATCGCTGGCCGGGTGGCCGAGCAGGCAGGCTCCGGTCATGTGCCGTGAGGAGCACTGTGCCCCACGTCCCTGTGTGCAAACCTTCTGCCTGGCACTCGCTTCCTGGGAGTGGAATTTTTGAGTTGAATGCTTAGAATGTTTTAATGCTCTCAGTATAAATGTTAAATTACTTTCCAGAACACCTACACTTTGTATGTTCCCACCTGTGGTACTTGAGTGCCAATCTCAGTGGCACCCTCATTGGGTTTGAATCTCACTGTGGGTTTAAAAGAAGTTGGCTTGCTTAAATCAGCAAAAAGTGCCAGTCTGGTAGCTTTTACTGCAAACTCTTGCCCAACTACTGTGCCCTTGGGCCAACCCATTATTTAAGGGGGTTGGGAGCAGCCGTGTCCCAGTTACCCCAAATGTTTCCCACTTGCTCACAGATGGCTCATTTCACTGCTGCTGAGAGAGAGGTGCAGCTCCCAGGGGCCTGGGGTCCCAGCGAGGGAGGGAGGGGCAAACAAGGAGGCTCTTGTCCCCAAGCGCTCAGTGGATACCTGGAATGGGTTATCTCTTTTGGCCCTAAGCACCCCCATGAAGATTGGCCCCATTTTCCACACAAGGAAGTCACAGCCTAGAGAAGTTGGAGACTTTGTTAGAGTTGCTCAGCCTGGACAGGTAGGCACTGTCATTTGGACGTGTCTGTCTGCTCCACCCCTCCCAGATAGGAAAACTGTCCATGGGTGAAAGGATGCCGCTGGGTCTGACCAGTCGGATTCAGGACATGCGGCTTCATATGTAGACTAGGGTGACCAGATTTTAACGTCAGTAAGGCGGGACAACATGGCCGGGAGGGGGTGGCGGGGCAGGGCAGGGCCTGACAACAATGCAAACTTTGATAAGCAGTTCTCCATAATCACTTCTCAGCGATTTTTTGTTATTATTACAGGTTAACATTATAAAATTAACAAAAATAATATAAAACTCATATTCTGGCGAAATAGCCACATGGCAGCCGAAAACCGTATATTCCCTTCCTGTTCTCCCGCCCGTTCATACATTCTTTCCAAAAATCGGGATTTTTTTAAAACGCCGTGGGACGCGGGACGTCTGGTCACCCTAATGTAGGCCTGTGATGTTGGGTTTGCTGGAAACATCTGGCAGCCTTTGCCCAAGAGCAGCAAAGAAGAAATAGGACGTGTGCTCTCATCTGCGGAAAGGTAGTCGGGCTTGCTGAGAGGTGCTCCTAGTGCAGCCTGGCCAGCACCTTCCCCTGCCTCCCCTTATGATTGGGTTGTTCTCAGGGGTCCTCAGGGTCTAGAGCCACTGATGCCACTGCTGGCCCAGGGAGGACAGGCCAGGTAGGAGGCAGTACTGTGAGTGTGTGCAGGCACAGGAGGTCCAGCCCCGTCTTTCTGCCTGTGTCCGTTCTCTGCCTTAACAGAGTGCTAGAGCACAAGAAGGTGGGAAGCCTCTTCCCCATCCCCTCAGCTCTCTCTCTAAGTACCCACACCATCCCACTCAGGGTCTCACATTGAATTTCCCACGCCCGTGAAAGACCGCAGGGTGTCTCCAGGTCAGACCTCAACCACTGCAGAGGTAGCTTCAGACCCTTATCTGGTGATGGCATGCAGTGGGTTTGTGGGTTTGGAGAGGGAAGAAGCCTTGGGGAACAGGTACAGAGTGGGAGTGTTGGACGTCAGTCAGAGGAGGCCCCACGCTGGCAGGGGTGTGTGATTCAGACCATGCAGATGGGCAGGGGGCTCAGTCCATCTCCTGTCGAGATGGCCGCCAGGCACTTCTCCCTAACCACCCAGAATCTTGGGCAGCCTGCTCACCTTTTCCTTGAGGGCCCTACCTTGGCCCCACTTGCCAGCACTTGTAGGCAAGCTGACGTGTGTTTGCGAAACAGTTTTTATCTGTTCAAGCTCTTGTTCTTGCTTTTTCAGAAACTTAGTTGGCTTTTTTTCTTCCTATTAAGATTTTGTTGTCTGCTCTGGTTCTTTTGGGGTGGTGATTACATTATGCCGAAGAAAAAGCCTGAAGCCCCAGAAGGAGAGATGCTGCCCCCACCACACTGACAGGCCCTGGTGCAAACATGATGGCAGCAAGAGGTGTGGCCTGCAGACCTGAGGGGGTGGGGAAGCCTCCCCCACACACTGGCTTTTACAGGATGAGTAAGAGCATAGACAGGAAGTGGCTCTCTGGAACCACAGTTAGGTTTCAGACGTGTCACCTGAGACCCACAGTCATTCACAAAATCAGTAGAGGGCACTGGAAACAGATGGCACGAGTGGAGAGGGGCAGGCAGAGGCCCCTGGATGCAGGCCTGTCACTTTCTGACCGTGGGACCTGTGGTCTGAGCTCTGTTCCTCCCTTGGTAAAGTGCCCCCTTCCTGGCATGGGATTGTCCTGAGGGCCCAGCTTACAGGGGATGTCATTTTGGAAAACCATAGCATGGCTTGCACATACCCACTCACAAAATCCCAGACTGCCCAGCCCTGGGTGGACACCATTAAGGACACTCAGGGCCACTGAGTAGACCAAGCAGGGAGGCAGCGACTGGAGACCACACACATCCTCCCCCGGACTTGCTGTGTGGCTGGGGCTTGTTTTCCTTGTAGACGGAGCAAACAGCAGTGGGGCAGCTCCTGTCTCCCACAGAGGATCCCCAACCAGCTCTAGTGCTGCTGGAAGCTTTGCTAAGGATGCACCACACACTCACACTCACACATACACACACACACACACACCCCCCCAGCTCCCAGCCAGTGGGTGGCCTTTTCCTGTACCTCTGCTGCCCAGGGCTCCCTCCAGTGTGGCTGGACTGTTTGGAAGCCCCACCCAAGCCCTGACTGTTGGTCCCTTCATTCATTCACTTGGCCATGCAGCCTAGGGTCCCCAGGTCTCCAAGGCTGCCTGCGGAGAGTGACATAACCCCAAGTTCCACCAAACCCCTCTGTGTAAGACAGACCCCTGAGGCTCCATAGAGGGCAGGGAACCCAAGGACTGACCTGCCTGCTCAGGCCCTGGGGGAGCATTGGGATGGGGTTTCTCTGAAAAGCCTAGCTGGGAGTCCAAGGAGGAAAGAGGAACCCCCTGAATAGCCTCTCCTCCCTTGTGGCCCATGGACCCCAGTGAACATCCGAGCCCAGCGTCCTCATCTCTAAAATGGGGGTGTCATTCGGCCATTTGATTCTGTAGAGCAGCCGGTGATGTATTACCCATGACCTCTTGCGACCCACCTGCCATGTTCCCTGTGGCCCCAGATTGTGCTCCTGTGGGGGTGGCAGTTCCTCATCTGTACCCCGGGCTGTCAGCAGCTGTCCCGGGTGCCGTGCTGAGGCTGACCGCAGGGGCAGGGCTGCACGCAGGGCTTCTGCAAGGAGCGGCCCCGACGCCTGCACCTGGCCTGTCTTTGTGGCACACACGTGACCAGCACAGCTGCTTCATGTTGTTTACACGGCGATTGTTAAAGACCCAACAGGGGGACATCAGAGCAAGTCAGTAACTGTGTAGAAAGACAGTAACTGGAGAGATTGCAACTCTGGAGTTCATTGTTTTCAAAGCTGAAGCATCCACAGAGGTCAGTGGCCATGGGTGACCCACCCCATTGGGTCATGGGCAGCAGCTGGGCCAGTATCTCTCCTTGATGGGCCTCCTGGTGAGGGGGCTGGCCCAGTCTTTGTCCTTCAGCCTCCCTAGGAGGAGCTCTGCACTGGTCAGTTCTAGTGGCTCCTCAGTAGTGATGTCAGGTAGAGGTGTGACCATCAGAGCCCTAGAGTCAACCCAGTCTGGGTTCCAGCTCAGACCTGGCTCCCGCCTGGATAGTTAGGGAACACTTTAAGTCTTGTTTTCTTTCCCTGCCTTGTGGGGTGGTAGGAGGCCAAAGCCCAGCAGGAATCAGCTCAGTAAGGTCCACTCCATACTCCACAGCAAGTGGGGATGGAAGTTTCCATGGGCAGCCTGACAGCAAGGAGGGCTGGACGCCGGTCTGGAGGCACATAGCAACCAGGGAGAAAACAGCCCAAAGCGGATGGGAGAGCAGGAGCTAAAGGCAGGTAGAGGATGCAGAGCCAGGAAGCCCCGGGACCCTACTGGGGGCAGCAGCAGACCAAGGGAAAGGGCCCAGGTTGGAGCCAGGCCAGTTGGGCTCAGCTTGGCCCCTCACAAGCTCTGCAGCTTCTGTCCTAGGTCACCCTGGTGTAAAGTGGGCATGCTGACAGTGCCTGTCCAACCTGGGGAGGGGGTGGAGGAGGGGGGAGTGGTGCGGGAGGGGCTTGGAGTTGTCCTGCAGTTCTACTTGGGGCTCTTTTCTACAAGAGGCTAAAAAATGTCCCGTCTGTTTTGGGCACAGGGAAGGGGCTTCCAGAGCTAGCTGGGAAGTCAGCTCTTGTTCTCATTCTGCGAACTGGTCTGCTCAAGGCTATCAGAGAGCTTCCCTCAAAGCAGCTGACATCCTGGCAGTTCAGGTCCCCTTATCTGCGACATCCATAGTGTCATCACTGGCCTTCAGAGGTGACAGCCTGAGATGAGCCATGCTTTGGTTGCTGGAGTCTCTTCCTCACCCTGGGCTGTGGCCTTGGAACCTCCCACTGTCTTCCTATCTGTGCCCACTCAACAAAGGGGCATTGGTCCTGGGATTTCCAGAAAGCCCCTGCCATCTCTGGCCGGCAGCCCAGATATGGGGACAGTGCATGTCCGTCCTGGTCCGTCTGACCCACCTGTCCATCTGAGAACCTCAGTGCCCAGCCAAGAGGAGCTCCAGGGTGAGGGAGGAGCAGTGAGTGCCCTATGACACGCCCTACACAGAGGCCCCAGCTGGCTGTGTCTAAGGCTTTGTCTCTCCCTGAACCACCAATGGGGGGCTGAGCCAGGCTGCAGTCAGCCCCCACAGGGCAGCTGCAGGGTCTGACCCGGGAGCCTCACCAGGTTTCCTCTCTGTTCCCACGGCAGGCTCAGAGCTTGGCATAGGGCACAAGTGACGCACCCCACCCTACCTCCCCTCTGCCACCCCAGCATCACAGTACTGCAGCATGTTTTTGTGGGTGGGGGTATGGATTCCTTAAACATAAATTGTACTGCTTTGATGTTACTGACTTTCCAGAATGTATATCAAACTGTACTTAATCTTTTGCAACTCGCTGTTTTCACTCAGCCTTGTTTTTGAGATTTATTCCCCGTGGTCCATGACATGCATGTTTAATCCGTTGCCTGCTGGACTTTACATCAAGGTCGTCTAGATGTGTCTCTTCTTCCCCCTGCTTTGTTCTCATGCAGCTGTGAGGGGTGTTTCGCTGTGGCTGTTGCAGTCTGCAGGCGGCGATGGTGTTTGTATACAGTCCTTGTGTGTCCCTAGGAGAGGGTCAGAAGGTGGTCCAGCCTCAGTCCAGAGCGGCTCTCTCCCTGCTGTGCCTGCGGTTCTCCATTGTTTGGCCCTGCACACTGTCACTTTTGCTGGGCAAGTAGCCAGGAAATAGAACCCCAGTGGTCCCAGCACACAGTTCCCTGACGGCAAGAAGGGCATCTTAATTGTGTGTTTATTTGCCCCCAAGGTCTCTGCTGCTCACTTGCTCATTCTTTGGCCTATAGGGTTATTTGTTCTTTTCACAGGGGTTAAGGGTTCCTCAAAGGTTCTGGTAGCAAGTTCTAGGGGAGGGGGTGCTCAACAGGCCTCTCCTCCCATCCATCCTTCCCCTCTGCTGTGGGGCTGGGCCTGTGGCTTCCCAGCACCTGCACTGGTTAGGGCCAGCCCTACAGCACCATGTGCTTACTGACCCACAGGACCCTGCTGGAGGTGAGGGCTCAGCCAGTGACCTGGAAGACTGGATGGACAGATGGCCAACTGACCGGCCATCCTCCCTGCACCGTGGACAACCCCAGGGTCTCAGCAGTGCCCAGCATAGCAACTGCATAAGCTGAGCCCAAAGAGGCCTAATGGGTGAGCAGGTCCTCCTGCAGGGCCAGCTCACTGCCATCAGCCCTATTCATGGTGTCCCTGTGAGATGGTGTTGGATAGAAAGGATCCTGCACTAACACCAGAGCCAAAACCACACCATTCTGAAATGACAGGACCTCCTTCCCTTCCTGGTGGACGTCTGAGTGACTTTTCCCACAGTGAGGCCTGGTTGTATCACCCCCCAGCCTGGCCAAGGAGCTGGATGTCTGTGCCCTGTGTCTCAATCTCTCCTTCATGATAGCAGTGACACTGCTTGTCTGTGCCTCCAGACTGGTGTCCAGCCCTGCCCTCAGTCCCCAGCCCCTCAGCACCATCTGCTGCAGCCACACCCCAGGGCTGCCCTACAGTAAGTACCCCCCAGGAAAAGAGTAGGGAGGGGTGTGGCAGCACCCACATCATTGTAGCCTTGGAATGTATCCCCCTACATGCACGCACGTGGCCCCAGCCCCGTATGTGTAATGTTTGCTCCAAGACGATCCAAGCTGCCCCATCCCCACTAGTATGGAACGGAATAGCCAAAAATCACTCTCTGAGAATTTGGAAGCTCTTGCCATCACAGGGCTCTCAGGGGCAGATGTGGGCATGTGTCTGTGGCCCATGGCATCAGAGACAGCATCTTCCCTCTGAGTTTCAGCTTTAGAGGCTCATGTGTAAATATTTACCTCTCTGGAGGTTGGTGTCCTTGGGAAATAGGAGCCTGCAAGCATTGAGGTTTTGTGTTTGCGTCACCATGGCAAGAGGAGCACCGAGGGTCCCCTCCTGGAGCTGTGAGCTGGGGTTGCAAGACTATATTTTCTCTGGAATCCTGTTCACATTCTTCAGCAGAGAAAGCTTTGCAACAGTGGACCAAGGCCTCCAGCCAAACCACAGTGTGTGGAGGGAGGGCAGAGGGAAGGCGCAGACATGTGGGAGCACTGCTGGGAAACAGAGGCAGCAGTCCAGGAGCAGAGGGGACCCTCACTCCATGCCTAGAGCCCTCACTCAAGCCTCACCATCAGGGGCCTTGTTTAGCAGATGAGTAAACTGAGGTGCAGAGAGTCTAAATAACTTACCATTAGAGATCACCAGTGACGGAGCTGGGGTTCACATGCAAGTCTGTGGCTCCAGGCTCTCCTCTAACCCTCCCCAGTGACGATGGACAGGCAGCTCCCTGCTTAGAAGGAAGACCCAGGAGCCAACCAGAGCGTGAGACTCTTGCCTACCACACTGCCTGCTGGTGGTGGAGGACAGTGTGGCAGCTCAGTGGGTGGGCTTGCCAGGGAGCCCAGGAAAGTATGGAGATCCTGGGCCACACTCATCAGAGTCCAGCCGAATGCGTGGACGCCTGGCCAGAACAGCCAAGTCATTGGGTCTAACCTATCAGCTTCTCTGAGAGGGATGGGGGCAGGTGGATCCGGGAAGGCAGATGTTCTCCTAGGGAGTTTGGAGGTGTCTGAGGTCATCTGTTAGGAGGGGCCTTGCCCAGGCACAAGGCCAGGGAGATGGTGGGCTGCAGGGAGAGAATAGTTCTGGCCCTGCCTGGAGAACAAAGGCCTCAGCCGATCAGGCCCACACCCTTGCCACAGCCCCTTCCTTCCCACTCAGCCTGCTGCAGCCCCTGGGCACAGGCTGGAGGAGCTTAGTCCTGCTCCTGCCTCTGTTCCCTCCTGGCCCACGGGAAGGCAGGCAAGCAGGTCTGGGCAGTCGGCTTTGCTCATACAAGTCCAGACAGAGGGCTGCTGATGGCCAGCCTCCTGAACCCACAGAGACTTGGGGCCTCCCACGTCATGCTTTAGAACCACCAGGCACAGGCCTGTCGGGAAGCCGCGTCCTGTAGAGGTTTGTTCCTTTGCTTTTCGGGAAGCTGGGCTGGCAGCATGCCCAGTGGAGAACATCATTTGTACAAAGTAGACGGCGGTCAGGTTTCAGCCAAGTGGGTAGAAGGCAGGTAGTGGGACTGGTGGGGGCTGCTCCAGGGCAGGAGCAAACTTGGTTCTAAAGCATTTGGGCTGAAAGGGACCCAGGCAGGCAACAGGCCAGCTCAGACAGCAGAGGATGGAGACTCCCCAAGCAGGACAGCTCACTAGGCCTCAGAAGCCTAGAGAGTCTTTTTTCAGGCTTGGTCTGCAATGTGGGGCCTCCTCTCTCCCACAGACCCCTCACAGAGGCTGTGCAGCCAGTGCCGCAGACTCCCTCCCTCACTATAGCACCTGTCTGGAGGACCAGACCTTCCCACATGGCCCAATCCAAGTGGCCGTGGGTCTCCCCTGCTGGGAAGATGTGCCTTACTTGGTGCAGCATTAAACCATGGCTGGCTGAACAGACAGACATAACTGGTCACTGCATCCCCGACCAGGACAGAGGTGCAGCTGGACATGAAAGGGCAGCCCTGGGCTACAGACGGGATTGGCTCAGCATACCTTTGGCTCTGTCTCCTCCACTCTCATCATGGAAGCCATTCCAGGTCATCAGCCAGGCTCTGGAGTCTAGTTCAGTGGGTTGCCACGGAGCCAAGGGACAATGGCTTGCAGGTGTATGTGGGTGCCTGTACCCTGTGGGGCTGCCTGGCCAGCTGACACAGGGTCCTGAAGCCATCCCAGATACAGGAGAGGGAGCAGGTGGCCACTTCTGGGTGTCAGGAGATAACAGGGTACTGCAGAGTGGGTTCCTCTACTGACCCAGTGAGCCAGCACAGAGCAGTTGCCGCTGCCATGTGACACTGCTGCAAGTGCCCTGTTGAGATATGGTGTCTCTCTGGTGGCCTCTGGCCCGTAGGTGCCTCCAGAGCAGGATTCAGTTCGACTGCATTTGAATGGAATAGTGTGTGCATTGCTCCTCTCCTGTGAGGGGACTTGCAGGTGGAGGTCACAGCCAGCTGGCAGGACCAGGGTTTTCACTGGCCAGTCCAGGGTCTTTTTGGAGTCCTGCACTGATGTCTCTTGGCAAGGCAGCCCCCAAGGCTTTGAAGTCCATGGCAGCCCTTGTTCCCTCCTCCTGCCCCGTAGCCAAAGTGGACAGCTCTGCCCCATTCAGTGCTCTGCACATACATACTTGCAGCAGCAGTGGTTCTTGTCCTGCGGGGCCTCTTCTTACCAGGCCCCTCCCACATACCTTCTTTGTCCCAGGGAGCACCCAGTCCAGAGGGAGACAGGCTTCATGAGGGTCGTTGTCACCAGCAGTGTTTCCAGTGTGGCTGTATTAGGGTTCTCTGAGAGACAGAACCTACAGGACGTATATAAACAGATGAGAGGGGATTTATTAGGGGGATTGGCTCATGCGATTATGGATGCTGAGACTTCCCACAACCTGCCATCTGTGAGCTGGAGAGCAGGGGAGCCTGTGACATGGCTCATTCCAAGGCCACAGACCTGAGAACCTGATGCAAGTCTCAGAGTCCAAAGCCCAAGAACCTGGTGTTCTAATGTCCGGGGAAGGAGAAAAGGGTATTCCAGCTCCAGAAGAGAGAATGAGTTCCCTGCCCTCTGCCTTTTTGTTCTGTCCGGGCCCTCAAGCGATCAGAAAGTGCCGGCTCACATTGGTGAGGGTGGATCTTCATCTCCCAGTCCACTGATTCAAATGCCAGTCTCTTCCAGAAATACTTCACAGCCACACCCAGAAATAACGTTTTACCAGCCACCTGGGCATCCCTTAATCCAGTCAAGTTGCAATCTAAAATTAGCCAACACTGTGGCCCTGAGAGCTAGGACCTGAGGTGCCACGGCTGGTGGCCCAAACAGTGTAGCATTCTTCAAAGGGGATCTCTTCGGTTTATTTTTAGGCACCTGCCTGATGCTCCCTTCAGCGGGCAGGCTGAGTATCACAGAGCCAGACATTGGCAAAGCAGTCAGCAGGCGATAAACACTTGCCAGGTGGGCCAACTGGCCAGGTGTCCCCTCCACCACATATGCAGGAGCACCAGGCCCCAATGGGAGGGTGTGCAGGTTGGACGTGTTGACCGAAGGAGTCTATGTAGCCGCCTTCAGGGTCTTGTGGTTGCCCTGAATGGCAAGGTGGCTAGAGAAGGCAGAGTGGCACAGAGAGCCAGGCCCAGTAGAGCCTACCCCAGTGGGACTGGTATCAGGGAAGAGAGGCTGCCACCTTTGTTCCCATAACCTCCTCCTCCTGGGGGCTCCTACCTCCCTCCTCCCTGCCCCAGACCAGGCCCCGCCTCTTGTGTGCTTCCATCAGTCCCTGTGCATTTCTGCCATGGGTTCCTCTGGGCTCCTCCATCTCCAGAACAGGACTCAGTACCCCAAGATGTGTAAGAGCAAGATGAGGCCAGTGGAGCAGGTTGGGGGCCCTGAAGGCTTCGGAGGTTGGCAGGGTACAGGGCAGGGATGCCCAGGCACACCCAGACCTCTCCTCCTCGTGCTGCGCTGTGCTGCCCTGCAGTTTGCAGAGTGAGCGTGTGATGCAGGCGCCTGTGTGTCTCGAGCACAGAGCAGAGCCAGGCATAGGGAGTGTTTTGTCTAATTGGAGAGGTTGGCCCTGCTCCTGACCCACCTGGCAGCTGGGAGGCAGCTCCCAGAGTGGCAGCCTTTGCTGCAAGGTGGCCCGTGTGAGTACCACATGGCCTGGCCAGCCATCCAGTTGCCTTGGTCCTTAGGTAGCCGTAGCAGGGCTTGGTGTTTGCTATGCGTGCAGCCGCCCTCTCTGATATCAGATTGCTACTGAGAGTGGGTGACCTCTCCCACCTAGCCTACCCAGGAGAGGACATTGGTAGCCGGTGGCCACCTAGGTCACACAGAGAGGTGAAGATTGGGATAGCATTGCCTGGCTGCCAGGGCCCTGTGGCAAGTTTCCACCCAACCCCTTTGACAGGGTAGAGGGGGCCCTCCTTTCACAGACTTGGAGGGCCTGCTTTCCCAATGTCACTGGGAGATCCCTGCTTTACTCCTCAGCCACAGCTGTGGGGAATCCCAGAGCTCAGCCCTTGTCCATCTCTGGGGGGCTGGGCTGGAAGGAACCCCACACTGAGAGCAGGACGGAGCAGCTTAAAGGCAGGCTGGGGGGAGGCCCGGGTACCCAGAGGCCCTGGGAGGGAGGCTGTGTGCTAATGCCCCCCCCCCAGGACCCCCATGGCCGTGTGTGCAGCCCCTGCTGGGGCAGGCAGCCTGGACCCGCCTTTCTCCAAGGGGAAGAGGGAGAATCTCAGCGTTGTGCACAATTTTGTACTAGACCTGGAAACTATTAAAATTTCCCAGATATTTACTTTCATTTTCTTCCTACTATAACAGTCCATGTGCTGATTTTAGAGCTTGTTCTCAAGAGCTCCACTGTGTGGAGCGGCCCGTCCCCACCCTCAGGGCTGCTCTGTGGCATTATGTAATTTTTTTCCTTTCCTGCTGTTTTGAGGTCAGAGCTGACCTGCTCCCAGCTAGTACCTGTGGCCACATGGCAGTAGGCACTTCTTCACCTCTCTTCCTAGTCCTGCCCAGCGAGGCCTTGGCTGACTTGGGTGACATTTCCCAGCACGTCTGTCAGCCTGCCCTGTGTTTGGGGCATCCTTTCTCGAGAGCATCAGGAGTGTGGAGTGTCCTGGCTCCCTGCAGCTCCCTACCTAGGCTACCTCCAACTGCATGTCCTGTCCCTGAGTATCAGGTGGCAGGTGGTTAGTCCTCAGCCCCATGAGAGCCTGGCGGTTCTTCTTAGGCAGGTGGCAGGTAGGACGTGTGTGGGGCAGGCTTCCAGGCTGTGGTCCATCAGAGTCCAGAGAGCTATGTGGTCAGCACCAGCCAGTGATTCCTGGGGCCTCAAGCATCCTCCCATAACTATGCCTCTCTGAGGCCCACTTAGGGGCCAGCACCAGCTTGGAGGGCAAGGCCTAGCCAGTAGCCACACACACAGGCTCTGCCCTGTGGTCCTGACCACAGCGCCCAGTGACACCCCCTTTGTGGGGTGTTTCTGAGGGGTAGAGCTGGCTTTTGCTGGGAGGTGGGAGTGTCTTCTGATTGGAGACTGATTTTATTCTAGGGGAGAATCATGGGGCACCTTGGAGAGCCCTGCTCTCTTCCTTTCCTCCTCTCAGGCTGAGCCGGGCCTCTGGGAGCTGCTCCCATGGGGAGATGGAGGCCAGTGTGGGGTCTGCCCGTCAGTTGTATGGTCCATACAGGCTGGTAGAGGGGAGGGCCACAGAGCCCCAGGGCCACACAAGGCCACGGTGTCCGTGAGTGCCCAGCGACCCCACCCTGCTGGCCACAGGAGACCCTACACATGTATGCCCTTGAGGGTGAGAGGCTCCGGAGGCTGGCGGGGCTGCACAGGGCCCCCCTCCTGTCACACACATACCCACTCATACTCACTTGCAGGCTCCCAGCAGCAGTGACTCAGAAACATTCTGGAACGAGAACTCCTTTTTTCCTTACAAGTGGCTGGCACTTTGGGACATTTCCTCCCATTTCACATTCCTGCACATTCGTCCCCTGTAAGAACGGAGCAATTTTCCACTTGGTGGCCGGCCACTCCTCCATCCCCAGGCTGTAGAAGCCCTCACAGTGGGGCCAGGATATCAGAGGAAATGTGCTTCCATAGAAAATCTGCTGTCACTGCAAAAGAGGGAGGGCAGCCTATAGCTGTGTGGGCCCTGGGGACCCCTGCCCTGCAAACGGGGGTGATCAGACAGAGCTTAAGGCCCTGCACATGGTAGCTGTCCCAGGGGCCTTACGGAGAGGTTGCTCAGGCTAGGATCTGTGGGTCATTTGGAAGGCTATCCCTGGGGGTGTGCAGCAGGTACCCAGACTGCTCAGGCAGCTGTCCTTCCTGGGGCCTGGCTGTCGACACAAACTAACTTCCAGTTCCCCCTCCCTATCAAATCCAGTGTCCTAAAGATTTTCTCCTGATGTTCTGAGAGTTTTACCGTTCTAGCCTATGGATAGGTTGTCATACATTGTCAAACATTGTCATTGCTTGGGGTTAATTTTTGTATGTAATGTTAGATAAGGGTCCGATGTCATTCTTTTGCATGTGGAGATCCATTTTTCCCAGCCCCATTTGTTGAAAAGTCTGTCCCTGCTCCATTGAATGATCAGGGCGCACACACTGAGTCCATCACAGTGCCCTTTATCGCGTTGAGGTAGTTTCCTTTCATTCTTATTTGTTGTTGTTTTTTTAATTTTGTCAAATGATTTTTCTACGTGAGTTGAGATGATCACATGGGTTTCTCCTTCACTCTGTTAGTGTGGTCTGTCACGTTGATTGATTGTCATACGGTCAGCGCTCCGTGCATCCCAGGGGTAACGGCATGTAGTGGTCATGATATGTAGTTCTTTGAACATGCTATTCAATTCCATTTTCAAGCATTCTATTAAGCACATATGTATCAGGATTCATAGAGATACTGAGTATGTAGCTCTTGAAGCATTCTGGGCTTTGGTAAGAGATTAATGCTTTCTCATAAAATGAGTTAGGAAGTGTCCCTCTGCGTCAGTGTTTAGAAGAGTTTGGGAAGGATTAGCGTTAGTTCTGGGATGTGCTGGAAGTCTAGCCACAGCCTTACAGTCAAGAACTGCCTTGTGCTCCCAGGGGAAGGCTTCCACCTGGCGAAGCCTGTCTCCTCGACTGAATGGAAAGGAATAGTGTCTCCTACCCTGGAGTGGGGTGGGGACCACACGAGCCAGTAGGTATGAGTGTGGCTGTCAGAGGGGAGGCACCAGGGATGCTGACTGTGCCATCAGCCACTGTCATCACAGTAGTTTCAGCAGCTCCATCTGTCCTGCAGAGGAGGGACCTGGGGCTCAGAGGGCATTGGATCTGCCCAGGGGGATTCAGGCGATGGTGCCTTGCTGACCACAACCAGACCCCTCTGGCCTCAGATGCCTGCATTCCCACCTCACCACAGAAGAAAATCAGGATGGGAGAAATGGGCTAGAGGAGAGGCGGGGGTCACAGTCTGCTGAGCCTTGGAGCTGGGTTTCATGGCAACCACCTTCTGTATTTTCATGATTTCTCCTGGAGCCCACTGGGGAAGCCAGGGCTGTGTCCACAGAGAATCAATGCAGATGTCTCTGAAGGAGGGAGAGGGCAGTGCCCCTGCCCACAAGGAGGTATAGAGTTTAAGCTCACCAGCTTTGGAACCCAGGAATGGTGGTGTCACTGTGAACCTGTGTCCCTAAGGTGGGCTCAGCGTAGACCCCCAACCTGGGGCCAGGCCATACCCCCATGAGGTCCAGTAGGGCTGGCTCAGCTTCTGCCCAGCTCATGGTCATTCTGTGGGTGGGGGACAACCAACCACAGGACTGCCTGGGCCCGTCCCCTCAGCATTCACTTTCCAGGCTAGTTGTCATTCCACCCTTACTCAGCCCAGGGGCATCCGACACAGGTGCTCAGATGTGACTGTGACGGGCCTTGCCTTTATGTTGGTGCAGTGAAGTGTAGGAATGTGTGGCAGGGGCACAGACCCCACTCTCACAGCCCCAGGACCGTGGACTTGTAGCCATGGCTCAGGAGGCTCCTGGGCCTGGGGCTGTGATAGACTTTGTGCTCCTATCTTGGAAGGCATATGGGGTGTCAATGGCCCAGCAGGTAGCTGGGGTCTCCACAGCCCGGTGTCTTCCTGCTTCCTGTGGTCTAGCACTCAGCAGGGGGTCCAGGGCAGGTGTGTAGGTGGAGCCTCTGAGGCCTGGAGGCCACCAGTCCTTTGACAAACCCCCCAGACTGGGTTCGGGCTACACTTTCTGTTCCCTGTTGAAAGAAGCTTTGGAAACATGTTCCTCCTCCTTATGAGAACCTGGGGGCCCTGGGCCACATGTGCAAAGACAGCACCTGCCGGAAGGGAATGTGGTAGGTGGGCTGGTGTCTTCTCCTTCAGGCCCCCCTGGGGGCCCCCTTCATACCCTATCCCACCTCACTTGGCAGGTGGCTGCAGGAAGCAAGGAGGGTCTCTCCAGAGTCCCTTGTGGCTGCAAGCTGCTACTGCTCTCCCTTCAGCCCCAGAGGCCCCCTCCCCTCTGGGTGGAAGAGCCATGCTCTCTGAGAAATCCGGAGCCAGCCCATTGTTTGCACAAGGAAAGTATCCATTGTGTGGTGACAGCCACCACAGTTATCACCACTGACTTGTCTTATGCATGTGATTTTAGGAGCAGCTGTCAATCATTGTTGGTTAGTCACCTTCATTCCAAGCCTCAAAGCCTTAGCTGTTCCCTGAGTCCTTGCTCTGCCCCAGCTCCATGCTGGCCTGGGAGGCAGCTAGTAGGGACCCAGCGTGGAGGGGAGCTAAGCTGGCAGCAGCTCTGCCAGACACAAGAGACAGAGACCCACCCTACACTGTATTCCCCTCTTGTCTGGGCCGGAGGCTCCTGCACACTGATTAACTCACAGACTGGGAGACAAGGGTCCTACACAGCTGCCCAAGGGTGGTCTCCAGGGCACTTTTGCAGCCAGAGTGGGAACAAGGCTGGGGAGAGCACTGGGCCAGATGGGGGAGACCAGGATGGGCTCAGCCCCAGGCACTCTTGCCCCAGGGCCTGACAAGCAAAAATAAGGGTCCCCTTAATGCCCCAGGTGATGGTATGCATCCTTCAGAACAAGTAGAGTTGAGTGGGACATCTGTGACACAGGCTGGGACCTTAGTTCCGAAAGGGAAAGAGGCCTTGGGTATGCCCCCTTCCCTTCTAGAGCCCCTCAGAAGTGCTAAGAGAGCCTCAGCCAGGGCAGCCTCTCTGCAGCTGTGCCAGGCCAGGGTGGAGGGAGTCAGCATAAGGGTGGCTCCTGTGGACTCACTCTGACACTTAATGGGCCGGGCCCACCAGTAAGTAGTGCCACAGCCTTGCCTGCCCTAAAGTGTAAGGAGACCGATGTTTCCAGGTGGTGACTTGAGGGAAAGTGTGTATGTCTGGAGTGAGAGACACTGGGGCCTGCCCTGCCAAGGCTCTGCTAACACCGACTTTTTTTGCAAAGCAGGGTCCCAGTGCTCCTGGGTGTGAGGGGGAACTTACCCTTCTCCAGTAGGAGCGAGTCTCAAACCCCAGATTGTTTTAGTGTCCAGGCCGGTGTGAGGAGGTGTCTGGTGGACACCTGGGCCAGGAGCCCAGCCTCAGGTAGAGCAGGCCAGACAGCCCTAGACCTCGTCCAAGCCAGTGTCCTTCCAGGCTTGGGCAGCCTGGGATGGTGTTCTCTCTTCCCCACCTTCACCCGGTGATTCCTGTGGCACTGGATGGGCATAGAGCTGGGTAGGACCAAGAACCCCATGGTGTAACCCCATGGTGTTCTTGCCAGGCCCTGCCCACTGGTGTCCTCGCCTGGCCCTGCACCCGGTCAGCCTACTGCCCTGTGCAGCTTCTCTTGCTGGCTCCCTCCAACCTCTGGGAAAGCCCAGGCTCTTCTTCCCACATTCAGGGCCTTCTCCTGGGCCAGACCTCCCCAAGCAGCCACCCTGGGAGGGAGGAGTTTGATGGGAGTTCATGAGGAGTGTGAGTTCTGAAGACCCTGCCAACCATGAACAAGGAGGAAACCGGACAGAAGGAAAGGAGGGTGAGAACCTCTTACGGGGAAGTGAGCTCGCTTGGGCGGAAGTCCCTGCGTGTGGACATCCTGCAGGCTGCAAGCCCAAGGCCCTGGCAGAGGTGTTGGCACATGTCCTCATTAGGTTGCCTCCCTGAGCTCTATCCAGGGCCTCCTAACAGAAGAAGGGGTCACGTCACAGAAGGCAGCAAAACTGGTACCAGCAATGAGGAGCCTGAGGTTGGGAGGCCCTGCCCTGCACCCCACCTTTGTGTGTGCCCTCACAATGCCCTGCCTGCCCCAGCCATGCTGTCAGCCTCTGGAGACCCTGGGTTGTGCAGCCAGGGGCTCTCCCTCGGGCCCACTGAGCTCACTTGGAAGCTGGTGCCCGGGCTGACGTACTGCTGAGCTTACCTGGGGACCTTCCTGCCAGAGGCCTGGCCCCAGGAGGCACAAGCAGGCACCAGCAGGACACAGCCGAGGAGATCGCTGCTTCCTCCTACTGCCCCAAACCTCCCACCTCTCTGGAAGCAAACCCACAGCCTTTTTTTTTTTTTTTTGAGACAGAGCCTCAAGCTGTCCCCCTGGGCAGAGTGCCGTGGCATTACAGCTCACAGCAACCTCCAACTCCTGGGCTCAAGCGAGTCTCCTGCCTCCGCCTCCCAAGTAGCTGGGACCACAGGCGCCCGCCACAACGCCCAACTATTTTTTTTTGGTTGCAGCCATCATTGTTGTTTGGCGGGTCCGGGCTGGGGATTCGAACCTGCCACCTTAGGTGTATGTGGCTGGCGCCTTAGCCGGTTGAGCTACAGGCGCCGAGCCAACCCACAGCCTTAATGGCGGTGCTGTGGGACCCAGGCAGGGCCAGTGGGGGAAGAGGTGGCTCCTGATCCATGCACAGGGCTCTGACCAAGAGGCAGTGTGCACAGCCCCCAGCCCAGTAATGCCAAAGACGAGGATGGATGAGGGGACTCTGCTGGTCAACGGAGCCTCTGGTGGTTCCTTATTTTACCTCATCAGCTGAGACCACCCCCGTCCCCCTATTCGTGGAAAATTGCCGCAGGGAGTGTCTTTGTCCTTGTTCTGGTCCTGATCCTAGAGGGAACGCATCCCTCTCTTCCCCAGAGGACTGTGCTTGCCCTAGGTGTTTGGAACACTTGATAAAATTAAGGAAGTTCTAGTTCTGCTTCACTGAAGGTTTTTATTAGAAGTAGGTGTTTAATTTCAGAACTTGTCCCTGTATTGAGATTTATAAACTGTTGACGAGATGAGTCACATGTGTGGATTTTCTCATATTAAACCACCCTTGCACACCTGATAGAACCTGGCATATTGGTTGTAGTGTAATTAACGTCTTCTGTGCTCTACTGGGTTAGATTTGCTCAGATTGGCGTTTGGGACTTTATGTCTATACTGTGAACTGGATGAGCCAGGCTGTGACTTCCCTCCCTTCTGCATTTGTCTAATTGGGGTATCAGGGTTACGTTGGCCTCGTAGCACGAGCTGGGGAGTGTTCTCTCTTCTACTGTGATCTAGAAGGGTTTTCATAAAATTGATTACTCTTGTTCTTAGAAAATTTGGTAGAATTAGCTGGCGTTTTCTTTATAGGAAATTTCCCCTAAGTTTATTTTGAAATGTTACCAAACTTGTGAAGTAGTTGAAACAGTAGTGAAATGAACCTTACACCCTTAACCTAGATCTCAAGCTTGTTAACGTTTTGCCGTGTCTGGGCCCGTGCCCGTGTGCTCTCTCTCCTTCTGTGCATACAGACGGTACAGAAACATGTATACACATTTTAAGAAAGGAAAAAACTTTGTATTTGTAATACTCAAGTCACATTTGACTTCTGCAGTTATAAGAGGTGCTCACTATAACTTGTATTCATCTTTTCTTACTGGTGTATATTGAGTATGACAATTTTAATACAAATATATTTTTGGTACCCTCTCTCTGTGTATTCCTACTGTACTTATGTGTGTACACATACATGGACTTACATATGTGTGTGTTTTTCCTTTTTAGCAGAAACATTTGACAGTAACCTGTAGGCATTCCTCAGTACTTGGAGGAAGGTTTTTCATTATCACTTTGATTTTTTATTTGTTATTTACAGGGCTACTTGTGATTTTTTTTTTTTTTAATGTGGACAGTTGATGTAGGTTATGTGACTGACAGCTTTTCTCTCTGTCTCCTGCGTGTTCTCTTGGTGACCCTGACCTGTGGTTGGTGAGGGCAGGTGAGTCTGTTCAGCTGTTTCCTCTCTCTACCTTCTGGCCAGGCCAGGCTTGGCCGGGCCACTCTTCATGACTGAAGCGCTGTGGACTTCAGGCAGCATAGCGTCCATCCTGGATGCCAGGGGCATTCCTTGGGGAACTTGCCACAGCCACATAGCTATTTAGTGGCAGAGCCCTTGGCAAGTTGGAGATCTGTTTCTTTGTATAGATGGTGGCACACTTGGTTCCTGTGGGTGCCCTGCACCTGTCGGATCAGTCAGCAGCATGTACACACCAGTCGTGTGGCATATGAAGTCAGATGCCTCTGGTGTCCGGGAGGCTTTGGCTGCAGATGACCTCCTGAGCCTCGGTTTGCCCATCTGCAAAGGGGAGGCTAACAATGGTGGCCGACCATACCAGGAGCAAGTGACTGTCAGGACCCGCTCCCTGTGGTAAGTGCTGACCACAAAAGCACCTGATGGGGGATCTGGAATTGGCCAGGGGGTGGAGGGGTCTAGGTTCTGAAAGTTCTAAAAGGGTCAGTACTCCACAGTCCCCAGGATCAAGGGTCACTCTGCAGGTGACAGTCTCCCAGCACGTCACCCAGAGATTGTTGCCCTCCCTGGCTCTGCCTGGCTCTCACACCTCCTATGAGAGAATCAGATTAGGTCAAGTATGTAATCTTCCTGTTTGTCTCTTTTGTTTTGTAATATGCTCTAGGGTATATAGAATCAGAAAAATAAAAGAAAAAGTTACCTAGGGCACGAAGCCCGGGGACAAGCTGTCTTCATACTTCGGGCATTTCTGCTCCATCTCTCCTTGTTTGCGTCGTCCAGGACTGGGATCAGGACTGGGTCCCTAAGGTTTGATGTGGCGCTTTGGTTGGTTGTGCGCACAGAACAGGCCTCCTCTGTCCTTGCAGAGTCCTCAGAAGGGCTGTGCTTCCCTGTTGCCATGGAGTCTCCAGCCACAGGTATCAGACTATGCCCCTGCACCCCCATGTTAGGCCCTGAACACAACCTCACCTGGCAGACATTATTTCCTAGCTGGGCATCTGGACTGCACACCCGACAGGGCCTGGCACTGCCTCCAGCTTCCCTGCAGGTCTCCGGATCTCCTTCCTTGGGCCCAGGCAGCCACAGCAGGGCTGCAGTTATAGGCTGTGAGGACACAGGGGACATGCGATTTGAGTCCCCGGCAATAGCCTTAACAAAGGGGCATAAGTTGTGAGCGCCAGAGCTCTTGGCCAGGACAAGGGGAGACCAAGGCTTTGCAGGCAGGTCCCAGGCCAGCACACGGCCCGACCACCCTGTGCCCAACTATACGTCTAGCGAAGCAGCAGGGCACTGTCACCTTCCCTTGACCCTGAGGTGTGATTGTGTGCATTCAGGTGGAAGTGACATCTCATCTGCCAGTGTCAGAAGCCAGAGAGTGCCAGGCGGGCAGGTGTGAAATATAAATGGGCAGCCCCATGAGGCCCTCTTGGCCTGGTAGGAGCTTGAGAGTGTCAGGAGGGCAGAGAGGAAAGTACCTTCTCCCCTTGCTCTCCGGAGGCCCGTGGGCACAGCACCACTTCTGACATCCAGTCAGCAGCGCAGGCTTAGCTGCCACAGCCACACTGAGCTCTGGGACAGTAGTCAAGCCCCCAGAGAGCCATCAGCCCCTTTTCCCTTTGTTGAAAAGGTTGGCAGAACCTCCTGCTGTGGTGTCCCCTGAGTGGGGCTTCCAGAGCCTCCAGCCTTACCTCACACCTGCCAGGTGGGTGCAGTTGTGGGCCTCGCGCCCCAACCCTCTTCCCAGTCCCCTGTGCACCTCACATCAGTGCTGTCAGAAAAACAGTCCATCCTGGAGCCTGGTGTGGGTCTCATTCACCCTTCGCAGGCACAGGCCAGCTGTCTTAGACACAGCTGGGAAGGGGCCGTTGCCCATCCCTCATGAGGGGAGCACCCAGGCTCTAGGTGTGTTTGCAAATGTGCTTTCAGAGGGGACCACTGGTCAGTAGTGGAGAGTGGCTAACACACAAGCTGGGGTCAGGAGGGCACCGCAATCCTGGGTTAGAGCTTCCTCCCAGCTATACCTTGCAGGGGTGGGGTAGGCATGGCCTGCACAGCCCCCAGTAGTGCATGTCTACCTGATGATTGTCACCCTCTGCCCAGTGGCCTCTACGGCCCTTGTCAGGGCCTGATTAGATCATGCAGGTGGGAGGCTTGGAAAGGAAAGCTTTGGACTTCCCTGAAGTGTGGGACCCCTCCTTCCTGGTCACTTCCCCCAGGGGCAGATGCAGAGTTTCAGGCTCCTAGGATGCATTCAGAGGGGCTACCATCCCCAGGCAGCCAGGGGCACCATGCCCACTCCCGCAGTACCTCAGTTTCTCCATCTGAGTGGGCACAGCTTTGTAGGAGAGCAAGGCCTCTCACGCCCCAGCAGCCTGCTCTATGCTCCTGAAACATTGCTGACCTTGCAGGTAAGGCAAGCAGAGATTCCACCTGCCTGCTGTGACTGCAGGCATTGTCGGGGGTGGGGGCTGGCGAGGTATTTCCTCCGCCCACACTAATAGGACGCTTTATTTTTACGTGTGTTTTCTTAACAACTTGGTATTCTGAGACAAGGTCAGGTAATTTCATTGTTTCCACCACTTAATAATAATGTCCTGTCCTTGAAACCATGAACTCATTTCCTCCTCTGACTGGGCAGTGCACTTGGGTGATCTGCAGTCTGGCCACCGGGTGTGTGCTCTCAGGGACCCCTGCCCACCTCGCCACCACTGCCACCCCTTCCCTGCCACTCTGCTCCTCTGCAGCTTTGTCTGGAGCACAGTCTGGGTCTGGAGCCCTGGCCAGAGCCCCTCCTTATCCTCCAGGTCGCAGCAGAGAGTCACCTCCTCAGAGGCCCCACCTCTCCTGCCACTTGCTTAGCTGGGTATGTGTCGGCCACAGGAGGACCTGTCTGCACTCCCGATGGGCAGACACCGGGCACTTGGTAAGTCCTCCTGTGACAGGTAGAGCCCTCAGGCTTGGTGCGGTCGCACCACCTTCCCCTGCCTTGGCACCCTCCCCTCTGGGTTGTTCAGTCTGTAATGCCCCTTTTCCTGCCGGCTCACAAAAGTCTTTTGAGCCTAGAAGAGGGAGGTGTGTTCTGTCAGCTTATTCTATGGAGGCAGTAACTTTGGCTGGGGTGAGGGTGACAGGTAACTGTCCCTGGCAGAGGGAGAATCCTCCCCATCCTGCAGATTGATGCTGTAGACTCAATTACATCCTCATCCTCCACCTTGGACAGAGCTATCAGATGGCACCCCTCTCAGTGCTAGCCCGGGACAGGTGAGGATAGAGCTCTCAACTCTCAGCACCTCCCCCCCCCCCACCGTGGGCACAGGCCCACTGAGTTGCATTTGCCAGAGTTGGTGCCAGATAGTCCCTGGCAGGCAGGGGCAGAGGTGCCGGGGTATAGGTTGCCTGCTGTCTGGAGGCTTGCAGGGCCGGCATCCAGTCAGACTGCCCCATGCCCTGGCCTGGACTCCCCTCATAGGGCCTGCTGGTGGATTCTTTTGTCCCCACAGCAAGGGTCCAGCCTCTGCTCAACAGAGGGTGAGACAGGGCCACACTACCCCTACCCTGCAAACTCTGCCCATCCCCTAAGACTTCCCTTTATCCTGGAAGCCTTCCCTGCCCCACATGGCTGTGGCACATAGGGGCATAGAGCTGGGCCCTGGGCAGCAGGTGTCTAAGTGAGCAGCTTGGCCATGAGGTGGGCGAAGGCCTTGGGAAGACTCTGAGCTAAGAAGTACCCAGTGCAGAGTGAGGCAGACCCTGCATCCAGGGGTGGAGAGAGCCATGTGCAGGTTCAAGGGCATGAGATAGAGGGACAGGCTTCCCCCAGACACCCTGGCTGGCCAAGGGGCTACAAGGAGGAAGGACAGAACCCAGAGAGCTCTGGGAAATAAGACCATCTTTATCCCAGAATCTGGCCACATTCACAGCAGGCTGTCCAGTAGTCAAGGCTTCCCACTAGCCTGGAAGAGAAGGACACACTTGAGAAAGAAAGCAACTCCCCAGACGGGAAGAAAGAGGCCCAGTACTAGTGCCCTGGCCTGCTCCGCCCCATGCACACCTAGTGTGGCCTTCAGCACCACCCACCCTGTGCTCGTCTGTAGCACCAGCAGCACCTGCAGCCTCTCATCCACATTTGACAGCTGTGGGACCCAAGTTCAAATCCTGCCTTTGCCCAGAACGGCATCCTTGGCCTGCTGAGCTGCGTCCTCAGGTTCAATGGGACGGCAGCCCCAGGTCCCAAAGCTAGTGGATGGATTAACAGGAGCACACAGTAGGTGTTCAGTCTGTGTGTAGTGTGTGCTGCTCATGTTTTCTGGAGATCAGGGATCGATGCCTAACTTAGGGGCATCCTAGAAGCCAGCAGGAAGAGCCACTTGGCCAGAGCACTGCTAAGGCCCAGAAAAGCTGCATTCAGTTTAGGCCAGACCAGGGGTCATGGATGAGAGGCCCTGCCACGTGGGTACATCCCCATTCTCTCTCTGTGGCCTTGGGAAAGGCACAGCCACTCAGAGACTCCGTTGTTAAGGGAGTGGCAGTCGCACCTCCTCTGTGTGGCAGACGCTGGCATGTTCACAGAACCCGGGGTGGGGCACAGGCTGGCATGTACCCATGGGCATGTGCAAGGGCAGATGGCAGAGATGCAGGGACAGATGGGAACAGATGGGAGGGCAGCAAGAGAAGGCCCTGGGGCTGAGGAGACCAGGGCCTGTTTGAGCACACAGCTACAGAAGCCTGAGAGCAGGGTCCAGCCTGGAAACCCACTTTGCAGCTGGAAGCCTCCGTGCCCAGGGCAGGCAGGAGAGTGGCCTCTGACAGAGGCTGAGGTGGGGGAGGGCGTGGGGCTGCCCCTTGAGCTGAGTCCTGGCCCACCTCCAGCTCAGTCCAGGCTATGTCCCTCAGCAAGAGAGTTTAAAATATGGGGTTTATGCCTACAGTGCCCATTTTTGCCATTTTGGTATCCAAATCTCCCACAACCTCAGAATTGGTTGCATTTGAACTTGCACCCAGGCTTACAGTGGGAGGGAATTTTCTGCAGAATTTGAAGATGCTCCCAGACTTAGAGGGAGCAGCTAAGAAGCTTCTGGGCCTTCATCACAGTGTCTCACAGGGCCAGAGCAGCACTTCTGCAGCCTGGCCAGAACCCAGGCCTGTGGATGGTGACTAGGACACGGGGCCCAGCACCTTCAAGCTCTCACACAGTCCCGGGTATGAGTAGGGACTACCACCTTGCCTTAGAGACCTGGCCCAGAGGTCACCTCCTCCAGGGAGGCCTCCTGGCCACTCCATGCAGTGCAGGGCCTTGCCTGGCATGGTTGTAGAGGAACCCTGGGACTGCCGGGCCCCTTGCCAGAGGATCCCTGGGATTGCCTGCCTCATCAGGGGTGCCTGCTGCTCCAGCAAGAACCCAGCCAGTGGGGAGGCAGAGGTGTGAGCACTGCTAGACCCTGTGGTCCTTGGCCACCAGGGCCACTCCTGCCCAAACCTGGACCTGTTGATGGACGTAGCCCCTGAGCATAGTCACCAAAAGGCACTCACCTTCTCCTCATCCCACTCCTGTACGGAAGGGGCTGGAGAACTCTGTCCCCATATCACCCACAGAAAAATGGGTTTAGAGGACTGGCCTGCTCAGGGCACACGGCTGCTGGCCAGAGCTAGGAGCTCTGGCTCTGGGGGCAGCTGTTTTGATTTGCTAGGAAAGTGACCTTGGAGTTTACTGCCTGAGTCACAGTGGACAGGGTGCCTGGGTCTGGTGCAAGACCAGGGATGTGGTGTGTTCAGCAAGTCCTCTGTCCAGGGCTATCGCCAGCGTGGCTTGGGGCCCAGTGAACTGAGCTGGGCAGTACACATGCAGGCTTCTGGGCCAGGCCCTCAGCTTCTCCATAAGGCTTGGTCCCTTCCAGGTGGGAGCTCCCTGGGGTCACAAGCCTCTCCCTTGGAGTCCCAGCTCCCAGCCTGGGGAGCTGAACTGGATAGGGCCTATGGAAAGGGGCTGAGGCAGCTGCCAAGGCATTGAAGTAGGGGGCTTAGGCAGCCCTTCCCTCCCCCTCCCTTCCTGCCTTTGCAAGACACAGCCCTCCCCCCATCCTCCTGCCTTGGGGTCTCCACCCATCTGGCTTCCTGGCAGGGGACAGGAACACTGTTAGGACTCTGGCGAGCTGTCATCTCAGCCACAGCTCAGAGGAGCCAGCCTAACTCTGCATGGCAGCATCATCAGCCATATGCCACTGGCCGATGGGGGTGGAGCTGGGCAGGGTGGGACTAGAGGGAGGCCTGCCCAGCATCCCACAGCAAGGTACTGCCTCAGTCAGACCAAAGTCCAGGACTTTGTCCCCACGGCAACCCAGGACAGTTGCAGTTTCTGTTTAAAGCAGTTCAGTCCATGTAGCTGTGTCTTCACATAGGGTCTGGATGTGGCTTTTTCTGTATGGAGACCACCTGGACGCTTAGCTAATTCACTGAGCTTTAAAGGAAATGGGTTGTGATTTTTGCTCCTAGATAAGTGAGAAAACACCCTCTCCCCAGGCCGTGGCTTGGACAGTAGTCAGCAGGTGTCCCCAGCCATCATTGCCAGACCTCCTTGTTTACTGGCCCTCAGACTGTCAAGAGTCAGCCTGCTCTGTCCCAGCCTAGGGTGTGGCTCAGTGGCCCAACAGTTCTCATCAGTCACACCCTGGGGCCAGGTAGGCCTGGGCTTCAGCCAGAGCCTCACCCTGACCAGCTCTGTGGCCTGGGCTAGCTATTTCAGCTACGTGGACTTCAGTTTCCTCATCTACAAAATAATAATAATTCCTGCCAACAGGGTGTCTGTGTCTGAGACGATGGGGAAAGCACAGAGAGTTCAGTAAATTTAATTAACTTGGTAATATCTGAGCCTCTGATGCTGCTAGGCTCCGCTGGCCCCACCCCAGGAGCCCACCCTTTCATCATGCCCATATTTTTTTTTTTTTTTGAGACAGAGTCTCACTTTGTTACCCTTGGTAGAGTACCATGGCATCACAGCTCACAGCAACCTCAAACTCTTGGGCTTAAGCGATTCTCTTGCCTCAGCCTCCCAATTAGCTTAGACTACTGGCGCCCACATAGCCACAGCGCCTGTTTTTTGGTTGTAGTTGTCATTGTTGTTTGACAGGCTCAGGCCGGATTTGAACCTGCCAGTTCTGGTGTATGTGGCTGGCACCCTAGCCACTGAGCTACAGGTGCCAAGCCCATGCCCACATTCTTAATTCATTGCCCTAAATAGATGGATTAGGTTCAGAGACAGTTTATTTCCCTACCTTTAAAAAGGAGCCCAGCACAGGCAGACCAGGCTCGTGGTGCAACCACAAGAAACACCAAAAGGTGTAGTTTGTTCCTCGTGGTCCAAGATGACTGCTGAGGCTCAGCAGTCACATCTGTATTCCACCCAGCAGGAGGAAACCGGGAAAAAAGGTGTCTCTAAGAACAGACATCGAGTGCCCAGGCTTAGTCACAGGCGCATCTGGCTGTGCTTCCTCTTTAAGGGTTCCATGCTGTTTCCTGAGCCTGTCTCATGGGAACCCAGTTCCCTGTGCTCCCTGGACTCCCTGCTTCCTTCCCACCTGCCTGTAAGAATTCAACTCACCTGGGTGGTCCAGGGAGCCTTCTCCGCTTTGCTGGAGGTAGGTGGGGAAGCTGGGGCACCAGCCAGTCCTGCCTCAGGTCTAGGCCCCTCTTGTCTGCTGGAGGAGGTGGGGGCCTGCAATCCCTTCTTGGCTTGAGGTGCACAAGGAAGGACCCAGCTCCGAGTTCAGCCCCCTTTAGGGGCCTGTGACCATGGGGTGGTCAGTCACTCTCGTCTCTGGTTGTTAGCCTCACCATTGTTCTAGCTCAGGATCACCCAGGCCTACTACTCACAGATACCCCGTAAGCACCAGCAAGAGGCTGCCCTGGGGCTCATTCAGCCTCGCCTGCCCTAGAGCAGCCATTCAGGGGTCTGCCAAGGGTTCTGTCAGCCGCAGGCTCAGCCTGCCCTGGGCATCCCAGGCCTAGAGGGGCTCTGGGAGGAAGGTGGACAGGGAAAAGACAGCCTTCCCAGGAGGCACATCTGACCACTGATGCTATGGAGCCATGCTTGAGACCAGGTATTTTTGGAAACAGATTGAGTTCATCAAAAAAAATAACCACTACTATTCTGCAGATGTCACCAAGAAGGGTCAGCATTAGCCTGGCATTTTCTATGCTGCGGTGGAGAGGGGGCTCCCCAGCCTGCTGCTACTGGTTCAGAGCTTGATGATCTTAGTTTTTCTGCAGGCACTGGGGAGGGGCTGCCTGCTCTTGAGCTGAGCAGGGTCCGATTCCACTCCATGGGGTCAGGTGGTGCCAGGCCAGTGCTGGAGGGGTGCTGGTCACATGCTTGGGTGGTGGTTCACTGTCTTGTGCCACCTAAGATGAGGTTGTCCCTTCCAGCTGTCCTCTCCCCCACGCCCAGCCTGCAGCTGCACCTTCTTAGAGGGAAGGTGACCCAGCTGACAGCCATCTGGCCCCTTCCTGCCACAGGAAGGAGGAGGTGTCCAGCCCCACGTGAGGTACTGAGCACTTCTACCTCACAGGGGGACTTGGAGCCAAAATCAGCCTTCTACCTTTCCAGAGGAACTAAGCAGGAAACCAGGGGCTGTGGGGCCCTGCCAGGGTCGTCGTCCCCGGGGAAGGGGTGGCACAGGGGCAGCACCAGGGTGTGGGAAGGCCATGGCCCTGGCCAGGGTTGGCAGCACACAGCACTGATAACGGTAACTGTGGCACTTCATTGTGTGGGCTCCTGGTCTTGGTGGGCTTCTGAAGGCTGTGGCGAGAACCCAAGCTCTGGTACAGCCCAGGCACAGAGACCCAGTCCCCAGCCCCACATGGGGGCAGCAGTCAGAACAGGCCTAGGGAATCAGGTGCCATCGTTGAATGCTTCTGAGTACTTAAACATTCCTGGGTGAGTGTCCCCCCTCATCACCCCTCTAAATTTCTGATAACCATAGAATATGGTTTAAAACTAATCATCTGGATGGAGCCTTCATGGTGGTGTGGCCTTTGTCCTCATGAAGGGACCTTTGGGCCCTGGAAGGCCAGAACACACATTTGGAGGGGAGGGAGTCTCATGGAGCCCCCACAGGGGTTCCCCCACCACTCTGTGACCCTCTCAAGCCTGTTCTCATCCTCAGGGACAGAACTGGCAGTGCATTCTTGTTGTGCTGACACTAGTCCCCCCCCAGGACTCTTCTTGTGAACCACAGAAACCCATTCATTTTCTTCCAGTGCCTGAGCCCAAAGTAATGCAACAGTATTTCTTTAAAGGGGGGGACGGTGGTGATGTTCTGTCCTTGTGACTCTAATGGCACATTTAGGGAGCTATAACTCTTTGCGCTGGTAGAAAACTCCACCTTTGTTTCAGGGTTTGAGTTTAGAAACTTGTGGGTTAGTCTGTTTTTCAGGAAACACTCCTGGTCAGCCTAGGGGCAGCCTGAGGACGCAGCAGGCCCTGGTGTCCTTGGGGAGGACAGATGGAGGCAGGGCTTGTGTGCTGGCCCTGCCGTGGCCCCTGCTCACCCACACCCTGTCCCAGGCAGCAGGGAGGCTTTTGTAATCTTTATTGTGTTTTTAAGTTGTGTAATACGCAATTGCAGACAGTACAGAAATAAATAAAGAAAATCTTACAGTCACCCATGTGAGCTTGTGGGTTTCCAACATTTTTATAATGAAAAGTTGGAAAAAACTCTGTAATCTCCCTATGCTAAGACAGCCATCGAATAACAGCTCATTCCCATCCTGGGTGGTGTTTTTTCTGAGCACATATATATTTCACAAAATTGTGACGGCAGAGTGCAGTGGTCCCTGCACAGGCTGTCACAGGCATTTCTCCCTGTCTTGGGGTCTTGGCGTCCCTTTGTGCGAGCCATTGGCCTCTCCCTGTGTGTCCGTGTCTCCCTGTGGTCACTAACACTGCAGTGAGCATCCTCCTAGAGAATATGTCTCCCGGGAGGTAGAAATGCTGCGACAGCGCTGAGCCCTGGCTTCCCACGTCCCTCCCTGCCCTGGTCTTCCTGCATGCCCTGAGCCAGGCCTCCTGTTTTGGTTGGAGTCCTAGACTTCTGGAAGGGAGAGTCAGGGGTGGGCAGACGTGGGCATGAGTTTGGGCAAGGGCAGCACTCTCAGGCAGAGGAGGCAAAACAAAGCCATCTCCAGCCACAGGAGAGCCCAGGGGCAGGTGCCGTGGGCAGCAGGGCCAGTGCCAGCTCTGGCCTTTACTCCCTGGCCTGTCTGAGCACAGCTTGCCCATCATTTATTGTGTGAGTGCTCTAGAGGCTCCCCAGTTTGCCTGACCCCCAGCCACCCCACCCTCCTTCCCAGAAGGAGCTCCGAGCTCTTCCATTCCTCCTGCAAAATTTTCCCAAAGGCTCTGTGTGGAGTGGAGTGGAGCTCCCAGGCCAGCCCTAAATTTGTCCCTTAAGAATCTAGACTCTTAAAACTTCGGAGCGAGCCAGTCCATGATAGTAGCGCCGTACCCAAGAAGAAAACTCCTTCCTTGCTGCTACGATTGTCCATGATTGTGGGGCCCCCTAAACCCATGCCCACAAAAGTATCAGAGCAGCTTAAGGTCACAGGAAGCGTTACACCAAGTGTAATCAAAGAAAAGGCCACAGTGTGTGATCCAGCCTGTGGGCTGTCAGGAGAAACTGCAGCTCTTGCAGTCTAGAATTATTATTTCACAACACAGAAGTTTTTTTAAAGTTTCGTGCTTTGTCTTTGCAACTTGTGCCACCACCATCCTCTGAGGGCCCACACCCTGGACTGAGCTGACCACTTGTCACCTCCTGCCCTTGTTGGTTCCACCCTACCCAGCCCAGAGCTCTTGGAACAGTCCAGGTTGGGCCCCTCTGAAACGGGAGGAAAGGCTGAGCCTGGCGAGAGGAAGCCTGAGCACCCGTGGCCGCATTGCCAGTTCACAGCCCTTGCTGAGTACTGTGTGGGGGTAAAACACCTACTGCCTTCCCCCCCCGCCTTCCCACCTGAGCTCTGTTGTTTGTCCCCACAGTAGATCCAGCCCCAGACCCCACTGACTGGCAGTCATTCCGTCCTTTTCCCTGGTGACACCAGTGAGCTGCCTGGCTGCCCGATTTTATGGCCGGCTTGTATTAAAAGCAGAGGGACATGGAGCACAGCAGTTCCCAGCACCTGCTGCTCCTGGCCACTCCCAGAAGGGTTGCACAGGCCCTTCCTACGCCACAGCCACAGTCAGCCACCCTCTGGCTGCGTCTGGGTGCTGGATGCTCCCAGTGGCACCAGAAAGGCAGCCTGGGAAATGGAGACACTGCCTGGGCAATCCCTCCTTGCTCTCTAAGGCCCCAGGTGACAGGGACCATCCCAGCATCACCAGGAGACTGTACTGACCAGAGACGTAGACAGTCAAGGTGGAGGGACACAGGCTGGCGATAGATGTGGCAGCTGCCCAGTGGAGCCCCAGAGGTGGAGCCGCAGGGAAGGCCGCACGTCACACTCACTGCTCGTGTGGGCTGTGCAGGGCAGTGGTTTTCAACCAGTATGCCGTGGCACACTGGTGTGCCGTGAAAATTTTTAAAGGCCATTAATTATTTTCAAAAGAAGTTCAAAGCATAGTAAGTATATTCTTTTTTTTTTCAGTCTTGTTTTTGGATCTATGTAATTTAAATGTGCCATGGAAGTTTAACTACAGTTGAAGTATGCCATGAGATAAAAAAGGTTGAAAAACACTGGTCCAGGGCACTGAGTGGATGGTGGTGGTGACAGCCAGTGATGCAAGTCAGGGCCTTTTCATCACCCTTGGGTGACCAGCGTGTGCCCCATTCAGGGGTGAGTGCTGTGAGCCCAGGGTCTGTCTCGGCACATGGCATACAGTAGGTCCCCACAGAGACCTGCCCTGGGCCTCAGTGTGGTATGGGCACCTCTTGGCCAGGACCACAGCTTAGGACCATGCTCAACAGGAAGTATTAGAGACTTGCCGCCCTGAGAGCAAATTGACCAGCCAAATCACTGACCAGGGTCCCTGGCCTCTGCATGTGAGTTGGCAGCAGTAAAAAGGAGCCCCTGGGTTTAGAGCTGGCCCTATCTGTGGGGTCCCCAAAGCCCTCCTGGAAGGCCAGACTAACCACAGACTGGATGCTCGGGCTTGGCAGGACCTGTGGTTCCTTCTTGGAGTGGCCACAAAGCACTTGGACCCATTAATGCCCAGTTAGTTAAACCACAGGGCAGCCCTGACCAACCTGGAAACTGGCCACCCTCATCATCTCCAAAGGGATGTGGTCCCTGTTCTCTAAAGTCCATGGGGGTTGTTCCCCCTTTTTGGAAGCCCACAGGGGTCCTTCCCCCTTCCCCCTTCCCCCAAACCACAGTGATATACCCCACTTTCCTGAAACCATAGAGTTCTCCCCTCCCTGAACCACAGGGGGTCCTCCCCTCCGTCCATGGTGTCCAGCCTTGCTCACTGTACCATCCTTTGCTTGTAGGAGAGCAGGAGAGAGGCCTGGGGTTCCCTGGGCCCTGGAGGTGGGAGGGAGTCTCTGGCAGGGAGAACAAAGGGTAGAGGGGGTGGGATCAGGGAGCTTTGGGGGTCCTTGCTGGCTAAGAGGGCCAGTCCACTCAGAAGCCCACCCGGGCTTCTCAGGTTGCCCTTGAGCGTCTCAGAGTTGTCTGTCCTCCTTCCCTCCTTTAAGCCATGTTCTTTGTCATGAAGTGTGTGGGACACACAGAAGAACCACACGTGTGCACCGGAAATGAAGCTTGACTGTGGACTCGGTGCCCCCACTGCCCACCCTGGGGACGAGGACGTGGTTAGTGCCACCCCAGCTCCCCCATCCGTGTATCATCTCATCACTTTGTTTTATGATTTCAACGTGTACATATCACAGGAAGGGCTTCCACTTATTTTCAAGGACTCGACATAGTACACGTCGTCATGATTTGCATTTCCCTGCCAGGTCTTACTCGTCAAATTTACCCGTATCGTAAGTAGCCGTCATTTGTTCATATTATTGCCTAGTAAAATATGCCACCGCTGGTGCATGTGCCATGTGGCAGATGTGTGAGGGAGCTGACAGCCTGCCGCAGTCTCATCCGTACCTCCCAGCGCCTGACGGGGTTTCTCAGGGATGTGCGCCTGGGAGAGGACACGCCACCACTCAGGTTGTGTGCACCTTCAGCCTCCCGGTGAAGACGCTCGTACCAACTGCCCTGTAAGCAGGTGGCAGGGATATTGCCCCAAGTCCATGCCCACTCTTACAGTCGCCAGACTTGGCCGTCTCACCGCTCCAGCGGCATAACATGGCATCCCCTCACCGACTGAGTGAAAGCGCAGTGGAGTATCTTTCTATATGCTTTTTTGGCCACTTCCTTTGTTATTTTAATTTTTTGGTTACTTTATATACATACTTAAAGACAAATAATTCTAATCAACTTACGATGAAAATTACTTGCAGCTGTTCTTAATATTTTTCAGGTATTTGCCTCCATATTTCTAAATAACTTGTAGTACTCTTTATTGATGTATTCATTTAAGTATTATTTGGGCCAGGCACAGTGGCTCATGCCTATAATCCTGCATTTTGAGAGGCAAAGGTGGCAGGATTCCTTGAGACCAGCCTTGGAGCACCCCCAGTGCTGTGTGGCTGTAGTGACCAGAGACGTAGACCATGCCACCCAACTCCCTTTGAATAGTGAAAAACCTTTTAATCTTCACAGCCTGGGTTGTGAAGATTAAAACAAATGCCTAACTCTTCAGTGCCCAGACATCAATGAACATCCACAGCCATCAGTCACATCGAGGAAGACATGACCTCACCAAATGCAGTGACCAATCATGAAGTGATGAGATAGGTGACCTTTCAGACAAAGAATTCCAAATATCTGTCCTGAAAAAGCTCTTTGAACTCCAAGACAACACAGACATTTTGAGCAGAGAAATTTAACAAAGAGATTGAAATAATTTATTTTTAATAAAGCAGAAACTCTAAAACTTAAAAATTCAGTTGTCAAACTGAGAAATACATCAGTCTCTCAACAACAGAATTGACCACGCAGAAGAAAGATTAGGGAGCTTGAAGACGGGCTATTCCGAAGGGGAAGAAGTTCAAGACCAGCCTGGGCAACATAGCAAGACCCTATCTCTGCAAAAAAAAATTCTTTTAAAAATTAACCAGATTTGGTGATGTGCACCTATAGTCCCAGCTTAAGCTACTCAGGAAGATGAGGCAGGAGGGTCACTTGAGCCCAGGGGTTTGAGGCATCAGTGAACTGTGATTGTTTCACTGCACTCTAGCCTAGGAGGCAGAGTAAGTCTTTGTCTCTAGAAGTAAATAAACATTATCTGTTCACTTTCTGTTTTGATAGTTGAAAGTGAAGCATTCCTGTGCTCTCTCACACATACTACTTACCCTCCCTATCCCCGTGGAGAATTAAAGCTCATGTTTTTATTAAATCAGTAATCTTTCCATCATGATGCTTCCAAAACCATTGTTTACTCCTGAAGCTAGTAGTCTGTTTCATTTTCTTTTTTTATATAACACTTTGACTTTTTTTGGAATTAATAATTGCCTTGTCTTTTTACTTGCTTTGTTTTCTTTGTAGACTAATTTTTTTCAAAATGATTCCTAAATCTGCTACACACTTATTTCTCACCAAATGCTGCCTGTCCATGCCCCTTTTATCCTCGAGCCCTTGTCCCCGTGCTCCTGACAGGCCCAGCCCAATGCACTGTTGACATCCTGATGTTCCTCCTTCCAAAGTGTCTTTTTTCCTTATCCTTATTTAATAAGATATATATAGTCCAGAGTCTTCCTAAAACAGAACTCACAGAAGGTAAATTTCCTAAGCCTTTGTATGTCTGAAAACACCTCTCCTTGCCCCACACTTGGTTGAGAGTTTGGCTGGGTGTAAGATTGAGTTGATCGTTTTCCCACTGTCTTTTGAAGACATTGCTCCATTGATTCCTAACATCTGGCATTGTGATGGAGAAGCATCCTTTTATTTATAGTTCTTTCTGTCCCCCACTTCCACTGCCTGATCCCCTTACCCCACTCTAGAGCACAGAAGGCACCTCTGGCCACAGGCTTGGGCTTTTTAATCCTGCATCCCATCCCCACACTCCTGAGGCGCAGTACTTGCTTCTTGAGTCCCAGTGAATTACTCCGATTCGGGTCACTTCTCATTGTCTTGTTTCTCACTCATTGTATTTCCTGTCTCTTTTTGGACGCTTTGCTGGCTAGCCCTTGGAGCATCAGGATGGATAGTGAAGGGCAGAAAGCCCCCTGCTTTATGGGGTCCCCATATGTAAGGTGCAGGGAGAACTTTGCTCTGGAGGAGAGACCCAGCTTCCAGTGGGGAGTGCAGGGACAGGGATTAGGTAGCCCAGTGGCAGGTGTCCAGGCACGTGAGGGCAAGGGCTGGGGAACACTTTGCAGTGTGCAGACTGCTCCTTCTACCCCTGAGACAAGAGCCGTCCCCTCAGCACCTCCAGAGAACACATCAGAGAGTTGCCCAGATGTAGGAGGTGGGTCGTCTGGGGGTCTTCAGCACCTCCATGCCCTGCCCCACCTTTCTGCTGATGATAAACCAGAGCATAAACAGCTGATGAGTCTGGTGGCATGGGTAGTGGCCAAGTGGACGCAGCAAGGCCACAAGATGTGGGAGAGACAGAGCTAGGGGTATCTGGGCAGAGGATGGCCAAGCACAAGCCTGCAACCAGACGTGCCTGCCGTGTTCAGCAGAGTGGGATAAGGGGACCAGGCAGTGGAAGTAGGGGCCTGAATGCCAGTGTGTAAGCAGACACCTCTAGCTCTTGAGAGACCACTGGCTATGGCTGTGTGCACCAGGCAGGGGCTCCTGTGCTATTTAGGTAGAAGCAGGTGGGATGGGGCTGTGGTCTGGGGCAGGCATTATCTGTGGCTAAGGTGTCACACCTGCAGAAAGGGGCAGGAACACCCACATTTGGCTGCTGGTCCCTCACATAGGTTTCAACATCTGCCTAACCCTTTGTCCCACAGGCCTTGTCTGGGGAACTGGGGGGCCCAGGGCACAGCAGTGTCCTGAGCAGAGAAGGGATGGCACACCTGTGAGGGCACCATGCAGCCCTGGAGAGATCTACTGTCCAGCCTGAGCCAGCAGCCAGAGACACAGCCAGGAACAAGAGCACACCACTGGCCCCATGGGATACATAGAGAGCTGTGTGGGTTGCGTGGGCCCCAGGGACTCGGGGGGCTTTGGTCAGCTCCTTGGGCTCTCCCAGAGGGAAGACATTGTGCTGAGTCTGCTTGCCTGTGTGTGACATTTGCAGTTTTCATTTTAACATTTTGTTGTAAAATATATGACACACTTGGACCAATGCTGCTGACAGGGACACATCTGTCTCTCTGTGCACACCTGCTGTCCTGGGTCCCTGCAACCATCCTTGGGGCAGGAGGCCCTGATCTGAAGGGTTGTTTGGGCCATAGGCCCAGGAAACTGGGGTGCAGAAAGGGCAGGTGAGGTTACTGGGCTGTGACCAGGCACTTTGACAGGTGGCCTGGCTCAGTCCCCCATGGGCAGGGAGTGCCCCATGGGCACGGGCACCCTTGCCTCCTGTTGGTGCCTACGGGGCATCCTGTGCAGAGGCAACCTCAGCACAGGAGAGTGGCCAGGGGACATGAAGGAAGGAGGGTGCCTCCGATTCTCTGAGGGGATCAGGCTTAGGCAGTTTTTAAAATGAGTGGCCTGTCTCAAGTTCATGCTCCATGATCCCCAGTTTGTTCAGAAACCTATGGATAAGTTGTTCATGGATTCTTTAAGCCCCTCCAGTGGTTGTACCCTAAAAATAGAGCCCTTTCCTCCCCAAGACGACACCCCAGGAGACAGAGGGACCGTTGTTCCCCTCAGTTATCTGTGCGTGTGCTGGGACACATAACAACCAAGCCACCCTCCCACCCTCCTCATCACTGCCTTGATGGAGTGTGATCTGCGTCCACTGAGGCCAGCCCCCCGCGCACAGGGGTCTGCCAGGCGTACTCCCCAGGCTGCCCAGACGGCCCATCCCCGCCCTCCTGCACAGCAGCTGTTTATCTGTTAGCGCTGAGTCTCGAGGGTGGAGAGGTCTGAGGTCTGGAGAGGGGTGGTCCCTCATGCTGGCACTGACCAGGTGGGGCTGGAAAAGGACCTGGCCTGGCCAAGTCCTAGAGGCAGCAGGGTGTAGTGGCCCCTCACTGGCAGAGGCTCCAGAGGCACTGCAGGGGTGAGGAGAATGGAGCCTGTGGCACACATGCTGCCCTGGGGCCCTGAGTGTGGGTCGGTGTGAAGCGTGTCCAGCCCTCCGCCTTGGGTGCAGGTGTCAGGGGTCCTTCAGAGCATCCTCCTAGGGGAGGCCGGCAGGATCACCTGGACCCCATTTGCCAGCTCCCTTCCCCATCCCTGTACATTCAGTGCCAACTTGGCATGTGTGGCTCCATGCCCTCATGCCAGTTCTTTAAACTGTTCGGGAGCCCTCACCCCACCCATCCCCAGGGCCAGGACTGTCATAGGTAGTGGCTGCTGTGGGTGCCACGGGGGGGTGGGGCAAGTAGCATCTGTTGTGCCATTGAGCTGGTGGGTGGCAGCTCAAGGGTCTCCTGAGCAGTCAGGGTCATGGGAGCCTGAGATGTGGTAGTGGAGGACCCATGCCCCTTCCCTCACTTCCTGGGCCTGATCCTCTGCCACTAGTCCTCCAGTATGTATGACACCCTGTTGTGTGCAGGCATGAGGGAGACAGCCTTGCCCTCAGGCACTCAGGACCCTCCTCTGTGCCCAGGAGCTGCCACTGCCAATGCAGATGGGTAGTACCAGGCAGGCAGGTGGTGGGTGCAGGTGCGTGAGGGGGCTGGCTGGACTGAGGCAGGAGCATGTGGACATGCCTCCCTGTTGCCCATAGCTTGTCCACACTCTTAGAATCAGCCATGGCCTGACCCTGGCGTCATCAGCTTAGCCCTGGTGGGTACCCCCTCCCCATAACCTGCTAGGAGCACCTGGAGGGCCGGTGAATGGCGTGAGTGCACTTGAGTTTCACTGTCTGGGGAGTGCCAGGCATAGGGGAGGCTCCTCAGGAGCTTCTCCACTTAGGAGAGCTGAGAAAGGTCTGGGGGTTCTCCTGCCCCAACCCTGGTTCCCCTGGGCCTACAGCCCACCCACCCTGCCATGCAGGAGCCAGGAGGAGGGGGCCCTCCAAGTATACCGCTGCTGACCCCTTGCAGCTGACTCCACACACACCAGGCCATTCTAGGTGCATCTGGAAGCCGCCACTATGTTTTATCCACCTGTCCAAGGTGTCCTGATGCCCCCAGGACAGTCATCACAGCCAGCCTGGCAGGGACACAGGTCATCCTGGGATTTAAAACCAAGTATGGTTGGAGACCATACAGGTGATGAATCGTGGCTTCCCCTGGGGTTCTTGGCAGTACCTGGATGGGGGTGGGGAGGAGGCTCACAGCCTGGGAATGGGGGTGCCCCTTGCTGGCCCTGGTCATACTCTGTGTCTGGTGAGCAGCCCCTTGAGCAGTGCTGTCCCTGTGCAATGAACAGTCAGTGACGGCAGCCGCAGTTGTGGGACTCCCCTGGGTGTGGGGTGCTTAGTGGCCCCACATCAAAAGCCGGAAGTCAGCTTGTCCCTCCCGTGGAGCCAGCAGGCAGAGGGGGCAGGGCTGAGCACTACAGGGAACTGTAGTGGTACCTTTGGTGGCCGTGTGCTGTTGGCATGTCCCTTTGCATCCCTGATCCCAGGTTGTGAAATGGCCTTTTTAAGAGCTACACATAGCAGTGAGCGGTCCATAGCACGTGACGCTGAGGCTCCTGCGATCAGGAGCCCGCCTTACCCCTCCTCTCTTCTCATTGCAGGAAGTTCTACTACATAACTCTGCTGCGAGACCCTGTGTCCCGCTACCTGAGCGAGTGGCGGCACGTGCAGCGGGGCGCCACCTGGAAGACGTCGCTGCACATGTGCGACGGGCGCACACCGACGCCTGAGGAGCTGCCGCCCTGCTACGAGGGCACGGACTGGTCGGGCTGCACGCTGCAGGAGTTCATGGACTGCCCCTACAACCTGGCCAATAACCGCCAGGTGCGCATGCTGGCCGACCTGAGCCTGGTGGGCTGCTACAACTTGTCCTTCATCCCCGAGGGCAAGCGGGCCCAACTGCTGCTGGAAAGCGCCAAGAAGAACCTGCGTGGCATGGCCTTCTTCGGCCTGACCGAGTTCCAGCGCAAGACGCAGTACCTGTTCGAGCGGACGTTCAACCTCAAGTTCATCCGGCCCTTCATGCAGTACAACAGCACGCGGGCGGGCGGCGTGGAGGTGGACGAGGACACCATCCGGCGCATTGAGGAGCTCAACGACCTGGACATGCAGCTGTACGATTATGCCAAGGACCTCTTCCAGCAGCGCTACCAGTACAAGCGGCAGCTGGAGCGCAGGGAGCAGCGCCTCCGGAGCCGCGAGGAACGCCTGCTGCATCGCGCCAAGGAGGCGCTGCCGCGGGAGGACGCGGAGGAGCCAGGCCGCGTGCCCACCGAGGACTACATGAGCCACATCATTGAGAAGTGGTAGTGGCGGCTGCCCGCGGAGGCCTCTGGGGTGGGGGGGTGAAATGGGACAGATAGACCAACACACAGAGCCCACCCAGGACCGGCAGGGGAGAGTGCCCCAAACCTGCTCCGTGGGAGGTTGATGCGGGATGGGTGGGCTGGGGGTTCTCAACTGTCTCTCCCAGGACAGGGTTCCAAGGAGTCGGCCTGCGTAACCAGAGGAAAGAGAGTAGGTGGGCCCTAGGCACAGCCAGCCTCTGGGAGGAGGCTCACTGTTTTTCTGGCCCCGGTGTCACTGGCACAACGGAGAAGGTTTGAAGAATAGGCACAGACCATGGAGAGAGGCTTCCAGGCCAGGAGCGTGCCCCTCACCAACTATGCACACAGTACTTGCTCTCAGCCCCTCTGTCACGGCCAGGCATTGGGGAGCTCCTGGTTTACCCATCTGCACCTGCCACAGCTCAGGGCCCTCCCTGTCTGAGGCAAAGATGAACCCAGTCCCCAGGAAGCTTACTCCCCGCTCTGGTCCATGATCAGAACCCACAGCCCAGCTTGAGGCTTCAGGTCAGGGGCCAAAGCAGACCTCTAGGGCCCTGCAGTTCTCAGACTAGGGGAAGACACATGGGGAAGGGGTACGGTGCACTACCCCCACCCATAGCCAGAGTGGCAGCTCAGGCCTCCAGCTGGCCTTCGGGGGGTGATCATCCAGGCACACTAGTCTCAGAAAAGGAGGGGTGCCGCCTGCCCCGTTCCCCTTTTCTGGCATGCTAGACCATAGCGGGCTGCCCCCAGCCCCGTCACTGGGACGTTTGTTCAAGGGCTCAGATCCTACTGCCCCCACAGCCCAGTGTTTGAAAGTACAAGCCAGCTTCTGTTTGCAGAACATGGGACCACAGCTGCTGCCGGTGAGCCGTACCCAGGGCCATAGTGGTAAGGAAAGGGGGCTCGGGCTCTGATTCTCAGCTAGGGTTGGGAGCTCAGCACTAGGTGCACTCAGGCATTTAGCCCTCTGCACCCAGCTCTCCTTGCATTACCACCCCTACCCCACCCCCCAAGGCTGGCTAGCTCTGTCCCTAGCAGCCCCGCAGGCCGCAGTGGCCCTATCAGAAGCCATGTCACATACCAGTTGTAAGCACTTGCCCTGTTTCCTATCCCTCATGTGCCCCAGGAGGCCAGGCTGGAGTCTCCTCCGTTGTGCTCTCACCCAAGTGTTAGTGCCCCAGCTCCCCCCGGAAAGCAGGTGTGTGCCCAGAGGCTGCAAGCTATCACGGCAGGCTGTGGGCTCTACAGGCCACCTGGCCAGGGGATGGAGGCTGTACCTTCAGGAAGAGCTGAGGTGTGGTCAGATGAGGCTGCTACCCAGGCAGGAGTGGCTTTAATCCTGGCTTGGATGGCATAAGGGCCAATTCACCTTGGGGTCCAAGGGCAGTCAGCAGGCTAGGACAGGCCTGCCCAGGGCCATCACCCAGGCCGGTGTGCCACACTGGGGAGGCAAATGCTGAGGTGATTTAGTGGTGTGGCTCTTTGAAAGGGAGGTTAGGGTCAGTGTAGGGGGTCTACTTTGAGGCTTCCCCCTGGGAGGAGAGTGACGCTTGTTCAGCAAAGCCTAGGGTCTTGCCCAAACCACATAGGATGCCTTTGCCTCCTGTCAGGAGGTGGGCACCTAGCCAGTGGCCTGGCTCAAGATGGCCCTCCTTGTCACGGTCTTCGGTGTGTGCCAGGCTGAGCATTGAATCTGTTTTGTACATATTGGAATACGTTTTAACTTATGCCCTGCCCCAACTCAAACGCAAGCACGGGTCTCTTCTCGGTCTTCTTGCTGCATTTAGAAAGCAGTCTCGTTTCAGGCCAGTGCTAGGCTGAGGTGCCTGGAGATGGCAGTGGCTGGCAGTGCCCTCAGCCTGCCAAGTGTCCAGCCTGGCATTTCCCACTCAGGCCACCTGCTTTGGGGAAAGGCTTCTTGTGCCTGCAGCATCTCCTAGACTCCGAGGACTCTGCCTTTGCAGGGGCACTTCCCTGGGCTGAGGGGACAGAAGCAGACATGCAGTGAGCTTACATCTCGGTCACCAGAACCCTCAGACCTGCAGACATCCCTTCTTAGAGGGGGAGCAGGGACAGCAGAATCGTCTACGCAACAATTATGTGAACTTTTCGGGAACTGGAACTGTTTAACTTGAACCCAGGAGCGTTTAAAGCTTTATTTATTTATAGCTTCTTCTTTAAAAAAAAAAAAAAAAGTGATGAGAAGAAAATTTTTGGGTTATTCATACAAAAAAGTTGATGATGGAAAAGCAAGTCATAATTATCTAATTGTTTTTGTCTAGGTCAAGAATGAATGTTAGCAGATGAAATAAACCCTGAAAAGGAGCCTCTGTGTGCTGTGGTCTGTGGAGGTGTGGTAGTTCCCCGGCCGGGCTGCCCCCACCCTGAGGGGGCCCAGACCTGAGTCCTGAGCTCAGGGATGTTTCTGTCACTGTTCTGCCCTGAGGTGCAGATGGCCCAGTGAGAGAGTCAGATTAAGGACTGTGATGTGAAAGCCAAAGGTGGGACTTGGTCATCACCATGAACAGTAACCATTTATTAATCATTAATTACAATGCTTGGGAAGGTGGCATCCAGCTGAGAGGAAAGCTGGTGCCATTTGGCGATATCCTCGGTGACCTATTTTCCCCTCACCTCTTGAAATTTTGAATGATTTCAAATAACAAAAAAGGTGCAAAATAGATGATGGACACCCATGGGCTCTTAGCCTAGATTCAGCTGGAGGTAATGAGTTGTCATCTTGTGTCCTGTGCTCACACTGCCTGTTGACACACACACTGAAACACACGAACACTGTGCTTTTCCAAAACACTTGACAATAAATGGCAGTCATGAGAGTACTGCCCTCCTCAATCTCCAGCTTATTATGTTCTAAGAATAATATCCTGCTACAAACTCCACTCCATTATCACGGCCCCCAAGTGTAACCTCAGTACAAAAACTATCTACTATACTGTTGCACCCGTACCTCCAAGTCCTCCCAGCAGTGTCTTCAGGCTGTTTCTGTAGGCGCAGGACCCCAGGGCACTTTGTTAGGCATCTCCTGTCACCTTCAACCAAGGAGGATCTCACTTATCCCATCCACCCCCTCTTTCCATCTTTCTTAGCATTGACATTTTGGGCTAATATAGGCTCATTATATGTCTAACAAGGTCTGCCAATTCTGTTTCCCAGTGATCAGATTTACTTAAACATCTCAGGCACAAACAGCCGCAGGCGAGGTGGCACAACCCAGTGGACCTTGTGTCCTCCCCCAACTGCCTTGAGAGGAGGAGCCTGCCTGGCCCCTGCCTGGCCCCTGCAGAACCCCAGCAAAGGGAAGGTCACCTGCCTGATAGTTCCTATGACTGTCCTGGGGCAAAGGCCAGCCAGCACTTCCTGGTGTCAAGTGTTTCTGGAAGGATCCTGGCATGAGCAGGCGCGAAGTGGGGTGTAGCTGCCTGAAAAACCCCCCACTCCACCTAGAGAATCCCCTGTGACTCTGAGTCTGCAGGGAGGGGCAAAGACCAGGGTCTCAGAGGAACTGCATTGTGCAGAGGCTCACCCATTCTCTTGGCTTTGGCCTTTCCCTGACCCTTCGTTTGGGAGTTAAGCCTGGCTCTTCCCTCAGGGAAGCCACAATGGACATGTCCTCCATTTTTTGGTAGCTCTATTTGGCTCCGCAGGGCCAGTGTCATGATCAGAAGTGTAATCAGTCATGAAAATGCATCATCCCCCCAAATGGGTTTTCACCCTCCTCTTGTTTACAGTTGAAGGCCACTCTAAAGTCTATCTGAGCCAAAGACCAGCTTTGGTCCACCCCAGCCAGCCCATCCCTCTGAGGGCTACGCCCCCCTCCTGCCTGGTCCCTTGCCCCTCCAGTCCCCTGGGGAGCCCATACCTGGCTTTGTAGTCCCTACACCACCACCTCCCTGCCTTGTGTCTCTCCCACCACTGACATCCCCTCTTCACTCTTGGTGCTCCAGCTATGACCAGCTGCTCCTCCATGCTCAGGTGGGTCTGCGGGGCCTGCTCCCTACTACTTCGCCAGTCTTCCCCACAGAGGCGTGGAGCTAGGGCGTCTCCTCACAACCTGCTCTGGTGGAGACGCCCCCACACACTCTCCCTGGGTGTGGTCTCACGTGTCTGGCTTAGGGTCTCTGGTCCCCTTCCCACTGGCACCGACAGGAGCCATCCAACTTAGCCCAACCTAGCAAGAATGGGCTCCCCCAAGTGCCCCCAGGAGTGTGCACCTGGTCTTGGGGACCTTCAAAGCTAGGAGGCTTCCAGGGGCACATGATGCATCCATGACAAGGGGACTCCTCCTCCCGGGAGGGCCTCAGCTCAGAGGTACAAAGGGACCCTACCAGGGGAAGCCTGGTCCCCATGATGCCCCCAAACGTCTCCAGGGGCAGCTCTGCTCTTGGTTTGGGCTTTGGAATTCCCCTAGACTATTGGCTGCCATTGGCTCTTGTGCCTATTTCCTTCCCTGTAAAATGGGAAGGAGAAAGAAGGACCCAGGCAGAGCTTTCATCCCAGCCCCACCCCTGTCCCTAGAGGCCATCTCCAGCCCAGCCCCTAGGAGGGCCTGCTCAAAGCAGAGTCCTGGCTCTGCCTCAGCCACTGCCCAGCAAAACCATACAGCCCAGCCCAGTGGGCACACCTAGGGACTATCCACCAAGGGCCATGACGGTTTTCCTTCCACCTCCACCAGCCAGTGCTATCTCTTTGCCTGGAGCACAGTTGGAAGGGTCCCCCATCTGCCTACTCTCCACCTGGCCCAGATGCCTGCCACCTCCAACTTGGCCCCCACAAGACTGTTCCAAGTTTAGCCCACCCAGCCTGAGGCTTCTCAACCTTCACCCCAGGCTTCAGGGGACCTAGTTCCCAGAGCAGGCCCAAAGGAGAGTCCAAGTTTACAAACAGCACTGCCCAGACATGCCCAGAACATGCTTCTTCTCAAGAAATTACTACATCCCCTCTGAAGCGGACTTACATTTTTTAAAACTCATCCATTTGAGTCAACTATCCCTCCGGTTTGAAAGAATCTGTTAAGGGACCCCATCCTCCTCCACTTACCCTTCTCTCTGGGTGTCATCAGGGCACTCAAATGTGGCCTCCTGCTACCTCATCTAGAAGGCCATCAGCCTTGGCCAGGACCACCAGCCTCTGTCCTCACCAGCCCCACTGCCAGAGTATCCATCCAGGGTGGCCGGAACTTGGGGTCTCTTTCTTGGCCCAGATGAGGCACAGGGCCTCCTCCTGGGGACTGAGCTCAGCCCCCAGCCCGTAGTCAGCAGGTGCCCCTTGCACCCCAGGGTGGGAGGCCCACTCTCTGAACTTGCCACTCTGCCTGTCTTCTCTGCTGCAAACACCCATCCCCAGAGGCTGCAAGCAGAGGCTCCATGGCCCATCTGTCCCAGTGCCCACCCCTGCCAAAGGCCATGGGCATGCAGCACTGAGGCCTGGCATCTTCCCCTTCACCTGTGGCCTCGGAGTCACCCACACCCCACCTTCTGGTTGTCCCCTGTGATGGGGTGTCCTCACTGCCCCCATCCTTCTGCCCTCCTCTGTGGCCCCTCCAAACCCTGTGATTTCTATGTGCAAGGAAGTCTGGGGACTTTGGAAAACACTTTTCTTTCTCAAACAAAAAGCCAAGCATTCAAGCAAGCCTCTCCAAGACTCCAGGGAGTCGGCTGGGAGTCCGTGGCGCCAGCTCAGCAATGCTTCTTTGTTCCCAGTGGTGCCCACCCTGCTCCAAAAGCCACGATGGCCTGGATTCCAACCCCAAGAGCTCCAGGCAATATGGAGCCGAGTGCTTTCCCGGCTCCCCCCGCCCCCAGGGTGCGGCCATGGTGTGACAAAGCCTTGCGCACAGGAAGAGCTTGAAGGGGCCCTTGGTTCTGGCAATAAAGGCTTCTAGAGGCACTGGGTATCCATCTAACAAAGGGCTGCCTGTATAACTCGCACGTGATTCTTTAGGAAGCAGTTTAAAGCATGCCTGGCCTTGTGTGTCTGGAGTATGTTGAGAGGTGCTGCGTGGGGAGTGGCTTGAAGTCTGCCTGTTTGCAGCTGGCATCCCACAAAGGAAGTGATGTTTCCACTTCAAAGAAGTTGACATTCAGACATCAATGCAAGTCCTGCTATTTGTCCCTTGATAGCTCTTCCCCTCTCCCTCCTTAGTAGTAGAATCTCCGTCTATCAGTGGGAACACATCCAGGCAGGATCAGGATTACGCTTCCCTCCCAGGCCCCCTTACAATAAGATGTGGCTTCAACCACCATCCTCTGGCTAACAGGGTACAACAGGCTTCCCACTTGTATTGGGAAGTGATCCTGAAAGAGAAGCAGCAGGCTCTTCCCCTCTTTCTCCTCCTGATGGCTAGAATAAGGATATGATAGCTGGAATTCAAGCAGCCATTTTGCACCATGAAATAAAATCATCCATGTGTTAGGATGGCAGAGTAACAAGACAGGTCCTGATGATTGTGGAACAACCCTACCAGCTTTGGGCTGCCTTAAGACTTCATCCAAGTAAGAGAGAAGTAAGTGTGTACCTTGTTTAAGCCACTATTGCTTGGGGTTTCTGGCACCCTGAACTAAACCTAATGTTAACAGTGGTGGACCACAGGGTCTGGCCACTAAAGATCAAATTGCTATGAAGAAAACACAGCTGGAGGCTGCAGCACAAGTCACAACACTTCCGCTTCACCGACTGCTTGAGATGTGCCAAAGACTGCCCACCTGCTGTTCCCGGCCCCATTTATGTGGAAGCATTGAAATGCATAGAGTGAGAAGGGAGCTCTTTCCTTTTGAACCTTTTGAATTTTGAAACATGTATTCAAAACATAAATCGCTGGAAATAAAAACAAAAGTGAAATGTTAGATAAACCCTAAATTCATGATGAGGATTTTCCAAAATCAAAAGACAGGGAGGAAGAATAAGGGAACATCAACTTTATCTGGAGCATTTTACAGATTTTAATTAGAAAATAAGGCTCGGCGCCTGTGGCTCAAGAGGCTAAGGCGCCAGCCACATACACCTAAGGTGGCGGGTTCGCAGCCCGGGCCTGCCAAACAACAATGATGGCTGCAACCAAAAAATGGCTGGGCATTGTGGCGGGCGCCTGTGGTCCCAGCTACTTGGAAGGCTGAGGCAGGAGACTCGCTTGAGCCCAGGAGTTGGAGGTTGCTGTGAGCGTGATGCCATGGCACTGTACCCAGGGGGATAGTTTGAGGCTCCGTCTCAAAAAAAAAAAAAAGAAAATAAGACAAATAAGGGAACAACTGTCCTGTCTGGGTGACAGGTAAGAGGTATGCTTAAATGTTCATAAATAAAAATGTATAAATATATTAGTTAATATTTATAAGTAATTCATTTATATTCAAGTATTTTATGGAAATATTCTATAACATGTTAATAATACATAAACAATATAAATATAATAAATCATAAACATATAATAAAAGTCCACATTATTCTTTGTATTTTTCTGTATTGTTTTATGTGTCTCACAATAAAATTATAATTTGGAAAAGCCTGTCTGTGAGGCAAGTGCACAGGCTAAAGCTAAAAAGCTTCAAGCTCCTGAAATGCAAGGCACCCCGACACTGACAGTCAGGTCTAAGAACTTCCAGGACATGGACAGAGGACCCAGGCTAGACAAGAAAACCTCAGCCAAGCAACAAGGGGCTTCGAGTACCTATTTCAAGTCATTCTGATAGATTGGTCATATAGCAACAGTGACACCAGTTCTTGCCCCCAGGGCGAGCCCTACCTTCCTCAGACATCTGTGTCTCCTACACCAGTGCCCTCCTGAGAGGCCTCTTCTCAGGTGCTGAGACAGGGTGCCACAGCCCTACCACACACAGCACTGCCAGTATGAGGGGACTTCCACTGGCTGACTACATGCTGACATGGGGCCAGACATGCTACTGTGTGTGTCTGTCCAGCATCTTTGTAGACAGTTCCTGACTCCATGCCACAGTGATTGGCCATGTGGTAGGCACATGACCCAATCAGAGCCAATCAGATCACTGCCCCAGGATTTTCTTAGAGAAACTTAGAGCAAGCAGCACTTCCTCCTCTGTCACAAGCTCCAAGGCAGTGCACTAGCGCCCTTTGGAGCCACATCACCTGGTTTTGGAGTAGGAGTCAGGAGGGTAAAGGTGCCACCCTGGATCCAGGTACCCCTGAGGCCTGTGCCTCCCCACCTTCCCTCTGTCTGGCTATATGTTATGGTTGTGGGGAAGCTACTTCGCTCTAGAGTTCTACCACTGGCATGTGCCTGATGTGGAGCCTCAAGGCAAAGTGAGGAGGCCCCTAAAGGCTCTACCTGCCTGCTAGGGCTGTCATTCTGCCTCGTCAAGAACCTTTTCTCAAGGGCAAAGAACTCAGAAGCCAGTGGACTGGAATTCTTTCCAACCTCCCTTTGCAAAATGTCATTTCAAAAGGCTGAATTCCAGAGTCAGTCTCAATCCGTTCTCCTCTCTACAACTGGACACCCTCCCCGATTTCCTCAGATCCACACCAACAAAGTCACAGGAAACCAACCTGGGGTGCTGTGGCGTTTTCCTGCAGTCAGTTTTACTGATTTTGGCTCTGATATGCAATGTTTCCTTCTTCTTGTTTGCTTTGGGTTTATCTTACTCTTTTTTTTCCCCCTAGATTATTGAGGTTGGAGCTTAGATTATTGATTTGAAATGTATGCTTTTCACCAATATAAGCAATTTCATGCTATATATTTCCCTCTTAACACATCTTTAGCTCTGTTCCTTTAGCTGTATAAATTTTAATGCTGCATTTTCATTTTCATTCAGTTCACTTTACTTTTTTCATTTCATTTGTGACTTCCTCTTTGACTCATGGGTTATTTAGAAAGGTATTTGGTTCCCAAAAGTTTAGAAATTTTCCTGTTATCTTTCTTTTACTGGTTTCTAGTTTTATTCCATTGTGGTCAGAGAGCACACTCTGTATAATTTCAATTTCTTTTAAATTTGTTAAGATTTATTTTATTGCCCAGAATTGGTGTATCTTGATATATGTTCCATAGGCACTTGAAAAGAAAGTGTATACTGGTGTTGGGTGGAGTGTTCCATATGTGCCAATTAAGTATGTGGTTGTTGAATTCTTCTATATCCTTCCCAATTTCTGTTTAGTTGTTCTATTGATTCTTGAGAGAAGGACATTGATGTCTCCAACTATAATTGGGCATTTGTCTATTTTTTCTTTGTTCAGTTCTGTTTCACATATTTTAAACCTATCTTGTCTGATATTGCAGAATATCGACTACAATGTCTTCCTGGTGGACTTTGACCATTTTAATATTATAGATTGTCCCTCACTGTCCCTGGTAATTATTTGTATACTGAAGTCCACTTTCTGATAAGCTACTTCTGCTTTCTTTTAATGTTTGCCTTATTGTTTTATTTGAAGTGAGCATAGGCAGCATAGAAATAGGGCATGTTTTAATTCTGCAAATCTTTGTCTTTTAATTGGTATTTATATCATTTACATTTAATAGAATTACTGATATGTTAGGTAGGGCTAAGTCTGACATTTAAATTTTTATTTTCTCTTTGTTTTTTTCATTTCTCTGTTTTCTTTTTCTTGCCTTGCTGTGGAATGTTTGAACATTTTTTTAGAATTCCATTTTTAATTATCTGTAGTGTTTGGGGGTATATCTCTATGTATAGCTTTTCAGTGGTTCTAGTATTACGTTATATGTATACATATATGTGTGTATATATACATATGAAATTTCTCAGTCTATTAATGTCATTTTATCAGTTTGAGTAAAGTATAGAAATCTAACCTCCTTTTATGTTTCTTTTCCCTCCCAATTTATAACTATCTTAATAAATATTTCTTCTATATATATAAAATCAATGTTATAATTTTTGCTTCAATAATCAGATGTAATTTGGAAAACTCAAGAAGAGAAGGAAAGCCTATTGTATTCACCTATATTTTTTGTTTGGCCATGTTCTTTCCTCTTTCTGGGTATTTCAGGTTCTTTCTTTTATTGTTTCTTTCCAGTTCACAGTCCTCCTTGTAGCAAATCTTTTTTTCCCTCTCTATTGCCCAGGCTGGAGTACAGTGGTACAAACATAGCTCACTCTAGCCTCAAACTCCTGGGCTCAAGTTGTCCTCCTACCTCAACCTCCCAACTAGCTGAGACTACTGGTTCATGGTACCACACCTGGATAATTGGTTTTTTATTTTCTCATTATATTGCCCAGGTTGATCTCAAATTCTTGGCCTCCAGTGATCTTCTTGCCTCAGTCTCGCAAAGTGCTGGAATTATAGGAGTGGGCCACCATGGCCAGCCTAGCTATTCTTTTAGGTAGGGGTTCTGGTAACAACTTCTCTTTCTTTTTTTTTTTTGAGACAGAGCCTCAAGCTGTCCCCCTGGGTAGAGTGCTATGGCATAGCTCACAGCAACCTCTAACTCCTGGCCTCAAGCGAGTCTCCTGCCTCCGCCTCCCAAGTTGCTGGGACCACAGGTGCCCGCCACAACGCCTGGCTACTTTTTTCAGTTGCAGCCATTATTGTCGTTTGGTGGGCCCAGGCTGGATTCAAACCAGCCACCTTAGGTGTATGTGGCTGGCGCCTTAGCCACTTGAGCCACAGGCGCTGAGCCAACAACTTCTCTTCCACCCCAGCTCTTCCTTACCAGCTTTGCAGGTAAGACACTTACTCTCCCTGAGCATGTGTTTCTACTGTAAAATGCAGGCTCACAGTGGATCTGAGGTTGCAAGTCATGGTTGCAGGGATCTCCCAATAAGGCCACATCTGAAAGTCTCCCAGATCCCTGGAGGTAGACACCAGCAGCCCCATGGGACCTGCTGACAAGATTCCCACATTTTACCTTCACATCCTCAGATCCTTGCTCAGAGTCTGCTTCCAGAATCAAAACCTGGCAGCCACCAGAAGCCCTTCGCATGCTGCTGTTCCCTTGCCAGAGTCCGCAGGCTGTGGAGGAAGTAGGCCTCCCTCACACATCAGCCTGGGGCCCAGCCACAAAGCAGCCAGGCCGCTGGCCCTGCCAAGTGTGACAACTTCTCGTTCCTCTGGGGCTAGGACAGAAAAGAGCCTTCTGGGCTGTTCTCTACTCTCTGCCACATCACAAAAGGCTCCTTCTTCACCCCAGCTTATCCGGGCCAGGTCCCAAATAAAGGGCAAAGGGTGTGGGGAGGGTAAAAAAATCTAGTGATGTCTGTTGGATTCCCACCCTCCAGCCAGTCTAGCTGAGAAGACATTCTCCTGGGAGGGAAAACAGCAGGCGGAAGGTTCATGCTTGAGGGGCACATGCCTCAGACACGCACATGCTCCACTCTCACACACTGCACAGGCCGTGTGCGGTGTGCCCCGTAGAGCTGTGTGTCACATGTTACCTGCTATACATATTATACGCTATGTGTTACTGGCTACCCAGGCATATTTCCATCACTTGTTACTGTGACATGTGTGTTACATGCTAAACATGTGGACGTGCCACATGTTACACGCTTTACATGTTATGTGCAGTGTATCTCATAGCAGTGTATATTTGTTACACGCTATATATGTTGCATGCTCTGCATGTCACACACCCTGTGTGTTGCACGTGACTCCTCAGAGGCACCATCTGGCCTCCCTAGAAGGGGTGTTGCTGGCCTCATCTGTAACTCTGAGCCGCCTCTGGACCCAAAACTGCCTGCCGAGCTGCTGCTGAGAGTTCCCAGGCCAGGCCCAGCTCCCTTTAGAGGAGGCGCCACCTGTTTTACCTGTGGGCTCTGGCCAGGGCACTGCCAGCAGCAGGGGACTTTTGTTCTTTAAATCCGTGTCATTTGAATGTATCATGATTTGTTTATCCATTTCCTGATGTGGACATTGAGCCATTTTGAGTTTTACCTATCTATAAATAAAATTGCTATGAAATTCTTTATTTAAACCTATATTTTCATTCTTCTTGGGTAAATAAGAAAGATAGAATCTCTAGGTCATATAAAAGTGCATTTTAACCTTATAGCAAACTTCCAGTTTTCCCAGTGTCCCGCACCCTTGCCAGCCTTTGTTGACGTCAGTCTTATCAGTTGTAGTGGGTCTAGGTGAGTAGTGGGATTTTATTGCAACTTTTACGCTTTATTACTCAGATCAGTAACAGTGTTGAGCACTTTTCCATATGCTGTGGGTCACTTGGGTATCTTTTTGTGATATATGTCTTTTGCTCATTTTTTAGAGATTATTTTTAACTGGTGTATCACGACATCCAAAGTGGATATTGGTAGAGTTGGACCAATATTTACCATGTATGTTACTGGTTTCTGTTAGTTGCCCGAGCTCTTGGTTCCTATTTTTCTCTTCCACTCTTTTTCCATCATTGGTGGTTTTAATTGAGATTTTTTTGACTCTATTTTCTCTCCTTTGTTAGAAGGAGATATCAATTATATCCTTTTTAAAAACTTTTTTTAGTGGTCGCCACAGAGTTTGCAATACATATTTACACCTGATCCAAGTCCACCTTCAAATAACGCTCTCCTGCTTCAGGGGCAGCGTGAGCACCTATCACGAAGCACTACTGCTGTCACACACCGTTGCTGTCATTCATGCCACATGTGTATGTGAGTACAAAGTGTGTAGCTGTTATCTGTTAGGTGAGAAGTAAGAAAAATAAAAGGTTTTTTGTTTTTAGTTTTTTTGTTTTTTTGAGACAGAACCTCAAGCTGTTTCCCTGGGTAGAGTGCTGTGGCATCACAGCTCACAGCAACCTCCAACTCCTGGGCTTAAGTGATTCTCTTTCCTCAGCCTCCCAAGCTGCTGGGACCACAGGCGCCCGCTGCAACACCCAGACATTTTTTTTTTTTTGGTTGTAGTTGTCATTGTTGTTTCGCAGATCTGGGCTGGATTTGAACCTGCCAGCTCTGGTGTATGTGGCTGGTGCCTTAGCCGTTTGAGCTGCAAGGAGCCGAGCCTAAAAGTTTTTATTACACTTTCATTTTCCTTCTTTTCTGTGCTTCCTTTCTTTATGTAGATCTGAGTTTCTAACCCATGTTATTTCCCTTCTCTCCAAAGACTATTTTAACATTTCTGACAGTGCTACACGCTTAGGTATCATATTCCCTCAATCTTTGCCTGAGAAGGTCTTTATTTCTCTGTCTTTTAGGAAGGATAATTTCCCAGGCCATAGAATCCTGGGTTGGTGGGTTTTTCTTTCAACACCAAGTATTTCAGTCCACTCTCTTCTTCTTTGCATGGTTTCTAAGAAGTCAGAGTAATTATTATCTTTGGGCCATATAGGTAAAGTGGTATTTTTTTTAACCTCAGACTTCCTTCAGAAATATTTCTGTCTGATTTTCTGTAGTTTGAAAATGATAGGCCTGGGTGTAAGGATGGGGGCACTTTTTGGCGTTTATCCTGCTTGGTGTTCTCCGAGCTGCCTGCATCTGCGACGTCTGACATTAATCTGGGGGGAAACTCTGTCATTATGTTTCCAGTATTTCTTCTTCCTTCTCGTTCTGGTGTTCCCATTACACATATGTTACACCCCTCACAGTTCACCCACAGTCCTTGGATATTCTGTTCTGCGGGGTTTTTGTTTCCAGTTTTTGTTCTCTTTGCTTTTCAGCTTTGGAGATTTCCACCGATACACACTTAAGCTCAGAGATGCCTTCCGCAGCTGTCTCCAGTCTACTAATGAGTTTATCGGGGCGTTCTTCCTTCCTGTTACAGTGCTTGTGATCTCTGGCATTTCTTTTTGATTCTTTCCTAGGATTTTCGCCTTTCTGTTTATATTACGCATCTGTTTTTTCATGTTATCTGCTGTATCCATTAGAGTCCTTAGCGTGTTAATCATAGCTGCTTTAAATTCCTGGTCTGATCGTTCCAACATTCCTACAACATCTCCTTCTCATGCCTACTCTGCCTCTTCAAATTGTGTTTTTGGCCTTTGGGTATGCCTTGTATGTTTTTCTTGCTAGCTGGTCATGGAGTGCCAAGTGCAAGGACCTGTTGTAAATAGGCCTTTGGTGGTGAGACCGTGGTGATGCCCCCTGGGGGGAAGTGCTCCACCAGGACGTGGTCTCTTCGTGAGCCTATCCCTCCGTGGGCATCACAAGTGCTTCTGTAGTCATTATCCTCTCCCTCAGGTGGGACAGGATGGGTATCATGGGCCAGAGGTCCAATACTACCCAGCAGGTTAGGCTCTGGCTACTAGTTCCTTGTGGGGCAGGTCCTGTGGCATGTTTCAGATGGTTCCTCTTCCACTCCCTATGATGGAAGGAGACAGGGATTTTTCTCTGATACTTACTGTGGGATCCTGCTCCAGGTCCAGGAGGTAAATCTCACAATATTGTGCCCCCCATGACTGGGTCCCCTGGAGTTTTTAACTCTCAGACTCCACATGAGTCTCCACCTATTTGTCAAGGATAGTTCAGGTCCTCCTGCCCCACACTGGGTCCGGTGTGGCCTTCTGTTCCTGTGTCTCTGCCCCACTAAGCTGGGACTCCCTGCATTTGCCCATCTGTCTCTCCAATGCCAGGGGTAACAGTTTGCCCTGTTTCCTCATCTCTCTTATGCTTACGAGAAGAGTTGCTGGTTTTTCAGTCTGTTCAACTTTTCACTTGTTTTTGTTGTTGTTGTTGTTTGTTTGTTTGTTTGAGACAGGGTCTCATTTTGTTGCCCTGGGTAGAATTCTGTGGCATCACAACTCACAGCAACCTCAAGCTCTTGAGCTTAAGTGATTCTCTGGCCTCAGCCTCCCAAATAGCTGGCACTACAGGAGCCCACCATAACACCGGCTATTTTTAGAGGCAGGGTTTTACTCTGGTTTTGCTCTTGAGAGCAGCCAGAGCCAGTTTTGACCTGCTCAGGCTGGTCTCAAGCCCATGAGCTCAGGCAGTCCACCTGCCTTGACCTCCCAGTGGGCTGGGATTACAGGCATGGGCCACTGCCTGCAGCCTTCATTTGTTGTTAGGATGGAATGGCAACTTCCAAACGCCTTACACGAGGAACCAGAAACTAGAAGTCCCCATTTCCTCTTTTGCTCATTAAAAAAAATCAGGTTATATGTCTTTTTCTTCTTAATTTGTAGTTATTCTTTAAATATTCTTGTTAAGAATATTTTGTCAGATGTGTGTTTTCTGAGTAACTTCTCCTAGTCGTTGGCTTAATTGTTGACTATCTTCATGAATTCTTTTTTTTTTTTTTGAACCAGAGTCTCGCCCTGGGTATAGCGCCCTGGCATCATAGCTCACATCAACCTCAACCTCTTAGGCTCAGGTGATCCTTTCGCCTCAGTCCCCCGAGTAGCTGGAACTACAGGTGCCCACCACAATGCCCAGCTGGTTTTGCTATTTTTAGTAGAGATGGGGTCTTACTCTTGCCCAGGCTGGTCTCAAACTCCTGAGCTCACCCAGTTTACCTGCCTCAGCCTCCCAAAGTGCTAGGATTACACGGGTAAGCCACCATGCCTAGCCTCTTCATGAACTTTGATGAAGAGAAGCTTTCAATTTTAATAAAGTCTAAATTATTAGATTTCGTTTATTTTAAGGTGAATGCTTTTGTGTCTTTTTGGTCAATGAAATGTAAGCTTAAATGTTAAACAGTATTTCCAGGAAGGCTCCTTAAAAAAAAGGAGGACTGACCAGGTACCATGACCCAAACCTATAATCTCAGTTCTTTGGAAGGCTGAGGTAGGAGGATTGCTTGAGGCCTGGAGTTCAAGACCAGCCTGAGCAACACAGTGGAACCCTTTTTCTACCAAAAAAAAAATGTATCTGGGCGTAGTGGCATGCACATTTAGCCCCAGCTACTAGGGATTCTGTGACAGGAAGCTCACTAAAGCCCAGGAGTTCAAGGCTACAGTGAGCTATGCATGATTGCATCACTGCCCCCCAGCCTGGGTGACAGCAAGATCCTGTCTCAAAAAAGCCTTTACCAAGGCCAGATTTCAGGGGTTGGCAAACTATAACCCACAGCCTGTTTGTAGAAATATGTTTTATTGGGACACAGCCACACATTTGTTTGCAGTCATCCATGGCCACTTGCATGCTGCAACAGTTCATCTGGGACTGCCCCTACATGCTGCCTCAAAATAAGGAGCCCCACAGAGCGGCCAACAGGTGGCGCTATGCTACCAGCCACATGCATGCTTCACTTTGGCACAGGGATCCCCCGGACCGTGTGAGTCTTGAGACGGCATCTGATACCAAACAGAAAATGCCCAGCTGAGCCCATCCCACAGGCATAATGCGTGTGCTGTTGTTTCATGCTATGATGTTTTGCAACAGAACTGCCTGTGATGAGATTCTGCCTTATGACACAATGAGATTCTGCTTTATGACAGATTCCGTATACATGTGTATGAATATGTAACGCCTTATAGAAATGCATAAATGTGAACTTTATTTTAATTTACTTTCATTTCCTTTTCCTTATTTGGCTCCTCACTTCCCTTCCTCTCCTACTGACGTCTTATCTCCCACATATCCTATATCATAACTTAATTTGCTTTCCATCCATTATGTGTAATAATAATCCAGCATGTACATGCACATTGATATACGTGTACTTCTACAGATATGCAGATAGAGGTATTCGGTTAGTTCACTTTACAAAGTGGATCTCGTTTCACATACTTTTCTGCATCTTGATTTCTCACTTGGTGATGCCTTGTGGACAGTGTCATGGAGTCTACTACTCACGCCTTTGCTGGAGTTTTCCATGACTAAGTACTATTTCATGGTGCAGATAGCCATAATTTACTTATCCAGCTCTCAGTGATGGGCAGTCCCTTTGTCACCAGTTTGGGGCCCCTGGTAATGACCTGGACACATGGCCTGACCTACCTGTGCTTTATTCTACGTCATGTGCCCAGAGAGAGGATAGCAGCATGTTAAATTTTAACAGATGCTGCCCAACTGCCTGCCAGGTGGCCTGATATGAAGCCCTGGGAAGCCCGGAGCTGCTGCTTGCTGTGAACACAGGGCCTTCAGGCTATACAGGGCTGTCACCAGCTTCATCCGGTCCAGTGTGCTCTAGGTCCCCACAGGTTTGTTACAGCTCAGTGCCGGCCTTTGACAAATCTACATCCTATTGTTTCTCCAACTTTTCTCAGGCCCAACTAAACTCCATCAGCTCACCAACACTGCCCAGGTGTAGATAAAAATCACACCTCAATTCCCCTTTTGAGTTTTACTTTCAGAGAAGAAATGCTGCCCACCCACCTTGGTCCAGCAGGAGGACAGTGGGCAGCTTGCGTGTCCACTCCTGCCCAGTCCTGGTGACACTAGGCCCCTCTGGCATCCTGCTTGTCCAAAGGGAACCACCAAATCAACACACAACTGTGCCCCCTCCAGGGCCAGGGCTTTTTTTTGTTTGTTGGGGGGGAGGGACATCAGAGGTTCCCAAATTCTCTGTTCATGGAGCCCTTGGTGTCTTGGAAAATTTTCAGGCATCATATGTCAAAGGAAACACCTAGCAGGTCCCTTAATTTTTAGGTCCATACCACTCAACAAGCATGTATATGTTAATAACTTGGTGTTTGAGAAAGTGATACGCAAACGCTGAAAGAAAACTATTGCAACTGTCTTACTGATTAGAAGAAAGAAAAGAAAACTCTCTTTATTTTGATTTTTTTTTCTTTTTCTTTTTCCTTTTTTCTTTTTTCTTTTCTTTTTTTTTTTTTTTGAGACAAGGTCTTGCTCCGTCTCTGGGCTGGAGCACATTGGTGTCATCATAGCTCACAGCAACCTCAAACTCCCGGGCTCAAATGATCCTCCCACTTCAGCCGCTTGAGTAGCTGAGACTACAGGCCTGAGCCACGACGCTTGGCTAATTTTCTTTGTTTTTTGTAGAGACAGAGTCTGTGTTGCCCAGGCTGGTTTTCAAGCCCAGGCTTCAAGGGATCCTCCCGCCTCAGCCTCCCAAAGTGCTTCAATTACAGGTGTGAGGCACAGCGCCCGGCCTCACTTCATTCTTAAATACCTGCAGTTAGTTAGTAACTGTATGGAAAGGCTGCTGCTGAGCACCGCGCTGCTTCTCAAACCCGCCTGCCTTCACTGCCTGCTTGGCACGGTTTCCAGGACAGCGGAAGGGCTGCAGCGTCCCCACCACAGAGCCTGCGATGGGGAGCAGCAGTGCTCGAGGTGTCCAGCAGGGGGCTCCCTGCTCCCCTGGGACAAGAGCCCTACAGCCCGGTGGTCCGCGGCCCCTAGTTCCCCACCCGGAAGCAGCCTGACCTCTACCGCTGCCCCCGGACCCCTGGCCCTGTCACCCCAACTCGAGGCCAAAGGAATCAGGAAGGGGTGGAACTAAAGGCTGGAAGCAGAGGCGGGTCCCCTACCGAGGCTGCAGCTTCGCTGTGGGGTCACCCCAGGAGAGACCACAGGCGCTGGAGTCGGTCCTGCAGGAACCCCACGTTGGACGGTCCCATGACCGTGGCTCAACCGCGGAGAACGTGGGCAGCAGCAATGAGTGGCGTGGCGCTCGGGCGGGACGCGCGCTGGCCCCGGCTGTAGCAGAGAGCGGACCCCGATGGGCCGCGGGGACAGCCCGAAGCCGAGAGTCCTGAGCCACTTGGCATAGAAGTCAGGCCCAGCCGCGGGCCAGCCGCGAGCCGGGCGCGGTTCCTCCGGCGGCTCCCTGGAGCCAGGACCGGGGTCCCGGTCTGTCTGCAGCCCCAGGGCGCCCAGGGCCGGGGACGCCGCTCCTGCAGCTGCGGGACACAGGAGAGGCGTTTAGAAGAAAAGAGCATCGCAGAAAAAAGGACACGAAAAATACACAGTTTTCATATTATTTTTGAAGTTGGAATAGAAGCTATTTTTCCTTTTCTGCACCTTTTAGATTTTCTAAACTAAGTAGGCATCGTTAGAAAAACCTCTTAAAGCAGAAACTAGCTGGCAAAGGCCCGCGGTCCCCCCACACAACGAGGGCTTGAGGACATGGTGGGGTCTCGCTCCAGCGCCAGCAACTCCGGGCGAGATTCGCTCCCGGGAGCGGCGCTGAGAACGGACCGGGAGCGTGGGGGCTGCGGCGCCCCCCGTGGCTGGATAACCTCACCCACCGTCCGAGCCCGAACGCAGGGCCCATTTTGCAGACAGAACCGCTACGAGACAGGGGCCAGCGTGGCTGCACCAGAAGCGGTGACGGCGCAGGGGAGGGGAGGCCGATGCTCCGGCGCGAGGCGCGGGCGCCACCTGCCGGCCACGCCCCGCGCGGTACCGCCCCCCCAACGCCACGCTGCGGACGCACACGGGGGACTGAGGGCGCTGTCCCCGCCCCCCCTTATCATCAAAGTCCTCAGGACCCAGAGCTGAACAGAAAGTTCTTTGCCACAACACTGAAAGTACGAGGGAAAACCGGATAAATTAAACCGCCTCAAAATGAAAACTTTTGCTCCATGAAGGAAGCAGAGGATAAAAAGACAATCTCCAGACTGGGAAAAAACATTTGCAGACCAGGTATCCTAAAAAGGGACTTGTATCTAAATATAAATAATACTCAAAATTCAACAGTAAAAAGCAAATAACAAACACTGAAGGGAAGTACGGTGGTTTGAACATTTCCTCCAAAACTCATGTTGAAACTTAATCCCCAGTGTGACTATATTGAGAGGTGGGCCTTTAACAGGTGATTAGATCTAAAATAAAACCAGTGACAACACCGAATGCTGGCAGGGAAGCAAAGAAATGGCGTCTCATACGTTTCTGATGAGCCTGGAAAACGGTATATCCAGTCTGGAAAACAGTTTGATTGTTTCTTGTAAACCTGAACTATCTACTTGTAAAACAACCCAGTGGTTACAGTCTTGGACTTTTACCCCAAAGAAATGAAAACTTGTGTTCACACAAACATCTGGATGTTCACAAATGTTCATCCAACTTCATTCATAATATTCAACCAAAATTTCCTTCAGTGGGTGAAAGATTTACATTGCCTGGCACATCATAACAATGGAGTGCTACTGAGCAACAAAAACCAACCAACTATTGGTAAGCCCAACTTAGAAGGAGCTCAGGGGAATCATGCTTAGTGGGGGAAAGTCAGTACCAAAAGTTACATACAGCATGATTCCATTTTCTGTCTGATACTGTGTGATAACATTTTGGAAATGACTCTACCATAGCAGTGAAGTACAGGTTAATGGTTGCTAAGAGAAAGGTGCTTGGGGGAGAGCAACTACAAAGGGTAGTATTTTTGTGTCTTGATTGTGGTAGTGGTTAATAAATCCATACATGAGATTACATACTGCACAAAGCTACACACACGAGGACATCAAAACTGATTAAAACTGAATAAGGCCTGCAGTCTACTTACCAGTATGTCAATTTCCTGATTTTGCTACTGTGCTATAGTTATATAAGACCAGAATGCAGTTTGGCCTGGGCTGGGTTTGAACTCACCACCCTCAGTATATGGGGCCCCTGCCCTACTGAATGGCTCGGCTCCCATAGCACAGTAGTTACAACGTCAGCCACATACACAGAGGTTGGTGGGTTCCAATACATGCCCCTGGCCAGCTAAACAACAAATGACAACTGCAACAACAACAACAAAAATAGCCAGGCATTGTGGCAGGAGCCTGTAGTCCCAGTTACTTGGGAGGCTGAGGCAAGGGAATAGCTTAAGCCCAAGAGTTTAAGGTTGCTGTGAGCTGTGACGCCACAGCACTCTACCGAAGGCAACATAGCGAGACCCTGTCTCAAAAAAAGAAAAAAAAGATGAGAAGATGAGTTAAAGGTGAATGGGACTCTATGCAACTTCACATGAGACTATAGTTATTTTAAAATAAAAATGTGTGTGTGTGTGTTTTGAGACAGAGTTTCACTCTGTTGCCCAGTCTAGAGTACCATGGTGCCAATGTTGGCTCACAGCAACCTCAGACTCCTGGGCTCAAGTGATCCTCCTGCCTCAGCCTTCCAAGTAGCATCTCTCAGCCACCTGCCATAACAACCTGGCTAATTTTTCTATTTTTAGTAGAGACAGAGTCTTGCTCTTGCTCAGGCTGGTCTTGAACTCCTGAGCTCAAGGGAACCTCCCACCTCAGCCTCCCAGAGTGCTAGGATTACAGGCATGGGCCACCATGCCCAGCCTACTTTAAAATAAAAAGTTTTTAAAAAGCAAATATTGCAAAAATGAAAAACCAAGCCACAAATAGGGAGAAAATATTTCCAAATCATATACTCAGCAAAGGACTTGGATCTCGAATACATACATAACTCATAATAAGGAAAACAGCCCAATTTTTTTAAACAGAGCAAAATATTTGAATGGACACGTCACCAAAGATGATATACATATGGCAAATCACCACATGAGAAAATATTCTGTTCCTCTGCTCTTAGGGAAGTGTAAATTAAAACCTCAACTCCAGGAACTCCTGCCAGCCCACTAGACTGGTTTAAGACCAGCCTTAGCAGGTATTAGCAAAGATGTAGTGAAACTGCTGATGGTAAAATTATTTTGCAAACCAGTTTTGCAGTCTCTTAAAGTTAAACACACATCTTCCACATAATCCCAAATTTCCATTCCTAACTTTGTACCCCAAAGAAATGAAAACCTATGTCCACACAAAGGCTTGCCAGTGGACATTCACAGCAACTTGATGTGTAATAACTGGCTACCAAGATGACTTACCCAGGGTCCCACAGCCAGGGATGGGTGGGGGTAAATTTAAACACTGGAGTTTCCTCTTACATCATGGTCATAGCTTAGTTTCATCCCCATTTTCATGTGGGTATTTATACCTGCATAAAATGGGACAGGCCTGGGAGAGAGAGCCTCCAGGCACTGGCCCTCCTCCCACGTCCAGGCAAGCCCTGGGAGCAGCAGAGATGTGCACCCAGGGGTCCACCCCCTTGGCCTGGACAAGGCTCTCAAAACCCTGCCCAGCTAAGTGACTCCCATTGTTGGCAAGAAAGGAGGAAGAAGACCCAGAGGCCAGCCTCACACCTCCCAGCGCCACCTCCCCAATCCCGCCACCTGAGCCAGACATCATTTCCCCCATTAAATTAGCAAACAATATTTTTTTTCTTTCTTTTCTTTCTTTCTTTTTTTTTTTTTTTGGAGACAGAGTCTCAAACTGTCGCCCTGGGTAGAGTGTTGTGGTGTCACAGCTCACAGCAACCTCAAACTCTCAGGCTTAAGCGATTCTCTTGCCCTGCCTCAGCCTCCTAAGTAGCTGGGACTACAGGCGCCCACCACAACACCTGGCTAGTTTTTGGTGGCAGTTGTCGGTTTTTTTTTTTTTTTT
>NW_003852568.1:1324300-1342005 GCF_000181295.1 Otolemur garnettii
GCCTCCCAAGTAGCTGGGACTACAGGCACCCGCCACAACGCCCAGCTAATTTTGGTTGCAGCCGTCATTGCTGTTTGCTGGGCCCGGGCTGGATTCGAACCCTCCACCTTAAGTGTATTTGGCTGGTGCCTTAGCCACTTGAGCCATAGGCACCAAGCCAGTTGTCATCGTTTTAGCTGCCCCAGGCCAGGTTCAAACCTGCCAGCCTAGGTGTATGTGACTGGTCCCCTACCTACTGAGCTACGGGAGCCGCCTAGCAAATAATTTTTAAAAGAGCTGATATCAGGGTCAGATGAAAATGTGCGTGTGTGCACGTGCACACACACACACAGGCATGCACCCATAGTGCTGGCTCTGGGAGGCATTTTGCAACATATATTGTTTTTAAAAACTTAAAAATGTGCAAATTTTTTGACCAATTTTAGAAATTTATCCTAGACAAATAGTTTAGCTGTTTTTTTAAAACTCAGCATTCAATGCAGTACTTACAATATGAAAAAGTAGAAACAATCAAAAATGTTCAACAATAATATAGGAAAATTACTTCCAGCCTCAAATTCCATTTTCAGCTAAATGTCATCAAGTGTCAACTGGAGTTAAAATACCTTCAGGCAGGGAAGGGCTCCAAGATGCCTCCATGCACTCTTGCTTGGGAAGGATGTTCTCTGGCAAAGCTAAGTAGGAATCCAAGAGGGAGGCAGCCAGAACACAGGCTCCACTAGGAGCCAGGTAGAGAAAAGGGCGTGTGGTGGGACTGTCCAGAGAGCCCCAGCCTTGCACCCTAACAGCTATGTGAGCCTGCTTGAGGATGGGGGCTGCAGAGGCAACAAACGGCAAGGTCCCCATGACTGGAAGTGTGGAGTTGGGGTATGATAGAAAGGCATTTTCTGTTGGACACTTGGGAGAAAAACTTGATGTATAGAAAACTAAACAAATGAGAGAGGCAGAGAGACAGAGACAGAGTTAACCCTGTAGTTAAAACAAAATAAGTTATTCCAGAAAGAAAGAAAGAAAGCTACAGTACATGCTTGTTTCAGCAGCAAATGATGCTTACATAATTACAATAATTAAATCACTATTGATTTAGCCAAATTGTTACTGTATTTGCCTGCTGAATTACTAACTACTACCACTGTATTAATCTCCTGGGACTGCCATAACAAAATACCACAGACTGGCTGGCTTAAACAACTGACATGTATTTTCTCAGCGTTCTGGAGGCTGGAAGTGCAAGGTAATAATAGTAGGGTTGGTTTCTCCCAAGGCCTCTGCCCTTGACTCCCAGACGGCTGCCTTCTCCCTGTGTCTTCCTGTGGTCCTCTCTTTGTGTGTGCATCCGTGGGGTCTCTTCCTCTGATGTCGGATTACAGCCCCACCCTCATGACTTCACTTAGCCTTAATTACTTCTTAAAGCTCCTACCTTGGCATGTAGTCCTCTGGGGCTTCAGCATATGTGGGGAAAACATGATTCTAGTCTCTGATGGTTGCTATCCCTAATGAGGAAGAGGGGAAGTAGGGAAGGAGACCTCATTCAGGGAAGCTAACTCCTCCCCTACCATGCGAGATATCAAGAAACAGCAAAGCAGAACACATGTTTAAGAAATTTGATGGGAAATACTAGGAAAACTAGCACGAGTTGAGAAATATTTGCCTCTGGATGAAATAGAATGGTTCAGCAACGTACTGGTTTTCATTTCTCTCTCTCTCTCTCTCTCTCTCTCTCTCTCCCTCTGTACACACACTCACACACACACACACACACACACACTCACACAGGAGAACCTCCATGGTTGACCCTGTCCCTACACTGACTGCCTCCTCGGATTGACCTGATTTTCATAGACTGGACATGCACAGCATGTACTAAGGTACAGTAGGTCCAGTTCCTTACATTGACCACCTCCGTATGTCAACCAGTTTGTTACAGTTCCTTGGGTGGTCAGCTTACAGAGATCCTACTCATATACCAGGGGTGCCAAAAAGGTGTATATACATTTGAAGTGATCTTGTTGAAAGTAAAATTGATTATTCCCCAAAAGCGTATGAATTGCAGGTAAAATGGACGTGCATAGCATGTCTGGGTACACCTGACCAGTAATGGCACCTTCAATTCAACTTTGAAAAGTGATACATACAACAAATCCCCCAAAATAAAAAAAAATTTTAAAGTAATGCATAAATAACATCTCTTAAAACGTGTACACTATGTACATTTTTTTTGGCTCTGTGTGTGTGTGAATCTATCTATCTGTGTGTATATATATATTTTTTCTTTTTTTTTAAAGACATGATTTTGCTCTTCACACAAGCTAGAGTGCAGTGGCATCATCATAGCAACCTCAAACTCCTAGGCTCTTTGGCTCTGTGTGTGTGTAAATCTATCTATCTGTATATCCATGTGTATTTTTTTTCTTTTAAGACATGGTCTTGCTCTGTCACACAAGCTACAGTGCAGTGGCATCATCATAGCAACCTCAAACTCCTAGGCTCAAGAAATCCTCCTGCCCCAGCCTCCTGAGTAGCTGGGACTACAAGTGTGAGCCATCGCACCCAGCTGTTTCATCCATATTTTTAAGCACTATTTGATGTCATGGTGGACAGTGTGATGCTCGTGCTGAAAGCCACCTCCTCTTCTCCTGGCCACCTGCAATGACAGTAATGAGGTGGAGGAATTAAACTAAACTCCAGGGACAAGCCTGACTGGTACCTAGTGACTGGCTCTGGAATGGGGAGGCTTGCCCAGTCTTCTGGAAATATCTCTCCTGAATATAGGATGGTCCTGGTGGAAAGCCAGTACCCACCCCACGCAGACAAGGAAGCATGTGGCACCAGATGCTGTGGGCAGCTGCCTTAGCAGACAGCTGATGCTATGGGCACAGGGCAGAAAGGCAGGAAGAACCTGAGACCTCAACAACGTCTTTGAACACCCAAATCATTCATTAGTGGACTATCCTAGCTCTGGCTTCTGCTGTGTAAGCATCAGGGTGTTTTATTAGGCAAGCCAGCCTGAGTAGCGCTTCCTCTTATATGCAGCTTAACATGTTGTAAGAGATACAACCCATTCATGTATAAAATTACTAAAGTTGAAACTGTATTTTAAAAAGTAGCAGATTTGGCTGGAGGCGCCAGCCACATACACCTAAGGTGGCAGGTTTGAATCCAGCCCAGCCCGCCAAACAACAATGACGGCTGCAACTAAAAAATAGCTGGGCGTTGTGTGTGCACCTGTGGTCTCAGCTACTTGGGAGGCTGAGGCAGGAGACTCGCTTGAGCCCAGGAGCTGGAGGTTGCTGTGAGATCTGATGCCACAGCACTCTACCCAGGGGGACAGCTTGAGGCTCTGTCTAAAAAAAAAAAAAAATAGTAGATTTACTATAGGGTCCTGCTTTTAATATATATGTATAGGTGGATGTATATGCAAATATATAAAAATGTAAAGAGTAGTAATTTCTGGCGGTTGAATTTTTTTTTTTTACTTTTCTGTATTCATCAAGTTTTCTATATAACAAGTATTACTTATGTGATCAGATTCAGAAAACGTTGTTACAGTCTTCCCTTGCTTTGCTGATTGTCAATCCATTTAAGTTTTATAAAAATATATTAATATTTTATGTTATTTAGTAATGCTTATAAATGTGGGTTTATTTACTCAAAATAAATACTGCTAACTCCTAACAATTATGAGGTCAAAACCAAAGATACCATAAGATAAAACTATAGAGCAGTTATCTTTTATGCATAGAGAAGGAAAGGTCCTCAACAAAATATGAGAAGCAAGCCAAATCCCATAACATATTAAAAAATCAGACACCATTACCAAGTGGGATTTATCTCAAGGTTGGCTTAACATCCAAAAATCAATTAATGTTCTGCACCATATCAACAGAACAAAAAACAAAAACCACGTGACCATCTCAATAGATGGAGAAAAAGCATTTGACAAAATCCAACAGCTTTCATGATAAAAACAAAAAATCCAACAAACTAGGAACATGAGAGGACTGCCTCAACTTGACAAATGGAATCTGTGAAAGACCGACAACTAACATCATCCTTAATGGTGAAAGACAGAATGTTTTCCCACTAAGGTCAGGCACTAAAGAAGTCTGCACTCACCACATCTGTTCAAAACTGTACTGCAAGTTTAAGTCAGAAAAATAAACAAGACATTCTGATTGGAAAGTAAGAAATAAAACTACATTTATTCATAGATGATATGATCTTGTGTGTACAATATCCAAAAGGAATCCACTAAAACACTAGACAGGCTTGGCACTTGTAGCTCAAGTGGCTAAGGTGCCAGCCACATACACCAGAGTTGGCGAGTGCAAATCCAGCCCAGGCCCGCCAAACAGCAATGACAACTACAACCAAAATATGGGTGGGCGTTGTGGTAGGCGCCTGTGGTCCCAGCTACTTGGGAGACTGAGGCAAGAGAATTGCTTAAGCTCAGGAGTTGGAGGTTGCTGTGAGCTGTGATGCCACAGCACTCTACCCAGGGGGACAGCTTGAGGCTCTGTCTCAAAAACTAAATAAATAAATAAAATAAAAACACTAGACAAATACACAAATCCAGCAAAGTTGCAGTGTATATGCTTAACATACAAAAATCCTTGGTATTTCTTGACATTTGCAATGAACAATCTGAACATAAAATTAAGAAAACAGTATCATTTATACTAGCACCGTCCAAAATAAAGTATTTAGAAATAAGTTTAACAAAAGTACAAAATTTAAAACTTGAAACCTACAAACCATTGTTAAAAAATTTAAGATCTAAGTAAATAAATGGACATCCCATCCCCTCAGTGCTAGAATTACAGGTGTGAGCCACCTTGCTTGGCTGATATTACAAGCCAGGCAAGGTGGCTCATGCCTGTAATCCCAGCACTGAGAAGGCTGAGGCAGGTGGATTTGCCTGAGCTCAAGTTCCCTGACAACCTGAGCAATAGCAAGATGAATCGGTTGAACCCAAGAGTTTGAGATTGCTGTGAGCTAAGATGCCATGGCATTCTACCAAGGGTGACCAATGGAGAGTCTGTCTGGAAAAAAAAAAAATGAGTGGTTCCTGTGGCTCAGTGAGTAGGGCACCATCGCTATATACTGAAAGTGGCAAGTTCTCAAACCTGGTCCTGGCCAAACTGCAAAACAAACAAACAAACAAAAAATACCAGGCATGTGGCAGGTGCCTGTAGTCCCAGCTACTTGGAAGGCTGAGGCAAGAGAATTGCCTAAGCCCAGAAGTTGGAGGTTGCTGTGAGCTATGATGCCACAGCACTCTATCAAGGGTGACAAAATGAGACTCTGTCTCAAAATAAATAAGTAAAAAATAAAGTTTATCCTCGAGCAAGTTGTTGAGCAAAGTCAGTGTTTATTGTACCTTCTTTGTGTACTAACTTAAAATGAGTATAGTAAGACATAATTTTCATTTTTGGCAAATCAGAATATCTGTAAAACACATAGTTATTAATCACAAGCCTTATTTCTCTTTCTAGTGAAGTTATTGGAAGAGTCCAAATAGAAATGAATCTTTAGAATCTCTTATATTATATATGTATATATATACAAATACACGCTTTTTTTTTTCACTCAGAAACACGTAGTGGGGAGGGAGGGAGCAAGATGGCAGCCAAGTAACAGCTTCTTTGCAACCAGGAGCAGTGATTTTGGAGAGAGAAGACTCCAGGTATCTATGGCTTCTGGGCTTTGCCCAGAAACATCCCTATGGGGAGGCAGGGAGAGATCAAGAGACTTCTGGACCCCAGGAAGAGGACAAAAGCACAGGAGAAGTGGCAAGTGGTTGTGATTTGTCTGAGGCTGCCGCAGCTATAACAACAGCAGCAAGATTGCACACAGAGAAGGCCTTTCCTGTGGGTTGTTTTGCTTTTTTTTTTTTTTTTGGACTTGGGCAGTGGTTGAATTACCTTGGGGAAAATTGGGTGAGAGTGCGAGTGATTTTTAAGCATTGTCCATAGTCTGGGACTGAGTTGCTGGGCCTGAACGGAGCTAACATTGTTTGGCTGTGGGCTGCACGCAGCCATTGTGGGAGAACAGCCCCTGCAGGCTCTGCCCTCAGGGTCACAGAGCAAGGCTCAGGCTGGGAGACCTTGGGCAAGTGATCTAATGACTCTGAGCAGTGCCAAAGGCTGGGACAGAGACACCAGGGAAGAGTGAGCTTTCAGTGTTTGGCAGTGGGAGGATTGCCTTCCAGCCTTGGCCCTCAGTGGCATAGAGCGAGGCCTGTTTTGGCCCACTGGATAAGCGGGAAACCACTTCAGGAGAGATCCCAGTGACAAGTGCTTTCCTGGGAAAGGTTCTGCTTAGCCAAGGTTAATGGTTTAAAGTGTCTTTTAAGCAAGCTGAGGAGAGATGCAGGATCTCAACCCTGCAGGGTTTGAGAACAAAGAAGTCAGCAGAGGCCTCCAGTCTCCATCTCATACAGCTGCATCAGCATTGTGATTAACATCTCATACCCAGAAGATCACCTATTGCCCAGACAATATTCAGCAAGAGATATGTACTGCTTTGGGTTTTTTGGTTTTTGGGTTTTGGAGGGGTTTGTTTTGTTTTGTTTTGTTTTTTTAAGTGTATGTTTTTTTTTTTATTTCAACGTTTCCCCCCCAGATTTCTCTTTTTTTTCCTTTTCTTTCTTCATTTTTCTAGTTTAAACCGAATTTTCCATTGTTGCCTTCTTTTATAATAAGAACGTCATCTTTGCTTGGGTTTCTGCCCCTGTTACTTGTTTTTTCCTCCAATTTTATCCTGTAAGGTTTTCTGTTTGTTTGATTTATACTATTTTTGTCTTTCCTCTCTATTTGGTTGAGGTCAGGTACTGTATCTCAGACTGGCAAATAGCTCCGGACTTCAAGGTAACCACCCAATCCAGCAACCCTAGAGGTAGGGGGATTTTAAGGTGTGGGTCAAAGTACCCTACTGTACACCTTTATTACTCCTGTATCTCTTTCTGTGCCTCTCTTCTTTTTGTTAATATTCCCTTTTACTCACCCCCTCTCCTTTCTCTCTCTCTCTTTTTTTAAAATCTTTTTTCCCTTCTTACTCTTCAATCTTGTCATCCTTTTAGTCCTGTACCAAAAGGACTCATCAAAACCTTAGGCCAGAGGCACAATAACTTAAATAGCAAGAGGAAGTGAAAGGACAATTAGGACAAGGAAACAGATAAAAGAAAACTCTCATGAGGAAGAATCAGCAGAAAAATCCCGGTACATGAAAAAAACAGTCAGAGCAACCCCCGCAAAAGACCATGAGGTAGCTACTGCAGAGGATTCCACCTATAAAGAAATGTTAGAAATGACAGAAGAGGAATTTAAAATACAGAGATGAAAACAATGAAGGAAATTTCTGAGGAAATGGAAAATAACCAAAAAACAATGAAGGAAATTGCTGAGAAAGTGGAAAATAACCAAAAAGAAATCCAAAAACAGAATCAAATAAGAGATGAATGATATGAAGAATATAGAAAGGATATAGCAGAGCTGAAGGAACTGAAGCAGTCAATTAGGGACCTTAAAGATGCAATAGAAAGTATCAGCAACAGACTAGACCATGCAGAAGAAAGAATCTCAGAGGTATAGAACAAAGCTCTTGAGATAATTCAGATAGTTAATGAGGCATAAAAAAAGGGAGAGAAAGCAGAACGTTCACTGACAGAATTGTGGGACTTTATGAAGTGTTCAAACATACAAGTCATAGGTATCTCAGAAGGGGAAGAAGAATGCCCCAGAGGAATGGAAGCCATACTAGAGAATATTATAAATGAAAATTTCCCAAATATCACCAAAGATTCTGACACACTCCTTTCATAGGGATATAAGACCCCAGGCCACCTCAACTAAAATAGAGCTTCTCCAAGACACATTGTGATGAGTCTGTCCAAAGTCAAGACAAAAGATAAAATTTTGCAAGCTGCCAGGAATAAGTGCCAATTGACCCATAGGGGCAAATCCATCAGGGTGACTGCAGAATTTTCTAATGAAACTTTTCAAGCAGGGCGGTGCCTGTGGCTCCAGGAGTAGGGTGCCAGCCCTACATACCAGGGGTTGCAGGTTTGAACCTGGCCCTGGCAAAAAACTGCCCCCCAAAAAACCCTTTTCAAGCCAAAAAACAAAGGTCATCAACCTTTAATCTACTTAAACAAAACAATTTTCAGCCCAGAATTCTATATCCTGCTAAGCTAATCTTTAAAATTGATGGAGAAATCATATCTTTTACTGATACACAAACATTAAGGAAATTTGCCACAACAAGACCAGCTGTACAGGAAATACTTCAACCTGTTCTACACACTGACCATCACAATGGATCACCAGCACAGTAAGCACCCAGACAGAACCTAGCTTCCACAATGATGCAAAAGATAAAACGAAGCAATGGAATTTCACAAAATAAGATGAATAGAACACTTCCACACTTATCAATTATCTCAATAGATGTTGATGGCTTGAATTCCCCACTGAAGAGGCATAAACTGGCTGATTGGATTAAAAAACACAAGCCATCTATCTGCTGTTTGAAGGAAACACATCTAGCCTCAAAAGGAAAATTAAAACTCAGAGTTAAGTGTTGGAAGACAATTTTTCAGGCAAATGGAATTCGGAAGAAAAGAGGAGTTGCAATCATATGTATTTTTTTGAGACAGAGTTTCACTTTGTCATCCTCAGTAGAGTGCTGTGAAGTCATAGCTCACAGCAACCTCCAGCTCTTGGGCTTAAGCAATTCTCTTGCCTCAGCCTCTCGAGTAGCTGGGACTATAGGCACCTGCCACAACGCCCAGCTATTTTTTCTGTTGTAGTTTGGTCAGGACTGGGTTTGAACCCGCCGCCCTTGGTATATGGGGCTGGCACCCTACTCACTGAGCCACAGGCACCACCTGCAATCTTATTTTCAGATACAAGTGGATTTAAAGCAACCAAAGTTGAAAAGGATAAAGATGGACACTTCATATTGGTTCAGGGAAAAATACAACAAGAAGACATTTCAATTTTAAACATTTATGCACCCAACTTAAATGCTCCCAGATTCTTGAAACAGACCTTAATTATTTTGAGCTAATATGGTATTATAGGTTATATCCTATATACCTATTCTATATTCTATAACACCATAACAACAGGGGACTTTAACACTCTTCTTACAGAACTGGATAGTTCCTCTAAACGAAATTAAACAAAGATATAAGGGACTTAAATGTGACCCTAGAACAACTGTGCTTGATAGAACACTCCATCCCAAAGCTAAAGAATATACATTCTTCTCATTGGCCCATAAACATTCTCCAAAATTGATCACATCCTAGGACACAAAAAAGCTCTCAACAGAATCAAAAGAATTGAAATTTTACCTTGTATGTTCTCAGACCACAGCGTATTACAGCCTCTACTCCAACAAAAATGTTCAACCCCACACAAAGGGATGGAAATTAAACAACCTTATGCTGAATGACAGTTGGGTTCAGGAAGAAATAAAAGAGGAAATTATTAACTTCCTTGAGCACAACAACAATGAAGATACAAGCTACCAAAACCTGTGGGATACAGCAAAAGCAGTCCTGAGAGGAAAATTTATCGCTTTAGATGTCTACATTCAAAAAACAGAAAGAGAGCACATCAGTAAACTCACAAGCTATCTTACGGAATTGGGAAAAGAAGAACAGTCTAAGCCCAAATGCAGCAGAAGAAAAGAAATATCCAAAATTAAATCAGAGATCAATGAAATTGAAAACAAAAGAATCATTCAGATAATTAATGAAACAAGGAGTTGGTTTTTTGAAAAAATAAATAAATAGATAAACCTTTGGCCAAACTAACTAGAAATAGAAAAGTGAAGTCTCTAGTAACCTCAATCAGAAATGATAAGGGGGAAATAACAACAGATGCCACAGAGATACAAGAGATCATCTCTAAATACTACCAGAAACTCTATGCTCAGAAATTTGACAATGTGGAGGAAATGGATCAATATTTGGAATCACACCCTCTCCCTAGACTTACCCAGGAAGAAATAAATCTCCTGAACAGACCAATTTCAAGCACTGAGATCAAAGAAACAATAAAAAATCTCCCAACAAAAAATTCCCTGGTTTAGATGGCTTCACACCAGAATTCTATCAAACCTTCAAAGAAGAGCTTACTCCTATACTGCAAAAATTATTCTAAAACATTGAGGAGGAAGGAATCTTCCCCAACATGTTCTATGAAGCAAACATCACCCTGATACCAAAACCAGGAAAAGACCCAACTAAAAAGGAGAATTTCAGACCAGTTTCACTAATGAATATAGATGCAAAAATTCTCAACAAAATCCTAGCCAATAGATTACAGCTTATCATCAAAATGTCATAGATCATAATCAAGTAGGTTTCATCCCAGGGATATAAGGCTGGTTTAACATACTCAAGTCCATAAACGTTATTCACCATATCTACAGAAGCAAAAACAAAGGCCACAATCCTCTCAATCGATGCAGAAAAAGCATTTGATAAACTCCAGTATCCTTTTCTAATTATAACACTGAAGAATGTAGGCATAGGTGGCACATTTCTTAAACTGATTGAAGCTAGTTTGTCCGTGACAAACGCACAGCTAATATTTTACTGAATGGAGTAAAACGGAAAGCTTTTCCACTTAGAACTGGAACCAGACAAGGTTGTCTTCTATCGCCACTACTATTCAACATAGTGCTATGGACCTTGGTAGAGTGCCATGGCGTCACAGCTCACAGCAACCTCACACTCTTGGGCTTAAGCAATTCTCTTGCCTCAGCCTCCCAAGTAGCTGGGACTATAGGTGCCCACCACAGTGCCTGGCTACTTTTTTTTTAATTGCAGTTGCCGAGCCTATGTTCAAATTTTAAAGGAGCCACCACACTGTTTCCAACCAGAAATGCAAGAGGGTTCCCATGTCTCCAGATTTTCATCAATAGTTGTTGTTTTCTTTCTTTCTTTTTTTTTGATAATAACTATCCTAATGGATGTGAAGTGGCATCTCATTGTGGTTTTGATTTGCCATTTCCAAATGATGAATGATGTTTAGCAGCTTTTCACATTCTTAATTGCCATTTGTATATCTTCCTTGGAAAAAAATCTGCTCAGATCCTTTCCCCATTTAAAAAGTTGGGCTCCTTTTTGTTTGAATTGAAGGAATTATTTTTAAAATCTATACAAAGCTCTCATCAGGTAAGTGATTTGCAAATATTTTCTCCTGTTCTATGGGCTGTTCTTTCACTCTTGGTAGTGTCTTTGATTTACAATTGTTAAGATTTTGATGACGTCAACTTTATCTATTTTTTATTTTGTTTCTCAGTTATTTTGTTATATCTACTAATCCATTGCCAAATTCAAGGACATGAAGATTCTTCCATGAAGATTTTTTCATGTTTATTTCTATTTTTTCCCCTAGAAGTTTAGTAGCTTTAGCTCTTACATTTAGGTCTTTAATCTATTTTGAGTTAAATTTTGTATATGGTGTGAGGTAAGTATTCAACTTCATTCTTTTGCAAGTGGCTATTCAGTTGTCCTAGCATTTCATTAATAAAACTATTTCTTTCTCCATTGAACAGTCTTGACACGTTTGTCAAAGATCAGCTGACCATAAACACAAGGTTTTATTTTTGAAATGTTAGTTCTTTATTTTTATGTTATGCTTATACACATAAGACTTTTTTTTTTTTTGAGACAGAGCCTCAAGCTATCCCCCTGGGTAGAGCGCTGTGACATCACAGCTCACAGCAACCTCCAACTCCTGGGCTCAAGTGAGTCTCCTGCCTCAGCCTTCCAAGTAACTGGGACTACAGGTGCCCACCACCATGCCTGGCTATTTTTTGGTTGCAGCCGTCATTGTTGTTTGGCGGGTCTGGGCTGGATTTGAACCCACCAGCTTAGGTGTATGTGGCTGGTGCCTTAGCCGCTTGAGCTACAGGCGCCAAGCCTACACATAAGATTTTTATTGTTAACATCAATGAACATAAATGGAAGAATATTCATGTGCCAAGGGCATATTACTCACAAGATCATAAAATGGCTGTTGATTTGTACTCATAAATGATTTGGTAAACTACTACATTTTTTTTTAAATTTCATGTTATTTTCACATGTCATGAAATATTCTTCTTCTAATTTTTATTATTTTTTTTTATTGTAGAGGACTCATTGAGGGTACAAGAAACCAGGTTATACTGATTGCACTTGTTAGGTAAAGTCCCTCTTAGAATTGTGTCTTGCTCTCAAAAGGTGTATCACACACCAAGACCCCCACCTGCCTCCCTCCTTCCCTCTCTCTGCTTTCCCCTTTCCCCCACCCCCACTTTGTACTAGGTCATTAATTGTCCTCATATCAAAATTGAGTACATAGGATTCATGCTTCTCTATTCTTGTGATGCTTTACTAAGAATGTGTTCCACTTCCATCCATGTTAATACAAAGGATGTAAAGTCTCCATCTTTTTAAATGGCTGAATAATATTCCATGGTATACATATACCACAGTTTGTTAATCCATTCCTGGGTCAGTGGGCATTTAGGTTGTTTCCACAGTTTGGCAATTGTAAATTTAGCTTCTATAAATAGTCTAGTGCAAGTGTCTTTATGGCAGAAGGATTTTTTTTCCTTCTGGGTAGATGCCCAGTGATGGGATTGCAGGCTCTGCAAATGGGAGGTGTAGCTTGAGTTCTTTGAGGATTCTCCATACTTTCTTCCAAAAAGGTTGTATTAGTTTGCAGTCCTACCAGCAGTGTAAAAGTGTTCCTTTCTCTCCACATCCACGCCAGCATCTGTAGTTTTGAGATTTTGTGATGTGTTCCACTTCTATCCAAGTTAATACAAAGGCTGTAAAGTCTACTTTCTTTAAATGGCTGAATAGTATTCCACAGGGTACATACACCACAGCTTGTTAATCCATTCCTGGGTTGGTAGGCATTTAGGCTGTTTCCACATTTTGGCAATTGTAAATTGAGCTGCAATAAACAGTCTAGTGCAAATGTCCTTATGAGAAAAGGATTTTTTCTTTTTCTTCTGGATAGATACCCAGTAATGGAATTGCAGGATCGAATGGGAGATCTAGCTTGAGTTCTTTGAGGATTCTCCATACTTCCTTCTAAAAAGGTTGTATTAGTTTGTAGTCCCACCAGCACTTTAAAAGTGTTCCCTTCTCTCTACATCCACACCAGCATCTGCAGCTTTGAGACTTTATGATGTAGACCATTCTCATGAGGGTTAAGTGATATCTCAGAGTAGTGTTGTTGTTGTTGTTTGAGACAGAGTCTCTTTTTGTCACTCTTGGTAGAGTGCTATGGCATCACAGCTCACAGTAACCTCAAGGGGCTCCAGTGATTCTCTTGCTTCAGCCTCATAAGTAGCTGGGACTATAGGCACCTGCCACAATGCCTGGCTATTTTTAGAGACAAGGTCTTGCTCTTGTTCAGGCTGGTCTCAAACCAGTGAGCTTAGGCAATCCACCTGCCTTGCCCTCCCAGAATGCTAGGATTACTGGCATGAGCCACTGTGCCTGGCTGTTCAGGGTAGTTTTGATTTGCATTTCTCTGATGGTTAGGGCCCATTAACTTTTTTTTTTTTTTTTTTGCAGTTTTTGGCTGGGGCTGGGTTTGAACCTGCCACCTCCAGCATGTGGGGCCGGCACCCTACTCCTTTAAGCCACAGGTGCTGCCCCCATTAGCATTTTTTTATATGTTTGTTAGCTGTTTGTCTGTCTTCTTTAGAGAAGCTTCTCTTCATGTCTCTTGCCTAGTGATATTTGGGATTGTTGGCTCTTTTTGGTTGCTTAAGTTCTCTATAGATCCTAGTTATCAAGTTTTTGTCTGATTCATAATATGCAAGTATCTTTTCCCATTCAGAAAGTTGTCATTTGTTTTGGTTGTTGTTTCCTTAGTTGTACAGAAGCTTTTCAGTTTAATTAAGTCCCATTTGCTTTTTTGTTTTTGTTGCAATTGCCATGAAAGTCCTCTTTATAAAATCTTTTCCCCAAGCTGATATCGTCAAGTATTTTCCCCACACTTTCTTCAAGAATTTTTAGTGTTTCATGCTTTAGATTTAAATATTTTATCCATCGTGAATCAGTTTTTGTAGGTGATGAGAGATGTGTGTCCAGTTTCAATGTTTTACATGTGGCTATCCAGCTCTCCCAACACCATTTATTGATTAGGGATTCTTTTCCCCAGTGCATATTCTTGTTTGGTTTATCAAAGATTAAGTGGCTGTAAGAGGTTAGTGTCATTTCATGGTTTTCTATTTGGTTCCAAATGGCAATGTCTCTATTTTTGTGTAATACCATGCTGTTTTAATCACTATGGCCTTGTAGTATCGAAAGTCTGGTAGGGTGATACCCCTTGTTTTTATTACTATGAATTGCCTTGGCGAGATAGGGTTTCTTCTGGTCCCACACAAAACAAAAAATTATTTTTTCCAATGAAAGTATGATGATGGTATTTTAATGGGGATTGCATTGAATCTGAGATTGCTTTGGGTAGTAAAGACATTTTGACAATGTTGACTCTTCCCAGCCATGAGCATGGTATGTTCTTCCATTTGTTAATATCTTCTACTATTTCTTTTCTTAGGGTTTTGTAATTTTCTTTGTAGAGGTCCTTCCCTTCTTTTTTTTTTTTTTTTTTTTGGCAAGAGCCTCAAGCTGTCCCCCTGGGTAGAGTACTGTGGCATCACAGCTCACAGCAACCTCCAATTCCTGGGCTCAAGCAAGTCTCCTGCCTCTGCCTCCCAAGTAGCTGGGACCACAGGCGCCCGCCACAACCCCCAGCGTATTGTTGTTTGGCAGGCCTGGGCTGGATTTAAACCCGCCACCTTAGGTGTATGTGGATGGCATCTTAGCCACTTGAGCCACAGGCGCTGAGCCAGGTCCTTCACTTCTTTTGTTAGGTATATTCGATTAGGTTGTTGGCTTGGCTGTTATGGGCATATACAAATGCTAATGATTTATGGACATTGATTTTATATCCTGAGACACTGCTGTCTTTTTTAATCACTTCCAGGAGTCTTGTGGTTGTGTCTTTGAGATTCTCTAAGTATAAGATTATATTGTAGGCAAAGAGCAAGAATTTGATCTTCTCTGCATGCATTTAGATGTACATTAGTTCCTTCTCTTGCCTGATTTTATGGGCACTATGGCACTATTTCCGGCACTATGTTGAATATTAGTGGCGATAGAGGACAACCCTGTCTGGTTCCAATTCTAAGTGGAAAAGCTTTCAGTTTTACTGAAAAGCATTCAGTATAATATTAGCTGTAGGTTTGTCATAGATGGCTTCGATCAGATTAAGAAATGTGCCACCTATGCCTAAATTTTTAAGTGTTCTAATTAGAAAAGGATGCTGGATTTTATCAAATGCTTTTTCTGCATCTAGTGAGAGGATCATATGGTCTTTGTTTTTCCTCTGTTGATATGGTGAATTACATTTATGGACTTGCATATGTTAAACCAGCCTTGCATCCCTGGGATGAAACCTACTTGATCATGATGAATGATTTTTTTTAATGTGTAGCTATCATCTATTGACTAGGATTTTATTGAGAATTTTTGCATCTATATTCTTAGTGAAACTGGTCTCAAATTCTCCTTTTTAGAAATTGGGTCTTTTCCTGGTTTTGGTATCAGGGTGATGTTTGCTTCATTGAACATGTTGGGGAAGATTCTTTCTTTCTCAATTTTTTGGAATAATTTCTGAAGTATGGGTATAAGCTCTTCTTTGAAGGTTTGATAGAATTCTAGTGTGAAGCCATCTGGACCAGGGCATTTTTTTTGTTTTGAGAGTTTTTTTACTGTTTCTTCAATCTCAGTTCTTGAAATCAGTCTGTTCAAGAGATCTATTTCTTCTTAAGTTTAGGGAGATGGTATAATTCCAGGTATTGATCCATTTTCTCTACATTGTCAAATTTTGGATATAGAGTTTCTTGTAGTACTCAGAGATGATCTCTTGTATCTCTGTGGCATCTGTTGTTATTTCCCCTTTATCCTTTCTGGTTGAGGTTATTAGAGATTTTACTTTTCTGTTACTAGTTAATCTGGCCAAAGTTTTACTGATTTATTTTTTGAAAACTAACTTTTTGTTTTATTAGTTTTCTGAATGATTCTTTTGTTTTAAATTTCACTAATGTGATTTAGTTTATGTTATTTCTTTTCTTCTTCTAGGTTTAGGATTAGCTTGTTCTTCTTTTTCCAGTTCCATAAGATGGTTCATGAGTTTGTTGATGCACTTTTCCTGTGTTTCAAATGTAGGCATCTAATGCGATAAATTTCCTTCCTAAGGTTACTTTTGCTATATCTCACAGGTTTTGGTAATTTGTCTTTTCATTATTTGAAGAATTTAACAATTTCCTCTTTTATCTCTTCCTGAACCCAACTATCAATCATTATAAGCTTGTTTAAGTCTTTGTGTAGGAATGAATGTTTTTGTTGGAGTTGAATTCCACCTTTATTGCCTTGTGGTCTGATAGGATACAAGGCATAATCTCTATTCTTTCAATTTTGCTGAGATTTGATTAGTATCCTAGGATGTGGTCAATTTTGAAGTATGTACCACGGGCTGATGAGAAAAAATGTATGTTCCTTAGCTTTGTGATTGTGTGTTCTGTATATGTCTATTGATGACTTTTTTCTAGGGTCACATTTAAGTCCTTTGTTTAGTTTCTGTTTAGAGGATCTATCCAGTTCTGTCAGAGGGGTGTTAAAGTCCCCAAGTATTATGGTGTTATGGAATATCACATTGCTCAGATCATCAAGGTCTGTTTCATAAATCTAGCAACATTTAAGTTGGGTGCATAATTATTTAAAATCAAAATGTCACCTTGTTGTATTCTTCGTTTGACTGGTATAAAGTGTCCATCTCTGTATTTCTTAATTTTACTTGCTTTACATCCACTTGTATCTGAAAATAAGATTGATTCTTTCTTCTGATTCCTGTTTGCTTGAAATACTGTTTTCCATCCCTTAACCTTGAGTCTTGATTTGTCCTTCAAAGCTAGCTGTTTCTCCTGGAGACAGCATATAGATGGCTTGTGCTTTTTTATCCAATCAGCTAACCTGTGCTTCTTCAGTGGTGAATTCAGTCCATTGACATTTATTGAGAGAATTGATAAGTGTGGTGGAGTTCTATTCATCTTATTTTGTGAAAGTTCATTTTGCAGTTTTATCCACGTGCTATTGTGGCAGCTAAATTTTGACCTTTAGCTTCTGGATGTTTACTTGCTGGTGGTCCATTATGGTTATCAGTGTTGAGAACAGGTCTAAGTATTTCCTGTAGATCTGGTCTTACGGTGGTGAATTTCCCCAGTCGTTTTATATCCACAGAAGATTTTATTTCTCCATCAATTTTGAAGCTTAGTTTAGGAATATAGAATTCTGGGCTGAAAATTGTTTTGTTTAAGAATGTTTAAGGTATGCCAGTCCCATACACTAGAGGTGGCGGGTTCAAACCTGGCTCCTGCCAAAAACTGCAAAAAAAGGAAAGAAAGAATGTTTAAGGTAGATGACCATGCTCTTCTGGCCTGGAAGATTTCAGTTAAAAAGTCTGAATACGTTCCTTTTGGAAAGACATCTGGAGAACACTTAGAGAACTAAAAATAGACCTGCCGTTTGACCCTGCAATTCCTTTATTAGGTATATTCCCAGATGACCAAAAATCACATTACAACAAAGATATTTGTATCAGAATGTTTATTGCAGC
>NW_003852568.1:1342812-1348511 GCF_000181295.1 Otolemur garnettii
CCAGAAGTGCATTAATGTGCATAGTTACCATTCAATTAAAAAAAAAAAAAAAGTTTGCTGTTGGTCAGGTGCAGTGGCTCACACTTGTAATCCTAGCACTCAGGAAGGCCAAGGCAGGTGGATTGCGTGAGCTCACAAGTTCAAGACCAGCCTGAGCAAAAGCAAGACCCCCATCTCTACTACAAAATAGAAAAACTGAGGCAAGAGGATTGTTTTAAGCCCGAGTTGGAGGTTACTGTGAGCTATGATGCCATGGCACTATACCCAGGGCGACAGCTTAAGACTCTGTTAAAAAAAAAAAAGTCTGCTGTCATCCTAATGGCTCTGCTCTTGTAGGTCAGTTGGCACTTACTCCTGGCTGTGTGCTGAATTTTTTCCTTCATCTTGACTTTGGACATTTTCCTTACAATGTGTCTTGGAGAAGCTGTGTTTGAGTTGAGATGACCCAGGGTGTTTGGTGTCTTTAACAAAACTTGGGAAGTTTCCATTTATGATAGTCCCTAGTAGGGCTTCCATTCCTTTGGGACAATCTTCTTCTCCTTCAGGAGTCCCTACCATTCATTTGTTTGAATGCTACATGGAGTCTTGTAGTTCTCCAAGTGCCTGTTCTGCTTTCTCTTTTCTTTTCTGCCTCTTTAACTATCTGGGTTAACGTGAAAACTTTATCCTCTAGCTCTCAGGTTCTTTATTCTCCCTGGTCTAACCTATTTTTGATACTTTCTACTGCCTCTTTACATTCCCTGATTGCCTCCTTCATTTCCTCAAATTCTGCCATATCCTTTCTGTATTCTACATATCTCGTCTGACTTTTGGTTCTGTCTCTCCATTTTCTTGTCCATTCCTTTTATTGTCTTTATCATCCATATTTTAAATTCCCTTTCTGTCAAGTCCATTAATTCTTTATAGGTGGAGTCTTCTGCAGTAGCTTCCTCTAGATTCCTTGGAGGAGTTCCTCTGTTTTGGTTTTTCACATTTCCTAATTTTTTGTTGGTTCCTCCTTGTGTGTTCTTTCTTTTTGTTCACCTCCTTGTTCTCCTTTTTCCTTCTCACTGCCTCCTGTGTTTCAAACAGAAGTCCTTGCTTTACAAACAGAAGGCCTTGCTTTTGGCTTGGCACTTGTGGCTCAAGTGGCTAAGGCACCAGCCACATACACCTAAGGTGGCAGGTTCAAATCCAGCCTGGGCCCGCCAAACAACAATGACGGCTACAACCAAAAAATATCCAGGCGTTGTGGCGGGTGCCTGTGGTCCCAGCTACTTGGGAGGTGGAGGCAGGAGACTCGCTTAAGCCCAGGAGTTGGAAGTTGCTGTGAGCTGTGATGCCATGGCACTCTACCCAGGGGGACAGCTTGAGGATCTGTCTCAAAAAAAAAAAAAAAGAAAAAAGAAATCTTTGCTTTTGATGAAAGATTGTTGCAATGTGTCCTCAGGACACCAGCTGGTACTGTGGTTTTTTTAGGCGCCTGAGAGCAAAGTCAGCAATCTATATGGTCTTTATTCCAAACTTAGTTGCTTTCAGTGATAGCCTGGGTTTCCTCATCATTCAGACCCTGCTGGGTTGCAATCTGAAAGCTCACAAGAATCCTTTAGGGGCAGGTCTCATAGTGCCACAATTCCAGTTCCTGTGGGGTGTGGGAGGCCCTCAGCCTGTCCTGAGTAGAGTTCTGATCCCAGCAGGCAGCGGTCTTTACCGCTGTGCTTTAGGCCTCTGCTAAGGCCGTCTCATGCCCTTCCCACAATGGCAGCCCCCTGGCCTCCAGGACCTTCTCAGTTTGGCTGCCTCATCAGTCCCCAAACCTATGGTAAATCCACTCTGACTGGCATTCAAATCTGTTTGTTGCTGTATACTGTTTGAGTCCACCCACTCTTCCAAGCTTTCCACTCAATGCTCGGCTTCCCCCAACAACTGAAAACTCTGGACAGTTTTCCTCCTGTCCTGGACCTCCACAGAGGGGCAGTTGATCCTAGCCGATTCCAATCACTTGCCTAATTCATCAGATTTCCACCATTCTGGATCATACATTGTATCCAGCTCACCGCGTCCTTGCTGTGCTCCCTGAGCTATGACTCTGCATAAGGTCACCACACCAGGTATGGATGGGTTCTCTCTTTTTCCCCAGTCATTCTAGGAGAGCTCAGCTGAACTATCCTTCTGGTCAGCCATCTTGCACCAGCCCTCTTTAATTTCATTCAGCAACGTTTTGTAGTTTAGTATGCAGACTTTCTCATTCTTGGTTAAGTTTTCTCCTAAGTATTTTACTCTTTATGATGCTAAGTAAATAGAATTCCTTTTTGGATTGTTTATTTGTAGAAATATACAAAAATCCTGATTATTTGTGTGTTGATTTTTTATCACACAAGAATAGGCACAAAGGGTGCCAAAAAATGTATACACATTTTATCTTAGTTGCTTTTGGTGATAGCCTGAGTTTCTATCTAGATATCTAGATAGATATATATTTAATAGAATATTATTTAATGAATTCATTATTTAATGTTAACTTTTATTTTGTGGATTCCTTACTGTTTTCTACATATAAGATCACATCATTTGTGAACAGAGATAACTTCTATTCCAGTTTGGAGAATTTTGGCTTTTCTTGCCTAATTTCTCTGGCCAGAAAGTTCACTGTTACGTTGAGTTGAGGTTTTAAAAGTGGCATCCTTATTTTGTACCTGATTTTAGGAGAAAAGTTTTTTAGTCCTTCACCATTGAGTATGATGCTAATTGTAAATTTTTCACATATAGTCTTTATCATGTAGAGAATATTCCCTTCTATTACTATAAATAATTTATTGAGCATTTTGTCATTAAACGGTGTTGATTTTTATCAAAATTTTTTTCAATTGAGATGATTATGTACTAATTTCTATCACTGTGGTATTTTACAATGAATAATTTTCATATGTTGAACTACCCTCCCTTTGGGGATTAAACTCACTCATGGTGTATAATCAATTGGTTTCATAGTATTTTGTTGAGAATTTTTGTATTTTCACAAGGGATATTGGCCACTTTTAGGATATTTGGTCTCAGTATCATATGTATATTTGGCCTTAGAGAATGAATTAAAATGTGCTCACTCCTCTTCAATTTTTTGGAGGAGTTTGAGAAAGACTGGGGTTAATTAATCTTTATGTGTTCAGTAGAGTTCACTAGTGAAGTCATCTGTTCCTGAGCTTTTCTGTGGTGGGAGGTTTTATGATTATTGGTTCAATCTCCTTACTTGTTATAGGTCTATTCTAATTTTCTATTTCTTCTTGTGCTAGTTTCAGTAGTTTGTAAGTCTATAGAAATTTGTTCTTTTAACCTATATTATCCAATTGTTGGTGCATAATTTTTCATAGTAGGCTGGGTGTAGTGGCTCAGACCTGTAATCCTAGCACTCTAGGAGACTGAAGCCTGAGCTCAGGAGTTTGAGACCAGCCTGAGCAAGAGAAAGACCCTGTCTCTACTAAAAATAAATAGAAAAACTAGCTGAGCGTCATGGTGGCTGCCTGTAATCCCAGCTTCTCCAGAGCCCAAGGCAAGAGAATCACTCAAACCCAGGTGTTTGCTATAACAGGACAGCACTCTACCTCAGGGGACAGAGTGAGACTCTGTCTCAAAAATTCTTTTTCATAGCATTCTCTCATAATCTACTTTATTTCTTTTTCTGGTTTTTTTTTTTTTTTTTTTTTTGAGACAGGAGCCTATAGCTGTCCCCCTGGGTAGAATGCCGTGGCATCACAGCTTACAGCAACCTCCAATTCCTGGGCTCAAGTGAGTCTCCCGCTTCAGCCTCCCCAGTAACTGGGCCCACAGGCACCCACAACGCCCGGCTATTTTTTGGTTGCAGCCATCATTGTTGTCTGGCAGGCCCAGGCTGGATTTGAACCCACCACCTTGGGTGTACATGGCTGGTGCCTTAGCCACTTGAGCCACAGGCTCCAAGCCAATCTGTTTTATTTCTATAAAATAGGTAGTAATGTTTCTACCTCCATTTCTGATGTTATTCGAATTATCTCTCCTCCACTCTGATCCATCTAAGAGTTTCTCAATTTTGTTGATATTTTCAAAGAATCAGCTTTTAGTTCATTGATGTTCTCTATTGTTTTTCTATTCTCTGTTCCATTTAGATGTGCCCTAATATTTATTATTTTCTTCTCTCTGCTACTTTGGGTTTAACATACTCTTCCTGTTATAATTTGTTGAATTGCAACGAAATTATTGAGACCTTTCTTCATTTTTAATGTAGGCATTTACAACTATAAATTTCTCTTTTAGCACAGCAACCATAAGGTTCGGTAACTTTTTATTTATTTATTTATATCAAGAGATTTTAAAATTTCCTTTGCAATTTTTGTCCTTGACCCATTAATTGTTTAACAGTGTATTAATTTCTAGTTTCTCACTATTGATTTCTAGTTTCATTCCATAGTAGTTGAAAGATATTTTGCATGATTTCAATCTTTTTAAATGCATTAGGACTTGTTTTAGAGTCTAACATATGATAATATCTTGAAGAATGTTCCACATGGATTTGAAAAGAATAGGCACAAAGGGTGCCAAAAAATGTATACACATTTTTAAAAAGGAAAAACTATATTAAAATTATAATACTCAATATATACTGGTCACAAAGATGAATACAAATCATGTCTGAGCACCTCTTGTAATTGCAGAAGTCAAATGTGACTGGAGCATTATAATTTTAATACGGTTTGTTCTTTTCTTAAATTGTGTACATTTAGGGGGTACCCTCTGAATTATGCTATTGCATAGTGTTCTGTATAGGTCTAACTGGTTATCTAAGTCCTCTGTTGTCTTATTAATATTCCGTCTTGGAAAATGTACAAATCCAAATTTTTAGAAGAGAAGATCAGTGCCCAGTCTGGTACCAGCCACATGCTCCCTGGAAGCAGGCTGTCTATGGCTGAGGCATCACTGAAGAATGGGAGTGGTAGTTCATTCACACACACCACTCACTTACAAAGGTCACGGTCTCTCCCTGGTCATTATAAGTCAGGTTCCAGAATTCCAAAATAGTTGATTTCAGTCAAGCTTGCCAGATCAATTATGACTCAGTGCAGTGACCACCACCTAGCTCTTTTTACTCCAGCAACTTGTACATCATCATCGCTGTTCCATGCATTTTTATGTTGCTAGGTGCATAAATTTTTAGGATTGTTAATGTCTTCTTGATTAATTGACTTTTATCATTATAGAATGTCCTTCTCTTCCTCTAGTAATAGTCATTGTCCTGAAGTGCACTCTGTCACACCAGCTTTCTTATTAGTATTTGTGTCATATATTTCTTAATTTCAACCTATCTATTTTCATTTAATGTTCATCTCTGGTAAATTGCCTTTTAAAATCCAATTTGAAAATCAGCCTTTTATTTAGAAGGCATTAACATATAAAGTAATTATTGATATTTTCTGGTTCTCACTTCAATGGTTACTATTTAGCCATTTGTTTTGTATTTGTCTCCTCTGTAATTGTTTTTTTGTCTGTCCTTTACTGGCTTCTATGGGGCTGATCAAATTTTATGTTTTTGCTGGAGGGCTAGTTTTATTTATTATTTATTTATTTATTTATTTATTTTTTGAGACAGAGCCTCAAGCTATCCCCCTGGGCAGAGTGCCATGGCATCACTGCTCACAGTAACCTCCAACTCCTGGGCTCAAGCGAGTCTCCTGCCTCAGCCCCCAAGTAGC
>NW_003852568.1:1348531-1385857 GCF_000181295.1 Otolemur garnettii
CCACAGGCGCCCGCCACAACGCCCAGCTATTTTTTTGGTTGCAGCCGTCATTGTTGTTTGGTGGGCTGGGGATTCAAACCTGCCACCTTAGGTGTATGTGACTGGCGCCTTAGCCACTTGAGCCACAGGCACTGAGCCTGGAGGGCTAGTTTTAAATTATATTTAAGCATTCCACTTTACCTCTTCTTTTGCTTTTTGTGGATAATGCTTTGTTTTGAGGTCGGAGGGGCGTGGGAGAGGCAGTTACCCAGGCTCACAACAGCCTCAAACTCCTGGGTTCAAGTGATCTTCCTGCTCAGCCTCTCAAGTAGCTGGGACTACCATGCCTGGCTAGTTTTTATTTATTTATTTATTTATTTATTTTTGTTGTTGTTATTGTTTTGAGCTAGAGTCTCACAGTGTCAGCCCAGCTCACAGCAGCCTCATACTCTCAGTTTAGAGAGTTCCTCCTGCTTCAGCCTCCCAAGTAGCTGAGACTGCAGGTGTGCACCACCATGGTCGGTTAGGTTTTTCTATTTTCAGTAGAGATGAGTTCTCACTCTTAGACTACTCTCAAACTCCTGAGCGCAAGCAATCCACCTGCCTTGGCCTCCCAGAGTGCTAGGATTACAGCATGAACCATGCCTGGTCACTTTGCAGTTTTTAATTTTTTTTTGAGACAGAATTTCACTATGTTGCCCTCAGTAAAGTGATTGCTTAAGCAATTCTCTTGCCTCCACCTTCCAATGAGCTGGGACTACAGGAGCCTGCCACAATGCCTGGCTATTTTTTGTTGTAGTTTTCATTGTTATTTGGCAGGCCCAGGCTGGGTCTGAACCTGCCAACCCTGGTGTATGTGGTTGGCACCCTAGCTGCTGAGCTATAAGCGCCAAGCTCACTTCACTTTTTTTTTTAAAGGGTTGCACTAGAGAAAATAATATGCTGCCTTAGCTTATCAGTTTATCTTGCATTATTATTTAAGAAACTTACAACACGCATCTTTTGTGCATTTTCATATATTTATATTTAACTTCTACATGTTATAAACCCCATGATACACAGCTACTTTTTTGCTTTAAGCAATCAACAATCTCTTAAAGAATTTAAGCAAAAAAAAAAAAAAATAGTATATTTAACCACATACTTACTATTTTCAGGGTTCTTCACTCCTTCCTGTAGATCTGAATTTATATTCAGCATCATAGTTCCTTTAGCCTAACGAATTTTTAGCATTTTCTGTGGTGCTTGTCTCCAGCAATGGATTCTCTTAGCATTCAATTACCCTCAGAGGCTTTATTTCAATCTTCATTTGTGAAGAACCATTTCCAGGCTGGGTGTGGTGGGTCACGCCTGGAATCCTAGCACTCTGGTAGGCTGAGGCAGGTGGATTGCCTTTGCTCAAGAGTTCAAGACCAGCCTGAGGCAGAGCGAGATAGCCAGGTGTTGGGCGGTGCCTGTGGCTCAGTGAGTAGGGCACTGGCCCCATATACCAAGGGTTGCCCTGGCCAAACTGCAAAAAAAAATCTGGTCTAAAAATAGCCAGGCGTTGTGGGTGGCTGCATGTAGTTCCAGCTATGTGGGAGGCTGAGACAAGAATATTGCTTGAGCCCAAGAGTCTGAGTCTGCTGTGAGCTGTGACGCCATAGCACTCTACCAAGGGTGACAAAGTGAGACTCTGTCTCAAAAAAAAAAAGTAGTTTCCATATAGAATGTTAAGTTTTTCTTCTTTCAGAATTTTATGTTGCCATTTTGCTGTCATCTACTTTTTCCTAATGAAAACTCAGCTACCATTTTTATTGTCATTCCCCTGTGTACCAGGTGTGTTTTTTGCTTTCTTGCTACTACTTTTCAAAGATTTTCTTTATCTTTGGTTTTCAGCATTTGACTATGATGTGCCTAAGTGTGTCCTTCCTTCTTTATGTTTATCTTGCTTTTAAAGGGAAGGGGTGGTGATGTATCTGAGACCAGATGAAGATCAAGAGAGAAACAAGTTTTTGTTTGTTTTTTTTTTTTTAAGACAGAGCCTCAAGCTGTCCCCCTGGGTAGAGTGCTCACTGCTCACAGCAACCTCCAACTCCTGGGCTCAAGCGAGTCTCCTGCCTCAGCCTCCCAAGTAGCTGGGACTACAGGCGCCCGCCACAACGCCTGGCCATTTTTTGGTTGCAGCCATCATTGTTGTTTGGCGGGCCCGGGCTGGGGATTCGAACCCACCACCTTAGGTGTATGTGGCTGGCGCCTTAGCCGCTTGAGCCACAGGTGCCGAGCCCAGTGATGTATTTGTTATAGTGCTTCACAGGTTATTGAATCTGTTCATTACTGTTCAATCTTTTTTTCTTTGCTCTTCAACTGGAATAATTTCCATTTCCATCAACCTGTCTTCAAGCTCACTGATCTTTTCTTCTGTAATGTTTAATATTTTTCTAAGCCCATCCATGAATTTTTTTTTTTTTTTTGAGACAGAGTCTCACTATTTTGCCCTGGGTAGAGTGCCATGGTGTCACACCTCACAACAACCTCAAACTCTTGGGCTTAAGCAATTCTCTTGCCTCAGTCTCCCAGGTAGCTGGGACTACAGGCCCCCACTACGGCGCCTGGCTATTTCTTTTTCTTTTTTTTTTTTTAATTAAATCATTGCTGTGTACATTAATGCAATCATGGGGTACAATGCACTGGTTTTATATACAATTTGAAATATTTTCATCAAACTGGTTAATTGGCTATTTTTTTGTTGTAGTTGTCATTGTTGTCTGGCTGGCCCAGGCCAGGTTCAAATCCACCAGCCTCAGTGTATGTGGCTGGTGCCATAACCACTGTGCTATGGGTTATGAAATTAATTTTTAATTAATTGACCATGATGACTAATTTCTAAAAAATTCATCTGTCTCTTAAAATTTCCCATCTCTTCATCCCTTATATTTATCCTTTCCGGTAGCTTCTATACCTGGAGGGACACTACACTAAGTGAAATAACCACAGAAAGACAAAATACTGCATGATCTCACTTATATGTAAAATCTAAAAAAGTCAAACTCATAGAAACAGAGCAGTGGTTGCCAGAGGAGCAGGGATAGGGGGAGATGGTGATCAAAGGGTTCAAGCTTTCAGTTTTTAAGATGAACAAGTGCTTGGGATCCAATAATGTATAGCATAGATGGTGATGGATGTGTTAATTTGTGATAATCATCACACACAGGTATGCATATCAAATCATTACATTGTATGTGTTAAATACAATCTTGTCAACTAAGTATTTTAAAATAAAAAAATAGGCAAATATAGGAAATATCAAAAGGCATTTAAAAAGCATCCATTTAGGTCTTAGAGACATTTACAATTGTTATGTTAAAAACTTATATAATAATTTCAACATTTAAAGTTGTCAGTGGGTGAGTTTCTTTTTCTTGATTCCATATTCCTGCTTCTTCTCATGTCTACGATTTGTGATTAGGTACTGGACATCCTGAATGATATATATTGTAGACTCTGGGGTCTTCTTTTTCTCTCACAAAAACTGTTTAGTTTTAGTAGTCACTAGTGTTATTAAGTTACTGCCTTGCTTGTTTGAAGTCTTGACTTTAGGCTTTATTAGGGTAAGTCTATTTTAATTTTGCCTTCACTCCTAGAGCCTAGAATTGAATGCTGAGCTGCGGTCCTAATTCCAATCCCTCTGGGATTCTAAGGAAAACCTCAAATGTTTTCCAAACCACTCTAGCATAGTGAGACATAAATTCCAAGCTATTCCTCCTTAGCAAGCATTGCTAAGATCTCTGCTCAGCTTTTCCAGCCTTCTAAGTGTTGCTTTCCACTGGGCCTCTTGGAATCCTGTCCTGTTTATGCACACAGATGGGAGTCAGCTAAGGAGTTGAAGAGACTATGTAAGGGAAATTTGGGGGCTATCTTCCTTTCTTGGGATTTTCCCCTTCAATTTGTAGCGGCTCAGACAGCCCTGAACTGACTTGACTCCTCAGCCTAGTAAGACTACTTTTTGTCTTATTCCCTGTGGACCACATGAAGAACACTGACTTAAATATGGATCTTACCCAATATGTTTATGTTTTTTGGTTTTTTTTTTTTTTTTGAGACAGGGTCTTGGTCTGTTTCCCAGGCTGGAGTGCAGTAGATGCCTCATAGCTCACTATAACCTCAAACTCTCAGATTTAGCAATCCTCCTGCCTCAGCCTCCCACAGTGCTAGGATTACAGGCATGAGCCACTGTGCCCAATCTGTTTCTTTTTTGGTAGTTGAGTCCCTTCCACTTTTGCCAGTCTCTGGTCACATTCCATTGCATTTCTGGTGAAATGTACAATTATCGGCAATAGTCTGCTACAGCTGCTCTGCCATTATTAAAAGCCAGTAATTAGATGCTTAAGTGTCATTTAAAATATAACACACTTCCAGGGTTCCTGGAAGTTGAGAGAGTAGCAACACTAAGGTGGTAGCTGTGGCTGCGACTGCCACGGGATAATAAGCTGGGTAGAGTTGCTGAGGACCTGCCATACTTCTTAACTATGGAAGATTATACCAAAATAGAGAAAATCGGAGAGGATACCTATGGAGTTGTGTACAAGGGTAGACACAAAACTACAGGGCAAGTGGTAGCCATGAAGAAAATCAGACTAGAAAGAGGAAGGGGTTCCTAGTACTGCAATTCGGGAATTTCTCTATTAAAAGAACTTCATCATCCAAATATAGTCAGTCTTCAAAATGTGCTTAAGCAGGATTCCAGATTATATCTCATCTTTGAATTTTTTTCCGTGGACCTCAAGAATTATTTGGATTCTATCCCTCCTGGTCAGTTCATGGATTCTTCACTTGTTAAGAGTTATTTATACCAAATCCTCCAAGGAATTGTGTTTTGTCACTCTGGAAGAGTTCTTCACCAAGACTTAAAACCTCAAAATCTCCTGATTGATGACAAAGGAACAATTAAACTGGCTGATTTGGGCCTTGCCAGAGCTTTTGGAATACCTACTTGGATATATTTACATGAGGTAGTAACACTCTGTCCAGATCCCCAGAAGTATTGCTGGGGTCAGCTCGTTACTTGACTCCAGTTGACATTTGGGCACCATATTTGCAGAATTAGCAACTAAGAAACCACTTTTCCATGGGGATTCAGAAATTGATCAACTCTTCACGATTTTCAGAGCTTTTGGGCACTCCCAATAATGAAGTGTGGCCAGAAGTAGAATCTTTACAGGACTGTAAGAATACATTTCCCAAATGGAAACCAGGAAGTCTAGCATCCCATGTCAAAAACTTGGATGAAAATAGCTTAGATTTGCTCTTGAAAATGTTATGATCCTGCCAAACGAATTTCTGGCAAAATGGCATTGAATCATTCATATTTTAGTGATTTGGACAATCAGATTAAGAAGATGTAACTTTCTGACAAAAAGTTTCCATGTTAGAGATAGCTGTATTTTTATTATTAACTCTATTTTGTCTTGTATATATTTTTCTTTTTTGTAAAACTTATGCTGTACTTCATCTAGTTTCAAAAATATACCTTAATGTAAATATTCTATATTATTTTAAATATAATCTGTATATGCGTGTAGATCTCACTGTAACAACTGTTACTATAACTATAAATCTAAAAAAAACACGCACACACTTCCACTTCCTTGTATTTCTCTATCCAGGTGACAGTTACACAAGCGCTTTCACTTGGGTTTGTGTACTTTTCTGTATGTGCTACCTACTACAACAAAAAGTTTATTGTTTACAAAACACCCCTTTTTGTGCCAGCTTTGCACTCTATCAATCTACCTTTCCTAAACATAAAAGCTGAATGAATAACCAGACACTTTTAAAGAAGAGAGGAAAAAGTTTATTGTGTTGAGCAGACCTTATTTTCATTACAGTACCAGGAAATTCATTCCCAAGTCCCTTCAGGTGCAGAGTCCTGCAGACACTGAAGACCCCAATGCTGTTCCCGAGCAAGGGGCAGCACCTGGACACTAGGTTGCATTTAATGGAATAGGATTATAGTAAAATTGGATATTCATAAATAAGATTTTTAAAAGTACATAGTTTCTTTAAAAATTCTCCCATTTTCTCCATTTTTCCATGGATAACTGGTTGGAAAACATGGTGCTCGATAACCGTTTGTTCTCATTTTGTCAACCTTAAATTAACGTATCTTGCTTTTTGTGAAGAGGCATTATGCCCACTTCTCTGGAAATCTACATGGTGACAAGTAAGGCAACGTATACAATTCAGGTGGGATGGGGGCCTCAGCTCCAGACACTAACTCGAGTCCCATTAAACCTTCCTTATGCAGCCTCTGTGCTGCTGGGTGATTGGGAAAGACTCAGGAAAGGGCCTCATGCTTGCAGAATCATTACCAGGGAGCTTAGACTTGAAGGACCACTGCTAGGGAGCATGCAGACTCTTTAAGCTGACTTTGTGGTTTGTTTTTATAAACTGTCAGCACTCAGCAATACCCCGAGGGAGGAAGAACCTCCACTCAACTCTGACTCACTGCCACCACTGCCAACCAGAATGTTGCTTTGTATAGTAGAGAAACGAAAGACCACATAATGAATGAGAAATATGTATCCTCCAGATGCTTTGAAATATCAATAAACACCCAAGTTGATGGTGTTTAATTTGCTTGAATTCAATCAGATAATCATGAAAGTCCTGATTAAGACTTTTCCATAAGAAAACATGGATTAAATAAAATGTAACCCTACCAAACTCTACACATGACAAGCTCTATTTAAGTTGATTAACTCTCATCATCCCACAAAAAAGAGTCCCCATAAAATCAAGTACTTAAAAACCAATGGAATATACATTTAAATAACTCTGCACATAATCACCTTCCATCTTTTATTCACTCTCCATTTTTGTTACCAAGAAAGTTTCCATCAGGAGCCATTGCCAACACATTTCCATGAACTTGGATAACCATAATAACATAGAATACTAACATTCTAACATACTAGAATTCCCTTGTAACTTTCTTTTGTCCATGTAACTCTTGAGTTAAATTATTTCTTTTAATCTTTCAGGGCAAAAAGACATGGCAACTTTAGAAAAGGATTGCTTTCAAGTATCTAAATTTACTCACGGGGGAAGGGGGAGAAAGGAAGTCATTTTAAACTCGTCACGATGAGGGTTGTGCCCTGACCAAATGATGAGGTCAATAAACAATGACCCTGGATGAAGGGAATGATGGGACATCTTTCCTCCTCAAGCTGCACTAGGGCTCAGCCCTCCGCTCAGAGAATCAGCCCCCACAACCACAGCAAAGTCTGTCGTTCAGGCAGAGCCACAACAAGGCTCTAAACAGGATAGCAGAGTAAATTAAGTTCCATTTGTGAAAACTGTTTAATATACACTATATATGTAATCTACGCTCTCCCGAGAGCTGAGCTCACCATGATGCTTGTGTACTTGGTAGATGTGCAACATCTGTATGTTCAATTTGAAACGTAGTATTTTGACAGATTCACAACTTTATCTCTCTTATGGAAAACAACGTGCTGTGCTCTCCCTCTCCACGTAGTGAGCGTTCAGTACCCGGCCAGGGCCGTCCCCCAGCCCTAGCAACAGGCTGTGACGGGCCTTGATGCCAGTGAAACTTCACTGTGGATGGAACACAGAAGCAGGCCCCTGGTGCTGCATGTCTCTCCGACACAGACACATTTCATCTGACTCTGCCCCTTATTCAGAAAGAAAATTTTCCACTGTGGCATGATTGAGCAAAGATAATCCATTACATAAAAGTGATGGCTAAGAACATCACACCATGAACAGTTTCCAGAAGCTTGAACATTCAGCATAATCAATTCTTGCTCCTTGGGGAAAAATTTCTTACCTATGTTTTCAGTCACAGTATGTATTTTCAGAGCAGAGACAACAGACACAGCTGACCAAGACCACATTTTAGCAGTCTCACTGTTTCCTAGGGCATTCGATTAATTTTGAAAAGTGATTATGACACATGAACCAAAAAAAGAAAAGCAGGAGGAGGGTCCTAGGCCATTGAGAAGCAAGGTGGGTTTCGCACTATTCAGTCAATTATGAGTCTGACTTATATCAGAGTGGTGATGGGTGCAGGGCAACAAGACAGGCCACACAAAGAACATGGTTTACTACGCGCCTTCCTTGTGAATATACAAGAGGCTGTAGGAAGACACAGAGAAAGGTGACCAGTTGCAAGTCCCACAGGAACCAGAATTGAAAAGCATATCCTAGTGACTTGAGAACTTCCTGTTCCACCTCCCATACAGTAAACAGGGAAAATGCACATTTCTGCCCATGGCTGCAGACAGCAGCTGCCTCTCTGAAGGCTTAACTGTGGAGATGAACTTGAATGAGTGTTTTTTAATCTCACCAATCCTATCTCTTCGGCTGTTCTGACCAGGCAGGGGGCAGGATGTTGGGACACTGTGCTACAACCTTCAACAGCAGCTATTCTGAAGGACATGTCGGTTTAGTTTATCTTTGTTAAGCTCTTCCCTGACCAATTTTTAATGGAATTATGAAAGCAAAGTCAAAATATCCTTCAGTATGACTGGCTAACATTTGCAGTTCCTAAGCTAACTTTTGCATTTGAAAATGGGAAAAATAAATTACTTGATATTTGTGATAAGAATATGGTTTTTTAAAAAAGACTGCACATCAATGTATTATGTGGCTTAGAAGAGTGGGGACTTAGCGATCCATCTTTGCCTATCCTCGTATTTTTTAAAAGCAGGCAAAATAGGAAAGCAAAGGCCTGTGTGCCTGGGAAGGCAGGTGTATGACCGACCATCAGTGCCTGCTGCTGTGCCCAAACCTGGGCTGAGATGGAGCCAGGAAGTGAAGCCTCATGCACAGCTGGGCCCACAGCACACCCACAGCCTGTAGAGCCCGTTCTTCAGCAAATGCTGCTCTGCACGAGGGACAATTGCTGGGCAAAGACAGGACACAAAACCAAGGACTCAACAGCAACTGGTGTGGGTGCTCAAAGCAACCCACAGTGCTCAAAAAGAAAAAAATGAATATAGAATAATGTATAGAAAATCACCAGTCCCTCAGTCAGAATCTTTCCTGGTCTGAGATCTGGGAGCACTTTGTAGAGAAAAGTCCAACCCATCAGCTCCCTGGGTCTGAGAGAAAAATCCTTTGCAGGAGAGGACACAGGATGTAGTGACTGTGCCGAGAACACCCTGAGCCCTCTGAGATGGTCGCGGAGGGGTAGGGTGGGGGCTTGGTATGGCTATATCCAGTACAGAAACTAACAACAGACTTTTTTAGAAAGTGGGAAAAAAAGAAAAGACTCTGCCAAATACAAAAATTGTTTATACAATAATTACCTAGAAAGTTCACTGGGATTGGGTGGTGAATGATGTTTTTTTGTTTGTTTCAAATAGCTACGATGGTACTAATGGTTTATAAAAGAGAATGGCCACTTCTGGTCTTCCTCCCTCCCCCAACACTCCGGAGCCCTCCTACTCCTGTTTTCCTACTTTCACCCCGACCACCCCCATCCTGGCCCCAAATGAATTTGCTTAGCCACCAAACCAAGCCAGCCCTGAAGACACCCAACTGGTTGGGTTTCCTTCCATCAAACAACGCACCTAACACTTGGGAAGAGAAGGCAGGGAGGCAGCACAAGGCCCACACTGGCGTAAACCTTGAGGGGTACGGACCTTGGACAAAGCTTCTGCCAGCCTGGCCCAGTGCAGGGTGGGCACCCGCAGTGCAGCACAGGCTGCAGGTTAACTGAGGTACGGAAGAACACGGCGGCTCTGGCTGGCCTGCTCCTTGTCACAGTGCAGCATGTCTGTGCTCTTGGGAGTGGGCACCAAAGGACTCACTTTCTTCCTGTTGCTGCCGTTCTGCTCTGGTTAGAGCACCGCTCTTTACAGAGTCCTGAGAGATCAGCCACTTGTCTTCCTCTGAGGTACAAATCCAGTAGAGCCTCAACCCCAAAGATCCAGCGCCAACCAATATGCAGAAGTCAAGATCAAATCTCAGAATCAAAAGGGGTGGCACGCCTGCCCAGTGAGTTTATCAGCAGTTGTATAGACAGATCAGAAAAAACTAGCATTTAGTATAAAAATTGTTTTTCAAATGGTACAATTTCCTATCCTCCTCCAGAGATCATAGCTCTTCTCGTCTCTGAGGGCCTATGGAAAAAAAACAGCAGAAAATAAAACAGACTACTCTCAAAATTATAAAACTACACAGTGGGCATTTTCCACCACCGCAACCCATTATTTGTACCTTCGCCGCCATTTTATCTCTCATTATTAAAGTTTTAGGAGCTTCGGTTTGGTGTTTTCATATTATATTTTGAAAGGGCGAAAAAAAGGGACTTAAACCAACATTGAAACTATCAGCAAAACTCATTCTAATTAAATTGTTTCCACAAGTACAAAATTTACTTGCAGTAAATATGCATTCATTTTTTGTTAGGATTCTTCTTTTTTTTTTTTCACTAAATAGCATACAAACATTTTCCATTCTTAGATGTTTAAACTGCTTTTAATGCTTATAAATAACAGTAAAATAAATTTCTTCCTGTATATAATGTTTTTCTTCTTTTTTTTTAGAGACAGAGCCTCACTTTATCACCCTCAGTAGAGTGCTATGGCATCACACCTCACAGCAACCTCCAGCTCTTGGGCTTAGGCGATTCTCTTGCCTCACCCTCCCAAGTAACTGAGACTACAGGCGCCCGCACAACGCCTGGCTATTTTTTTGTTGCAGTTTGGCCGGGCCCAGGTTTGAACCCGCCACCCATGGTACATGAGGCCGGCACCCTATTCATTGAGCCACAGGCACCACCCATTCTGTTTTTTGTCTGTTGAATTATTTAAGATAAACTCTCAAGAGAAAATTATTGAGGGTATAAACATTTTAAAGGCTCCTCCTGATGACAGATAACACTGATTTCTAACAAGAGTTTTTCTAATACATAAAACTTCAGCAAGGTATACCCAAAACAATTGCCTCACCATCTCCCCAGTAAACGACATTAATAATGTCTATTATGCCATATAGCAGATATTAACAACAGACTGCTTTAATTTGATTACTATTTCCTCAAATTCACTTATTATTTGTGTTTTCCTCTAATTTGAACAGTGTGTCAACATTCTTTGCTCATTTACCTAAGGAAATGCTTGAGATTTTACAAACGAATTTGAACTATTTTTTACAATGACTATACAACTTTCCAGCTGTGATATTTAACACAATCTTCAGGATGTCAAGGTGAATCACTCAAGAAGCGTGTTCTCCAATTGCTTTTTTAGGATTAGTTTAAAGTAGAATAAATTGTAAAATCCACAGCCCATGAATGTATCAAAACAACTCTATGTACACCACAAATATGTACAATTATTATGTGGCAATTTAAAAATAAATATTTTTTAAAAACCCAGAGCCCAGCTTGTTAATAGTTTTTAAAAAGTTACTTTTGTAGTCTAATCATTTCAGGCAGCTGCCACTCCAGACATACACATAATAGGAAAAACAAAAAAATTAATTTCTTCTTAGATGAAATCCAACATCTCCATACCTTCCCCCATTATGCTTGTTTTAAAGAATACTTTTTTCAAATCCATATATATTTTGTCTTGATCTAAATGTTTATTCACTGTGCCTTGATTGATAGATTTACTAGAGAAACAAGGAATCTGACAGAGCTCCCCTAAATGTCCGGTTTGGCTTATGTATCACGAGACTCATGAACCTAAGTAACAATAATCACAAAGTGCTCCTTTTCTTCCCATGAAAACAAGACAAGAAGGTAGCAAGTGCATTAATAAATACTGTTTTAGAAGGCCAACAAAAAAGGGAAATGAAAAATATATACTAGTTGATGTTAGAATGGAAGGATTAATGGAAGATTTTTTCTTTTCCTTTTATTCATGATATAGTTGTCTTTACAACAAATAAAATTCAGAAACACAAAGAATGCTTACCTAAACCCAAAGGTCTGCACTTACCTCTACGGCTGGGTGCTTCTGGCTGCTCCTTATCGAGTGCTCCTGCTTCTTTCTCCTGCTGAAAGCGGTTCTGCAGCTGTTTGATCTCCTGATCGTAGTCCTGCCACTCGGGCACGATTCGCACAGCTGCTTCCAACTTGGGCTCTTTGGTCATTGGGTTATTACACTGTGAAAACCAAGCAAACATACTTCAGCTAAGCTGAAGAAAGGTACAGTGTATAGAATCCGCAGGTGTTTCTGTTCTTGGGTTAAAGTCCTAACTGTACCAAAACAACAATACTGAGGAGCCAAATGCCACAGCAGCAGAAGCAACATGGTCGGGGGCACAGAAAGCTGTGTTTACTTCCACAGAGAAGTACGGGGGCCTGTTGGAAGGTAGGAAATTCCATGTGGAAAAATTGTACAGCAGACAGATGAACTGGAAGCTAAATAATGACTGAGCAGATTCTCAGTGGTGAAAACAGGCCCATCAGGCACTAGGGAAATCCCAACTGCTGAGAGTACTGTACGACATCCCACAACCCCGAACTATGCAATTACAGAGAAAGACTAAGAATCTACAACGAACGACTGATTATTCAGTCATACTCCCCCCTGGATTAAGATGCAGACAGGCGCCAGGACTGCTCACCAAATCAATGGTTTTGGCCCTTTTCTTGGACGCATCATCACACCATGTTTCACACCAAAGCCATTCTTGAGGGAGGGATTTAATTGGCACCTGATGAATCATGTTATTGGGTAAATCCTGTTTGGTAAAGAAAATGAAACACATGAATCTAAAATTCTGGGAGAATTTAAATCAACGCATAGTAAATCAGTGGTGTCAGCTATTCATTACATATCACATGCATGCCAGTCACAAATGTTTACAAGGGAAAGGTCCCTACCAAATGCCTTAGAGAAGGTAAGGGATTTACATAGGTTGTTTTCCAAAACCTCAAAACTTGGAGGAGCCATGAAACTACTCATAATAAGCAACTGAAAGACTTTAGCTTAAAAAACACAAAGAGCCTACACCTCAACTTTCCTCCCTGAGGGCGATTCTAAGACAAATACTCCTGTTGACTTTTGAGAGCCAACCCAATACAGTGGTGATTCATACATCTTATAGCCTTCTCTCAAAGAAGCTCTATACTTACCTTGTCTATTAAGACTTGCTCCCAAATAGATGACATCCATATTTTTTCTGGCCAAGTTTGTCCTGTGCTTAAAGCTTTTATCTCAGGAGACTTTCTGAATTTGACAAAATAAAATGTTCCATTGTTCTAAGACTTACATGGAACAAAACACTCATGGAATAAAATGTATAGAAACGATTAACTGTGATACTTATAAAGAATGCTCCATGATCGTACAAAAATAAATAGGTGATGGTTCTCTTTATGAAATCCTTCAAATGAACTAAATTTAAAAGTAGCTAGGTTAAGATACCAAAAACTCATCTTGATTTATCTTATATTCACTTAAGATTTAGAAACTGTTAGGCTGGGTACAGTGGCTCCCGCCTGTAATCCTAGCACTCTGGAAGGCGGAGATGGGAGGATTGCTTGAGCTCAGAAGTTTGAGACCAGCCTGAACCATCACTACTAAAAATAGAAAAATTAGTAGGGTGGCAAAGCCCAGAGTCCCAGATACTTCAGAGGCTGAGGCAGGATCAATTGAGGCCAGGAGTTAGAGGTTGCTGTGAGCTGGGCTGACGCCACTCTAGCCCAGGCAACACAGTGAGACTCTTGTCTAAAAAAAAGAAAAAAGTTTCATAAACTGTTGAGCTTGCTGCACTGCTCCAGAACACTGAATCAAGAACACAGTATGAGTTCCATACTCTGCTTGAAAAAGAACAGAAGTCTACTTCAGTATTGGTCAACTATGAGACAAGATGTCTCCTGAAGACAACTAGAAAAGCTGAATAAATTATGGAAAAGACATGTCTTTTGAAAACACCAGAAAGCTGAGGGCAGAGGCTCACAAAGACAACTCTGCAATCTAGGGGTTTTCTCTCAGAGTCCTATGCTGCTCAGTGAGGTTTTCTGAGGCTCTATGGCCACTCAAGGGTGCGGTAACAAAATATTTAAATGTATACAAGATCTGTAGTGGCTGAGGGGAGTTCTGGTGAAACTTGCTTGCTCTGGGTTGTGATACCAAAGAAACACACATTATGATTTAGAGTGAACCAGAAATAGGTCCAACAAAGAATGCAGCTCAACTGTAAATCATGAAAATCTTAAAACTCAATTAAAATAATCCTGGATATAGCCAGGCATTGTGGCGGGCACCTGTAGTCCCAGCTATTCGGGAGGCTGTGGCAGGAGAATCACCTGTGCCCAGGAACTGGAGGTTGCTGTGATCTGTGACACCATGGCACTCTACTAACAGTGATATAGTGAGACTCTGTCTCAACCCTCCCAAAACAAAAAAACAGATGTATGAGAGACAACATAAACAGAACAATAACAGAAATGACACAAAAGAATCAGATCCATAGTAGCTCTGGAATTAGAGATACCAAGTATCATACAGACTTTAAAGTAAATATACTCACTGTATATAAGATTAAAAAAAATGAGAATTTTAGCATCAAACAAAAAACAATGGAAACATAAAACTAAAATATCAAAACCCAAATTAAGAACAAATGGAAAGCTTAACAAATTATACAGGAAATAACCAGAGCAAAGCACAGAGAAACTAAAATAAAGAAATACAGAAATATAGAGTTTAGTAAAAAGAAATACAGAAAGAAATACACAGTTTAGTAAAAAAGTTTTAACACATTTATGGGGGGGTTGCTAGAATAAAGAGAGATGCCACCGCACAACTATTATCTCAAGAATAATCAGAGAGAATTCTCCTAATCCAATGAAGCTACATATTTAAGCAACGTCAGTAAGACCAAATAAGAAAACCCAAAACAAAAACCAATTTATGTTATAGAGAAACCCACTGAAGGTCAATACAAATCTTCACTACAGCCCAAAGAAACAGATAGTACTCCAAGGGAAAATGATGATCGGTAATTTCTCATTGGAAACAAAGATAACAGAAAGATAAATTAACTAAAAATGGATCAAAGACTTAAGTATAAAACCTAAAACTATAAAACTCTGAGAAGAAAACACATGGGGAAATCTCTTCAAGACACTGGATTTGCCGATGACTTACTGGATAAGACAGCAAACACACAGGCAACGGAAGAAAAAAGATTGAAAAAAAGGAAAAACACACAGGCAACAAAAGAAAAAAAATCGAATGGGAGAATTTCTGTGTAAATCATATATTTGATAAAAGATTACATTCATATTATATAAAGAACTCCAACGATTCAAAAACAACAAAGAAATCAATCCAAAAATAGTCAAAGATGTGAATAGACATTTCTCCAAAGATGATTACAAATGGTCAATAAGCACACCATTTGTCACCAGGGAAATACAAATCAAAACCACAATTTTACACCCAAACTTATACCCATAAGGATGGCTACTGTCAAAAAGAAAGACGAAAAGAAAGGGAGAGGGAAAGGAAAAAGAAAAGGAAAGAAGAGAGAGAAGAGGAAAGTGCTGGTAAAGCCGTGGTGAGAACGGAACCCGGTGTATTTCTTGCAGGAATGAATATATAATGGCAACCTGCTGTGGCAAAGGATTCGGCAGCTTCTTAAAAAATTAAACACGGAACTACCACGTGATTCTGTGATTCTACTTTTCAGTGTATACTCAAAAGACGTGAAAGCAGAAATTCAGACACTTGTACACCAGTGTTCACAAAAGCATCATAAACAATATTCAAAAGTTGGAAATAAGACAAATAGCCACCAATAGATAAATGGATGAACAAAATGCAGGATTTGCGTGTAATGGAACGCTATTCAGTATTAACTGTAAAGAAAGTCGGACATGCCACAACACGATTAACTTTGAGGACTATGCTAAATGAAATAAACCAGACACTAAAGGACAAATGTTGTATGATTCCATTTATATGAGGTACCTAGACCAGGCAAATTAATAGAGACAGCAAGTAGAATAGAGGGTACAGGAGCTGTGGGGAGGAAAGAGGGGGGAATTATTATTTAAAAGGAATACAATTTCAGTTGGGGAAAAGTTCTGGAGATGGATGATGCTGATGGTCACAAAACATTGTTAAGGTACCTAATGCCACTAAACTGTGCACCTAAAAACGGTTAAGATAGTTCTTAGTCCGTTTATGTTGCCACAAAGGAACACCTGAGGCTGGTTGATTTACGAGAAAAGAGGTTCATCTGGCTCATAGTTCTAGCATAAGAAGCATGGCGTCAGCGTCTGCTTCTGCTGAGGGCCTCAGGCAGCTTCCACTCTTGGTGGAAGGTGAAGGGGAGCAGGTGTCACATGGAGAGAAGGAAGCGGGAGGGAGGGAGGGAGGGAGGGAAGGGGCTCTGTGAACAATCAGCTCGCACAAGAACAGAAAGAGATTCACTCATTACCGTCAGGAAAGGATCTGCCCCTATGACTCAGACACCTCCCGGTAGGCTCTACCTCCAACTTCCAAATTTCAACAGGAGGTTTAGGGGGTACAAATATCCAAATTAGTACACCCAATAATACATATTTTAAAACATGTAAGAAATAAGGAAAAAAAAGAGACATTTTCAGACAAGAAAAATTGAAAAAAAATCTGTTATTAGCTGAACTCACATTACAAAAAATTAAGAGATATACATTCTCTCTGCGGAAGGAAAACGATCCTACAGTGAAAGCTCAGCAATGCAGGAGAGGAGCAAAGTAACACAACAGTAAGCACGTGAGTAAGTTTAAACTTAAACAGATACAGACTGCCCTAAACGAGAACATCCTACAGGGTTTAAAACATAAAACAAGGCATAAAAACACATCAGCAAGGCACGTAGGCTGAATGAGGATAAGTGGACTTAAACAGTTTGGACTGGTTACACGTAGTCTGTGGACTGCAGCAGGAAGCCTGCTGAGGCCGCTTCTTAGGCCTAACACAACTACTGACCCAGAATCTCGGTGTGTGGCACAGGCACTGATGCCTTAACAACCTCCCCAGCTGATTCTTACATATATGCTAAAATTTGACAAGCAGTGTTCTGATGTTTTTGCATTATCTCCTAGGTAGGTAAAATATACCAATTATTATTAGATTTTGCAAAGTCAGAAATACACATTGCCATCTCTGGAATAATCATAAAAATTGCAACAACAACAAAAAAGTATATGAATTAGCCAACAGAGCATCAAAGCCCTCTCGCTGTGCCGGCACCATCCGCTCCCCTGTGATTCTCCTCTCCTGGCCAAGGCCTGGGGACCAGAGTGAGAAGCAAAGACTGTGTTGCTACACAAACTGATAGCTCTCAACAACCACAACCCTGACAGCTTCAAGTGCAAAGATGGAATAGAATTTAGAAACTTTGTTTGGCTCGAAGACCAGAAAATCTGACCCTGTAAGACAGAAGACAAAGTTAATTTAAAAAACATCTATAGCAGTGACTGGCCCAAGTTCTTTGAAAAGTATCTCAGAGGTGTTAACTATCCTTTCAAGATTCAAGACAGACAAAAAGCAAGACTGGCTTCTTGGTTTAGACTTGAATATGAAGATAATGCTGAAAAATACAAGGACTTAGTAATGATAATGCAAAAAATGCTGACAGCACAACTAGGAATGCAGAGCCAGTGATCAACATGGGTGTAAATAATTCTGAATTTAAGACTGGCGTAATCACGTTGGCTAACCTCCTTCAGATTCAGCTTCATGACGATAACCTCCGTCATGAATTGCTTAAGGCAATTTCAACTTTGGTTCAAGAGCTCCTGAGAGAGGATGCAGTCGCTACAGCAAATCAAACAAAAGAAGGCTTGCCTGCTGCTTCAGACAAACACATTCTTGGTTTTGGCCTAGAAGATGCAGTCCTTAATGAAGCTACTGAGATCCGACGGTTGCTGAATATAGAAGAGCTCAGAGAGCCATAGACAAAAGTTAATGAAGCCATAGTAGCTCTTCAGGCAATTAAGTACTGCTGATCCAAAGACAGACCGCAGTCTGGGGAAGGCTGCAAGACAACCACTAAGATTTCAGCTTTGCACCTACTCAGTACAGCTGCGAACCATGTACACATCCGACATGTGTTTGGAAATCAAATTCACATTTTCAAGGGAGGAATCTCAGCAATTTGACTATATTCTAGAGATTTAACAACACTGCTTTCTTCTTTAATAAAGTTTGGGGAAATGGAGTAAAAAATCTCAATCAAATTGAAAGAAACTGGCTGGTGTGGTGGCTTGTGCCTACAATCCTAGCACTCTGGGAAGCTGAGGCTGGTGAACTGCTTGAGCTCAGGAGTCAGAGACCAGCCTGAGCAAGACTGAGACCCTGTCTCTAAAAATAGCCAGGCGTTGTGGTGGGTGCCTGTACTCTGAGCTACGTAGGGGGCCAAGGCAGGAGGATAGCTTGATCCCAAGAGTTTGAGGTTGCTGTGAGCTATGACACCATGGCACACGACTGAGGGTGACAAAATGAGACTCTGTCTCAAAAAAGAAGTTACTTTAAAAAGAGAAACTGACAGAAGAATATAGGAATGTAAAGTAGAATAAATAGCAGCACTGCAAAAAACCAAAGTTACTGCTAATTATGTCAGCTATACATGGACTGACTAAATGTTCAAACTAAATCATTGTCACATTGGATAAAAAATAACCTGACTCTCAAATTTGTAGGCATTAATGATATAGTCTCAAAATGTAGCAAAATTTGACAGACTCAAGATGAAACAAATCTCACAGTGCATAAAAAGATTTTTAACACAATCTTGTTAGTAACTAACAGAAAACAAACAAACAGAAAAAGACAAAACGATAGCAATGCTGTTAAACTTCAACTAATGGACATATAGAGAAAAATATCTAATATTGGCTGAATACAAAAACAGAAGAAACATTTACCAAACTGATCATTTCTGAGTCGTAAGGCAAATCGTAACAAATGTCTGAAATGACACTGTGAGAAAAGGGTATATCCAATGTAACTTTAAAATCTTATAAATCACTTACAAATAACCCACATGTCAGCCAAAGAAGAAATTATGGCCAGGTGTGGTGGATCATGCCTGTAATCAGAGCATTTCCGAAGGCCAAGAGGGAGGATCACCTGAGGCCAGGAGTTTGAGACCAGCCTGTACAACATGGCCAGACACCATCTCTACACATATTTAAAAGTTAGCTGGGTGTGCTGATATGTGCCTATAGTCCCAGCTATTTGGGAAGCTGAAGCAAGAGGATCACTTGAGCCTAGAAGTTGGAGGTTACAATTAGCTATGATTGTGTCACTGTACTCTACCCTGGACAATACAGCAAGACTCAAAAAACAAGAAGAAATCAAGAGAAACTAGAACTATATTGAATCAAATGATAAGGAAAATGCTACACATAAAGATATGGAATATAAGCAAAGTCCTACGAAAATAGAACTTGAAAATCACATCCACGTATTAGGTAGGTTAAGGGCCAGGCATGGTGGCTCATGCCTGTAATCCCAGCACCCGGGAGGCCGAGGTGGGGGTACTGTCTGAGCTCACAGGTTTGAGACCAGCCTGAGCCAGTAAGACCTCATTTCCAAAAATAGCCAGGTGTTCCAGCAGGTGCCTGTAATCCCAGTTACTTGGGAGTCTGAGGCAAGAGAATCACTTGAGCCCAAGAATTTGAGGTTGCTGTGAGCTATGATGCCACAGCACTCTACCAAGAGTGACAAAGTGAAACTCTGTCTCAAAACACACACATACACACACACACATATACACAGAGAAAAGATTAAAAAATCAATAACTAAACATCTATTTCAAGAAATTCGGAAAAAACCCTAGTAAGTTAAAGAAACCAGAAGAAAAGAAACAATAAAGAGCAGAAGTAAGTGAAAGAGAAAAGAATGGCGGGCGCTGTCGCTCACGCCTATAATCCCAGCCGTCTGGGAGGCCAAGGCAGGTGGGTCACCTGAGCTCACGGGTTCAAGACCAGCCTGGGCAAGAGCGAGACCCTGTCTCTAAAAATAGCTGCGCTATGGTGGGTGCCTATAGTTCCAGCTACTTGGTAGGCTGAGGCAAGGGACTCACTTGAGCCCAAGAGTTTTAGGTTGCTGCGAGCTATGATGCCACAGCACTCCACCAAGGGTGACAAGTGAGACTCTGTCTCAAATAAATAAGTAAATAACTGAAATAGAAAAGAAACACATATAGAGGCTCAAACATTTGCCAAACTTAATTGAATGATGAGGAGAGTGAGCATGTGGAGACCACAGTGACTGAGAAGACACTGCTGCTGTGGAAAAGTGGTTCGAAAAAACAGGTGAGTGACACTTAAGGACGTTAAAGTGACACGACAAATTGGATCACTAGCAGTGTCCAAAAGGCTGCATGATTATCTTGGAGTCAGGAAGGTTTCATCGCGATGGGTGCCTCACACTTTGACAGATGACCAGAACTGCATTCGTGTTGAACTGTATGAAGTGCTGGTCAGATTTGACGGAGGTACGTCTAGCCGTGTTTTGGACATCCTTACTGCAATCCAGGTGACACAGCCTGGCCTTACTAGTTTGATCCAGAGAATAAGCATTAGTTGACAGTGTGGAGTATTCCCCCTGAGGAAAATCCACCAACAAAAGTGAAGCGACCCTGAAATGTTGGAAAGAGGACGGTGGGAACCTTCTTCTCCAAAAGCGGTCACGTTGCTATAGTTCCTCTTCTGTGCTCAGCGGTACACAACAGTTACGTCTACCAAACATTTTCAGGAGGCATCAAGAATGGTGGCCAAAGACAGGATTGCGGGGAGACTATCTTGCACCATGACAGTGCGTTCACCCACACAGCCTACATCACTATTCAGTTTCCAGAGTCCACAGACGTTAAACTTATGACTCATCCACCTTGCAGTGCTGACCTGGCTGTGTATTATTATTTCCTGGTCTCTACAGTCAAAAATTGCATGCCTGGATGAAGGTTCTCCAGACCCAAAGAAGCTATTCACACCTACAAAAGTGAGCTTACAGTACTTGAAGAAAATGAATGGAAGCAGTGTTTTCAGAAATGGTTTACACCAATGCAAAGTGCAGTGTTGTGGCAATTATTTTGAGAAAATACAGTCATCAACATGATTCTGCATTCCTCAGGTTTCGTGTACCTTCCTGGTGTCCCTCAAGTTCTTTCTGCCCCCGTCTCTCTGCTCTCCTTTCCTCCTTCTTTCCCTCTTCCTGGGACTCCCATTATTTGTATGTTGATGTATTCGATGGCGCCCACAGGTCTCTTGAGGCTCTGATTATTTTTCCTTATTCTTCTTACTTTTTGCTCCTCGGGCTGGATAATCTCAATTGACCTATCTTCAAGCTTGCTCATTGTTTTTCCTGCCTCCTCAAATCTTTGGTCAAACACCTCTAGTGAATTTTTCATTTCAGTTATTGTATTTTCCAACTCCAAATTTTCTCTTTGGTTCCTTTTAGTAATTTCATTCTTTTTTTTTTTTTTTTTGCAGTTTTTGGCCAGGGCTGGGTTTGAACCTGCCAACCCGCCACCTCCGGCATATGGGGCCGGCACCCTATTCCTTTGAGCCACAGACACTGCCCATAATTTCATTCTTTATTAATAACACTCTGTTGTAATTTTATTTTACATTTTTATAATTAACAAAAAGGTTGAGCACCATTTTGTATGTTTATGACAATTTAAATATTCTCTTTTCTGAAGGGCTTTTTAAGCATATGGATCGTTTGGTTGTTTTTCCTTCTCGATTTATATTTTGTATCTTGTATTTTTCAGGTATAATGGTGGTGCATCCTTTGTTACTTAAAATATGTTGCAACACTTCCCACTTTGACTCTGTTAATAGTATCTTTTGAAATCTATTTAGTCTTCTCTTTACGGTTAATGCTTTCTGAGTCCTATGAAGTCAGACAGATGATCTCCTATGTGACTTTACTGCTTTGCCTTTCATACTCAGATCTATATTCCATTAGGGATTTATGTGTGGGGTGAGACAGAGTTCAACGTTGATTTTTCTATGTTGGATATACAGTTATTTCAGCATTTTTAAAAGTAAAACATATTGCTCTGAAGATCTGTTTCTAGGCTTTTTAAAATTCCACTGGTCTACCTGCCTATCTTCATGCCCATACTATATTATCTAAACTACTGTAGCTTTATCATAAATCTAGATACCTCGTAAATTAAGTTCTCCTACCTCATTTTTCATTAAAAGTGTCTTAGTGTACACTTTGTGTTTTGTTTTCTCATATATATTTTAGAATCAGTTTGTTTTTGTTTTTTTGAGACAGAGTCTCACCCTATCACCTTATCAGTAGAGTGCTGTGGTGTTACAGCTCACAGCAACCTCCAACTCTTGGGCTTAAGCGATTCTCTTGCTTCAGCCTCCCAAGTAGCTGGGACTACAGGCGCCCACCACAACACCCAGGTACTTTTTTGTTATTGTTGTCATTGTTGTTTAGCAGGCACGGGCTGGGTTCAAACCCACCAACCCCAGTGTATGTGGCCGACACCCTACCCATTGAGCTATGGGTGCCGAGCCAAACACTTGATTTTCTGACAGAACACTATGTGCCTGTCACCGAAGCTGTTAACTGTAAAAAAAAAAGACACTTACTTGATCGAGATTTGAAAGGCTGTTTGGATCCTGGCTCAGACCTTGGTACTGTCCCCTGAGTCTGTCGCCAGCAGCTATTTTCCTAAACTTCTTCAGATCCACAACATACAGTGCACTGAACAGAGAAGATCCATTTTGTTACAACCAGTCATGGATTATGATGAAAAAACTAAACCCACTGATAACGAACAAGTCACTTGCCAAACATTCTGACTTATCCTTGAAAAGGTAAGCTGCGGCCCTACGGAACAGTAATGGTCAATGCGTGCTCCTTCAATGATATCTAAGAAAGTCACTGCAAAGGCCTACTCTGCCCCCACTAGCTCACTTTTGTCATTGTTCCTAATAAACTCTGATGAAAGATATCTAGCAAATGCAGCAGAGTCAGTAATAAAAAGCTATAGTAACTAACAAGTAACCACTAGTCAAGGCTATCCTAATGCTGTTAATATTTAGAAGGGGGTGACCCCAGTGTTACAGTTCTCCTAGACAAGGAACATAAAACATGAAACGGAAATCACCACACCCACACGTGTACCTTTATACGGGCTGCTTTCTACAGGTCCCCCTACCTTCCAAATCTTCCAAATCACACCTCTCCCAGAGAAGATAATGGAGCATTCGTTAGAAACCCAATGCCTATACTGTTTAACCTAAGAAGCGCACTTCTAGGAATTTACCCTACAAACACACTTCAAATATGGAAAATAAAGTATTTGATGATTATTCATTGCAATATATAAGAAAAGACTATAATAACATTTACAGACTGGAACAATATATAGTTGTGAAAAGGAATGAGGTCCCTCTCTATATATTGATGTAATAAGATCTATAAAACATTAAGTAAAAAAAACAACTTACAAAACAGTGTAAATACACAATATACTTTGTATACAAAAGAATATATATTCATTAACTGTAAGAAACTCTGGAAGTACAGACAATAAATAGACAGGGGAGGTTACTTGTTGTGGGGGTGGGAATGAGTAGGATAGAGATAAGATTAGAAAGATTTTTTTACTTTATATTTTTTGTAATTTTTATTTTTGAACCATATTAACTATATTTTTGAACCATATTGTGCCTATTCACAACTCTTAGGATAATTTAATCATCTTTCTTCAAATTAATTTTAAAGAAAAGAAAACCACCAAACAGCATTAAGAGTGCTCCCTTTCCAATACCTGATATGATACTTTCGCCCAGCTAAATGACTGGCCCAGTACCCTGACTTCCAGAACCTGTAGCCGTCCATTTCTTTTCGGCTGTCACAGAAAGGAGTATAACCATAAGGGGCACCATCCAAATTGAAATCTCTTAACTCTTTCAGATCTGTTCTTACAATCTGCAGAAAAGAACAACAAAAGCCATTGGTTAAGCAATCACACAGACAGCTCCGATCAGAGTGCCTCACTTAGGCAGCAGGCAGGGGAGTCTAGTGGTTAGCAGCACAGGAGCGGCAGTGACCGCCGTGAGCCCGTTCGCCTCCCTTTATTAGCTGGCTGCCCTTACTAACATGGAAGACTGTTAGCCTAGTACACGGCACGCAGTATTCCAAGTATTCAAAGGGAAATGGCTTAGCTACTCTGTACCTGAGCTTCCTCATTTATAAAATGAAAATGATGATAGTACCCATCTCACAAGGTTATTGGGAAGTTCAATGTAAATTAACACATAGGGGTGGAACAATGGCCCTGTTAGACTCAGGAAAGCATATTTCAGGCTGAGCCAGCTGATGGGAATTCTAAGAGGTAGGTAAAGCCTTTGTCCCAAATTCTCCTGCATTTAGGCCTAAGTCAGCTCAGGGTGAGGCAGAGGGCTGGGGGCAGAACTGCACTTATGCCATCATAATGTGTCCCTTTAATTAAGTCAAATCGTGACCTCTGTAAGAGAATCTGCAGAATCTTCCCTACTCCAAAGGCCACGCTTCCACTTGAGCTTCCTCTATCACCCATACCAATAATTTCTAGCTTTGGTGCAGATAACTGGAGATGACAGCAAGTTCTATTAAAAAAAAAACCTTCAGTTTTGGGGCGGTGCCTGTGGCTCAAAGGAGTAGGGCGCTGGTCCCATATGCCAGAGGTGGCGGGTTCAAACCCAGCCCCGGCCAAAAACTGCAAAAAAAAAAAACCTTCAGTTTTTAGTATTTATGCTAAATGAATCAAGTAAGATACAAAGCTGCATAGATGATGTTACCACAACTATGTTAAAAAGACACATTCAATGCGAATTTAAAAAGTGATCACATCTGAGCAATACTTTTACATATTTTCTAAGTCTAAAATAAGTGTATGTTTTTCCATAACTGGAAAAATATCATTTAAAAAGGAAAAAGAAATCTGTTGTTTTTAATGTAAACTGTTAAAAATCTGGCCTTCAGCCTCAATAAGAGTGAGACCCATCTCTACCCAAAATAGAAAAAATTAGCTGGGCATTGTGGTGGGTGCCTGTAGTCTCAGCTACTTGGGAGGCTGAGGCAGGAGGAGAGCTGGAGCCCAGGAGTTCGAGGTTGCAGTGAGCCATGATGACACCACTGCACCCTAGCAAGGGTGACAGAGCAAGACTCTGTCTAAAAAAAGAAAAAAAAATGTGGCCTTTGAGAGCTTACCTGATCAGCATCCACAAACAGGAATTTGTCAACAACTAGTGGAAAAAGTACATCCAGAAAGAGGATCTTGTAACCCCAGATGATGCGCTGTTTTTCAGTTTGCTGATGAAGCCACCGGGGCCATTTGTACTGAACAAGCTCATACTGGAAATTGTATTCATTTGCCATGTAAGGTATGAACTCCTATTTTTAGAATCAGGGAACAACAAATAATCATTTCCTCTGTAAGAGAACTGGGTTAATACTGCAAGATAACCACCATGAACATGGCACAAATAAAACAGATTTACCAAAACAGTGGTCAAACAAAGAATTTGGCCCCAACCCATCTGTGACTACATAAAATCTCCATTTTTTTAGGACTTCTTGTCACCAGATGAAATGACAGAAATCTTTACGTGAAGGCTTTTAAATTTGTGTGTGTTCAGGCACATGAACTGTAAGTTGACTTGTCTAAACTTGACGTCAGTAGCACATTTATTGAACTTGATTATAAGTTTTTCTTTCTCGAGACTAGGTCTAACCCAGGAAATAATGTGGCAAAAGCAAAACTCTGCACAAACTTGTTACCATTAATGAATTACTACGTCTTTCAGATTCTAAATATAAGTACCTCAGGAGACCTTAGCTAGGAGAAATGTTGCTGAATATATTAAAAGTTGTTTAGTAAATTCCACACGCACACAAAAGATAAAAATAAATCAATTTGAATGACGAATAGTGGCTGATATGAATAAACCGGAAAACTTCCAAGAGTGTTACTCATTCTGCATAGACAAAGCATTATTTCCATATCTCATCTGGTAGTGGTTCATGATAAAATTAATTGTTCTCATTAATGAAAACCAATACTGTGCTTTCTAAAACTTAAGACACACTTGTTTCAGAAAAAGGGAATGTTAGTCACTTTATCAAAATGTTGCTTCTAGACTCTGCACCCACAGCGCAGTGGTTATGGCACCAGCCACGTACACTCAGTGGCGGGTTTGAACCCAGCCCAGGCCAGCTAAACAACTGCAACAAAAAAATAGCTGGGTGTTGTGGTGGGCGCCTGTAGTCCCAGCTACCTGAGAGGCTGAGGCAAGATTATCACTTAAGCCCAAGAGTTTGAGGTTGCTGTGAGCTGTGACACCACAGCACTCTACTGAGGATAACATAGTGAGACTCTGTGTCAAAAAAAAAAAAATGTTGCTTCTAAAAAAAGATACAGACTCTTCTATATTATCCAAGCTTCAAACAGAAAATAATTTTGTGTTTGTGTTGCTCAAGTAGAGCGACCTGGAAGAACAATCAACATGGCAATATGCAACTAAATTAGGGGATCCTAATAAAAGGAAAAATTTTTAAAGTAGACAGATAAAAAAAAAGAAAAACTGTAAATATTTCCTTAGTAAGAATGTTTTCCTTTCCCTGGTGAAACAAACCTTAAATGTGGGGGACAAATAATTCTTCAAGAACCAAAATTTCACGGGAGTCTTGGTGTTCTTCAGCACTGACAGCATCATTATTCTGGAAACAAAAGCAAATAATAATAATAATTTTCCAATGTTTTTAACTACAACACATTTAGTGTGTCAATCGCAAGACAACTAAATGTTCTTGACAGCGTAGCTAACTGATAGCTGAATCAGGCAAAGAGAGAGACTTTGACGGGACATGGCACTTACTCCCACCCACAGAGTTATCACTGAATGGGAGAGAAGGGGCATTTCTCACCAACAAAAATATACTTAATGGATAGAAACTAATGTTTTAATTCTGTTATGCCTGCTTCATGAACTGATACATCATGGTTCAAGTGAAATCTGGAACTTGTGGCAACTGACTGCATCACTCTCCAAATACCTCCGTCAAGTGACAGAAAGCAGGGCCTGGTGCCCAGGGAAGAGCGTGGGGCGCAGCCTCCTACAGCCTGCACAGGGCCCCGCTAGGGAGAGGGGCCAGGAAAGTCAGGTAGGTGTGGGGTTATAGGCTCAGGATTCCTGACTTCAAAAACAAAAACAAATTTTGGGCCCCATGCCAAAGTTAAGGGTGCCAGCCACATACACCAAAGTTGGCGGGTTTGAACTCAGCCCAGGCCAGCTAACCAACAAGGACAACTGAAACAAACAAACAAAATAGCCAGTCATTGTGGCGGGTGCCTGTAGCCCCAGTTACTTGGGAGGCTGGGGGAAAAAAATAAAATTTTTTTTTTTTTTAGTCAAGGAATTCAATTAAATTCAGTTGCTACTATCATGGCTATTTTAGGCCCAATACCATTTCTTGAAAACAAGAGGGCTAAAACTGAGTAAAATGATATTCTGATTATTTCCTGTACTAGATTTGTGATGAAAAGTGAAAAGAACCCTCACAATAAGGACCGTGACCCTCAGGCCCAGGTATGTCTTCAGAGCTGAGCCTTCTTAATGCTGTGACAAGGGGCTCCTGAGTGCCTTCCCCTCGGCCACCACATCAAGTGGCCCAAGCCTGTAGCCCCACTGGGCTCTGGCTGTGTGACCTCTGACAAGTTCCTTCACACTCTGACGTGTCGTACATACAAACTAGGGATCTAAACTCTGTGACTCTTCAGATGGCAGTGAAGCGTCCCATGACTTTGCTCCCCTTCTATGCTCTGTTCGGCCTCCTCCATTCAGGAATAGGCAATGCTTGCTGGTCAAGTAAATACCCCTGTCTACAATGTGTGATATTAAAGGTCTACACCTTGTAATAGTCGCACAGAGGAATTCACTACACAGCACAACTTTATGGAGTCGACCAGATCAAAACAGATACACTCACTTATGGCAAGCTATTCACAATCCACGGAGTGCTTCAAATACACAGGAGTATAACGGGCAGAACTCGACAAAACCTTTCCTCCCTAAATAAGAACACTGTGACGCATTTAATCACACACACTGAAATAATCAACAAGACTAACCGAAGAAATCTTTCGTAGAGATGACCAGATGCAACAGAGAAAATATTAATTATGTCATCTTTATCTTGTTTCACCTCCTCAGTCTTCTGTCCTCCTGTGAAGCCCCTAAAACAGTAAGGGTAAAAACATGACCACCTGAAATGTTGGTACAGTGCAGGCCTTTATGGAGAGAGGAAAGAGCCTGTACTTTCACACCTCCGTTCCTTCCCTAAAGGGTGAGAAGCCCCCAGAGCAGTCCCGAAGTGCCCCTCACACCCTGGGAGAGAGCACAAGGCCGACCAAGCCAGCCCCAGGATAACAAGAAGGACGCTCGCTCTGACACCATGTTGCTTTAGGAACAGAACGCAGTTTGTGCAATGGGAAGTAAACCAAGCAATTACCAATCAACCCTCCAAATGGCAGGCAACCCAATGACACTCAAGAATGGAACAGAAGTAATGTCACCAGGAGACATTACCCTTTTTCATTTAATCATTTGGAAAATACCCCAAATATGAGTACAAGATTTAGCTGTACAAAGCAAAATGTAAAAGGTTCAGACAGAATTACAAGACTCAAAAAAGGAGGGATGGTGGTGCTTGTATCTCAGTTTTTTTCTTAAAAGCACTTTTTTCATGAGGCCAATTACCATTTGAAGGAGTCCCAAAATCCAGACTCATTTTCATTTGTTCCATCACTCAGCAGGTCTTCATTCACCATGTCTGCCTTCTTCTGAACCTGCCATCATATATGATAGATCTTACTCCTCCTGGCAGTCTAACAGGCACACAGCTGCTTGTCACTGGATGTGCACTGTGAGTACTGACCATAGGGATTATCACCACTTCTCCCACATGTAGGTACAACCCCACCCCGAGTCTCACAGGATCCTCAACACAAGGATCTTCTTCAAGATGCTCAGACCAGAAACTTAACTGAGGAGACAGCAGTCTCTCTTTTACTAGATAATAGCCAATTTCAGCTTGCAGAATGGGCAAAGAGCCTCAAACTCGTGTTAGAAATACAGTCTGAGTGGAACCAGCAGCACCTTTCACGGGACTGGCAGGGAGTTCTAGGGAAGAATGCAGTCTGCCAGGCCCTGCCATCCAGAAGGAGGGAGTTCATGTCAAAAGCTCCTCTCAGGATCTCTAGCATGAGCAGGCCGAGTCTTCTCAGCAGTATACTGACATTTTCCTGCTTACCTATGTGTGGCCTACTTTAGATGATTATTTTGACTATATTGATGATTATTTATTTCATAATCTATTTTACATGAATTTAAAAGCATTAAGAACTTCAAAATTCTGTGATCACTAAGTAAAAGTGAGAAGAAATTAGAGTACTACTTATTTACTTATTTATTTTTTTAGAGACAGTCTCACTTTGTGCCCTTGGTAGAATGCTGTGGCATCACAGCTCACAGCACCTCCAACTCCTGGGCTTAGGCGATTCTCTTGCCTCAGCCTCCCAAGTAGCTGGGACTACAGGCGCCCGCGACAATGCCTGGCTATTTTTTAATGCAGTTTGACCCGGGCAGGTTCAAACCTGTCACCCTTGGTATATGGGGCTGGCGCCCTACTCACTGAGCCACAAATAGCCCTAAAGTACTATTTTATTGTTTTTGAAATTTTCACTGGCCCATCGCCCAATATTCTGAGACTACAATAGTAATAATCATAAGAACTGTAGACTTATCAAGCAACAGAGCATCTAAGAGAACATTTTATATAAAATGAGGCTTGCATCGCTCACTGAGATTACCCAAAAGATGCAATCTCTCAGTTGAAGAAAGCCACCAACTCAAATTTACAAAGACATTTTGCCTTAAAGCAGTATTCCTACAATTGCAATAGTAAATTCCAAAGGGAGTCTCAGCGCTGCTTTCAAGATATGCATTTTCACACCAAATACCAGAATACTGCTACTTTCACCAGCTATGAAAGAGTGGCTGCCTTAGCATACCAAACTCACCTTCACTTTAATAATTTTGCTTTTGAAGTTGTTGAGGACAATAACAACCTCGGCAGCATCAGGAGGAGAATCTGTACCGTCGTGGCTTAGAGACACAAGCAAGACAGACATTACAGATCACAACTCTCATATGCAATAATTTCAGCAATCCGCCATATTTGTCCATCACCCTTCTCATAAAGATATTTTTCAGAACAAATCTTTTTCTTGTTGGTTTTTTTTTTAAGAGATGATGTCTCACTATCTTACCTAGGCTGGTCTCAAACTCCTGGGCTCAAGCAATCCTCCTACCTCAGGCTTCGAAGTAGCTAGGATTATATGCATGTACCACTACACATGACTAATTCATTTACTTAGTTTTTCACCGATGAGGCCTTGCTATGTTGCCTAAGCTGGTAGAATAAATCACTTTCTCACAACCTAAAGGAAGCCCCTTTAAACTACAAAGAACCACCTGTTGAAGTCTTTATTTTTATACATAGTGCATGCCCAAACTTCCTTCCTGAGTCCTCCTTCAAATTATCTGTCACCAGTGGGAGGCATCCAGGGAGGGCAAGCACATGGTAAGAGCTAAACAACTGTCTGTGTTCATAAGGTCTGAGGCAAGCACAGAGCTTTCTATAAAGGAGAGCAGGGGGACGAGCCACCCAAACCATCACCTCTATGCTTTAATTTGAACCGTGCTATCAAGGAATCTACTGCTCTTCCTCTCTGCCTGGAGCGACACAGTAAGGGCCTTAGACTCAACCTGGTGTCTCCACTCTACAGGAAGAGGGGCAACAAGCTCTTCTGGCAGGTACACAGGAACAGAAGGGGAAAAATTAACAATCACGTTTCTCTACTAAACAAGACTCGTGCCTAAAGTGTTTGGTCACCAAATTTCAAGGTGAAAAAGTCACAGTAATAATAGTAATTCACTGCATTTGCTGCCACTCAGCAGAGGGTAGGGTTCTACGGCAAAGTGCAATTTCGACAGAGCAGAGACCTGAAGTATGGAACACTTGAGAAACTGGAAATGTCTGCCTAGAGACACAGGAGGACAAGAGCCCCAGACAGCTAGAAGGGAGCAGGGAGCACATCACACCCTGGGAAGGGGAAGAATGGCCAGGGCCAAGGCACACAGAGGAGACGGAGTCTAGAAGGACAACTGCAATTCTGTACCATCACATCTGGAGAAAAACCTACTTATTACCACAAAGATGTTATTATAACACAAAATTCTACTTCCTGGGTAAGAACTCTGCACTGATCTACACTGCTTCATGTGTTGCTGGTAATACACTATCACACTAAGGCCAGGACACACCAGGGGTTGCTTCAAATGAACTCTAATGATTCAAGCCCTAAAGAAATTGAGAGGCTTCTTAGTTTCGCACAGCTTAAAACTAATTTATGTTAAGCAGAATTTATACCAAACTTTTTAAAAGGCAGCATAATTTTTTCAAAAATGAATACATACAAAACCCAGGCTACTGATGGAATGTTCTAGGACTTTCTGTACCACCACAACCAAGGAAGACCAGTGCTAACAGCCAGGTTTCAAGGCTAAGGCTAACAAATAGTGTGCGTCTGCACATCACTCGGAGTCTCTGTGCAGAGAAGTTTGCTCTTTGTTTCATTTTTCCTTCCTTCAAATGATTAAATTTCTCATCTGTCTATGTGTGTATCACAGACTGATTTAATTGTGAGATATTATTAATAAGCACAAAGGAACACTCGAAGAATAAAGACGATACTTTTTGGTATTTATATCTATATTATCTAATTCTACCCTAATATTCTTAATATCTAATTTCCTAAAAAAGCATTGTTCCGTCACATACACAACTATAAATGAAACTCATGATGCCTAGCTCACTGCTAGGGTAGTAGTCAATTAGAGCTGATTCTCATTCTAAAATGTTCTAGAAAAATTACCTGTATCACTTAATCCTACCTGTAGATTCTATAAATATCTTCGGAGCGTCCCTTTCTAAGTCTGAGGATCCAAGCTCCTGGGTTGGCTTTTAGCTGAAAGTAGCCCTAGAACAAAAAGAAAAGCCAAATTTTAGTTCTCTTCAAAACATCAGAATGCTGTTTCTAAGTGACAGTCACTTCTTTTTCTGAAATAACAGTCACTTAGAATGTACATAAGACAGTAAACAAATTGGTACAACTCTCTCTAAAAAAAAAAAAAAACAACAAACAAAACTACACATTAGAAATGCCAGCAAAAATGCCGGCCAGTTAAGCCAAGCAGTCTGGCATTGATCTGCACATCAGTGCAGAATCAATGTGGGAAACGTGAATAAGCTGTGAAAGTCCAACGAAAAGAACAAGATGGTGAGCTCATGAGCAGTCCATTTTCAGGGACCAAGTTGGTTAATGCAGAGTATCCCATCGTATTTTATTTTATTTATTTATTTATTTTTGAGACAGAGTCTGGCTCTGTTGCATGGGGGTAAAGTGCATTATAGCTCACAGCAACCTCAAACTCTTGGGCTCAAATGATCATCCTGCCTCAGCCTCCCAAGTAGCTAGGACTATAGGTACCCATCACCTGTAGTGAGCTAATTTTCCTATTTTTGCAGAGACAGGGTCTCGCTCTTGCTCAGGCTGGTCTCTAAGTCCAGACCTCAAGTGAAGCTCCTGCCTCAGTCTTGCAGAGTGCTAGGATTATAGGTGTGAGCCACTGCACCCAGCCACTATGTTTTTTCTTTTAAGTTGATACATAATTCTAACCTTCAAATTTATCTGAACTAATGATTTTCATATAGACCAAATTCAGTCCAGTATGAAGTTTAATCTCACTCTATGGTTAAGACTGCACCACCATAAACTGTAGTGCTCAAATTAATACGTTTAAAATATGACTACTTGGAGAATAATTTACCAGATTGGCCATAACAATGGTATCTACAACGACTGGGTTGGCTGAAGTTCCTAAAGTGAACTGTAGTCCTCGTGGAGGTTGGCCGGTGGTGATGTCATAACAATGGCCTTCCAGTAACAGGTATTCCAGCTCATACTCAGCAGCCACTATGTTGTCCACCTGCAATGTCAAAATTAAATCACTTGAAAACTACTCAACAACAAGATGGACAAATCTGAAACGCACTTTGCAAAGTGAGGGAAGCAGACAAAATGGACGTACATCCTGGGTAATCATGTTTCAAGGAAACAGAAAAAAGGCAAAACTATAATGACAGAAAACACGTCACTTGTTGCCTGAGACTGGGCGTGAGGATAGGGCCTGCCTGCAAAGGGGCACGATGGAACTTTCTGGGGTGATGGAAGTGTTTTGTAACTTGGTGGTGGTGGGTGAATGACTCCATACAATTATAATGACTGGAAAGAAAACAAAAAACAATAAGGAAGTCATTCCAAAAATACAGATGAGAGGATAAGACTCTAAACATTGCTGAAAGAAATTAAAGAATTCAATGGAAAATATACAACATATTTAGGGATCAGCACAAAAATGTGTACTCAATGTCCATGGCACCAGTATTCATAAGAGTCAAAAAGTAGAAACAAATCACAGTCCATTCCTGAATGGATAAGTTAAATGTGGTATATCCACACAACCAACTAGTACCTGGCAATTTAAAAATAAAGTGCCGATACATGCTACAACATACAAGAATCTTGAGAACAATTTGTTAAGTGAAAGACCACATCTTGTGTGATTCTATTGAGAGAAAATTCAGAATAGGCACGTGTGTACAAATAGAAAGTAGATCAGCAGCTGCCACGGCTGGAAGGGATGGGGAGTAACTTCTGGGCAATGATGAAAACATTCTAAAATTACACAGCAGTGATGGCTACAAAACTCATTGAATAAAGCCTCTAAACTGTACACTTTAAAGGAAAAATGTTATGGTATGTAAATTATATACAAATAAAGCTGTTATTTTAAAAAGTATCTATAATATCTGAACATTAAAGTCTCAGAGGCCCCCCAGACTTTGATTCAGTCTGTTCAAAGCCTACCACTACTACATCATAAATAGTTTTTGTACATAATTAGATATTTGGAAGCAATGATATTCTTACCTCTTCTAAATAAATATTATCAAGATCATATGGTGTTCTGACAGATTCTACCATCCAACTCTCAGGTGTGTTCAAATTCAGAGTGAACAGTGGAGAATGAGGCATATCCAAAAACTTTGCTATTGGACCCTTAGCAAAGCTATTGTCTGAGGTGAAAGAAATCTCTGGTTCTAAGACGTAACGATAAAAGCTGAAATTAAAAAGAAAAATGTTAGTTCTTTTTTGTTTCCTATGTGACCACAGTCCTTGAGTTTACACAGGTAAACAAGTGGCTTAAAACTGATGGGGGTATCCTTCCAAATTGCCAAAAGTATTTCTAAAACCATCTTTTTTTTCTTAGGGGGCAATCCTATTTCTCACAAATAAGTCTGATATTACCTTTATTTTGTGGTATATAGTCGTTTCTTTCCCCTTTTCCACAGGGAATATGTTCTAATAACATCAGCGAATGTCTGAAAGGATAGGTGATACTGAATCCTAGATACTATATACTATGTTTATTTCTACAAATACATACCTATGATAAAGTTTAAGCTATTATTTATTCAATTTCTAAATGGATATAAGCCTATTCACATTCTTCCATTATTTTGAGTGAGCTTAGCAGTTTATGTCTCCGGAGAAATTTGTCCATCTTATCTGAATTATCAAACATAAAGTCATAAGGTTGTTTGTTTGTTTGTTTGTTTTGAGACAGAACCTCAAGCTGTCCCCCTGGGTAGAGTACCGTGGCTTCACAGCTCACAGCAACCTCCAACTCCTGAGCTCAAGTGAGTCTCCTGCCTCAGCCTCCTAAGTAGCTAGGACCACAGGCGCCTGCCACAACGCCCAGCTATTTTTTGGTTGCAGCCATCACTGTTGTTTGGCGGGTCCGGGCTGGATTCGAACCCGTCACCTTCAGTATATATGGCTGGAGCCTTAGCCGCTTGAGCCACAGGCACCGAGCTGTAAGGTTGTTTGTAATATTACTTCATTGTCCTTCTAATAGCCATGGAATTGATATCACTCCTGGTATTAGGAACTTGTTTTCTCTCTTTTTTTCTTAGTTAACCTATCAAGAGATTTATTGATGACCTTGACCTTGTCAGAGAAACAGCTTTTGGTTTTATGGATTTTGTTTTTTTTAAGGTTATGAAACAACTTTTATTTGTGGAGGTCCATGGAATTTACTCAGTCTTTAATTAAACTGAATCTTCCTAACACTTTGTCAGGTGGGTTTTAACCTCATTTTACAGAAGAGGAAACTTAGGCTTAGAGAGACTCAGAAAGATTAGTTAGGCTTAGAGAGACTCGGAAAGATTAGTTAGGAGTCACATCTAGGACTTCTGACTCCAAGATAAAGGCTCTTGACCCTTAGATAGACCACAGCTAGCTCTAGCTGTCAGCCTCCAAGGAAATGTCTGGTTGAACTACATATTTATTTCAGAAAAATGTCTGCGTCAATGAGGACATAACTGAATTCATGTTTCACAGTTTTAAGAAACTGCGGTATTTTACAAAGTGACAGCAACATTTTATATTCCTAACGTGTGTGGGTTCTGGTTTATTTATTTATTTATTTACATATACTGTGTTTATTAGGTTTCCACCTTTTGCCTTCACAAAATTAAAAAGGCTTAAAATTTAATAACAATAACAATGTTTAAGATAAGGACTAGAAACAAAAACCTCGTAAAGAACAAATGAAGATAAATACATTCAAAAAAGAAATCAGATGATTGCTGCAACGAAATACTGAGCCATAATAATAATAATGCAAAGAAAGTAACATTTACATTGTCAAATGAGAGTATGTCTATTACAGAATGCTTTGACTCTGAGGTTCAATATGGAGTCCTCAGTTTACTTCTTATTTTTTCTTTCCAAAGTCTCAAAAAATAGACAACTAATATTTATAAATAAAAAGATAATTTCAAAAAACAGATCATGCCAAATCTTACAGACAATAGAGAAAGAAGAAATACTTCAAAATCGTTGCATCTTCATTTATAAGTGCAATATGTTTATAATTTCTCCTTTATAATATATTTTTTCCAATTTTAATATCAGGTGTACCCAGATGAAGTAGAATGATTTTGAAGTATTTCTTCTTTTCCCAAGACCATCTTTTGACCTAATGGTGTCTCCGGTGGTTGTTGCAGATGTAAGAAAAGGCGACGGGGGGGGGGGGCAGCGGGCGTTCCTTCACGAGAATGGCTGCTGCCATTTTCTCTTAACAACCAATTTGTAAATGCTGATTGGGTTGCCAGGCTAGCCGCGAAAACAACTCTAATAACTTAAACATTTCTCCTATGCATGGCTGATGATGGAAGCTGGGATCCCTTTGGTTACTGGCAAACACTGTTTCAATACTCAGACTCGAACCTATAGAACACAGCACATTTACAAGCTGAGAATCTCCCAGTCCCAGTGTATGCTACACTACTCACTACCTTTTGCATTATTTTTTCCATAAATGACCACTCCAAAGCTCTTGACTATATATATATATATAGCTAAGCTGTCCTCTTTTTCAAGATACGTGCAAAGGAGCCTAAGTAAGCTTCCTCTAACACACATATTCCAACTTCAAACGACTACTCTTCTTCTAAGATGAAAAGCACAAATGCAAATACCCTGGGTGACGCCACGTAAATGCTTTCATGCCCATACTATCTTCTTAGAATTTCAGATCAAAGCAAATGTTTGGCAAAACTGAACATTTAGTAAATAACCTTTTCAAAAATGATGTTCACCTACAAACCTGTATGATCTGATAACATTCATACCAGCTTTCAAATTTAGTATCATATTTTCAGTTGTTTTCTTAAAAATTGTATTTTACCTTTTTAAAGGCATATCAGAAAGTTTAGACTGGCAGTTCATAAATACTCTCAGATTCATGTTTATCAGCTGAGTCAAAACCTAAAAGAGCAAATCATACAAGAAAATATTTAGGTTTATTATACAGAAATTTATGAACTCACCCTGAGTAAGTAATAAACACTCTTAGAAACAGAGAGATAATGGGTATGTGTTTACAAAAGAAAAACAGAAGGCCTCACTGTAAAAACGGCTCACATTAAAGGATGAAAAATACACATATAAATACCCACAAAAAAGGTTAGGGGATTACATTGCAATGAAAATGTTACCGGAAAGAAACACAACTAAAAGGAACATTAGGGCAGCTGTGTTCTCAGAGATTTTAAATATCCTTAAAATTGTCAACAAATGTGGCTCGGCGCCTATAGCTCAACAGGC
>NW_003852568.1:1386397-1402456 GCF_000181295.1 Otolemur garnettii
AAAAAAAAAAAAAAAAATTGTCAACAAATTATACCTATCTTAAAGACATGGCCATGACAAAAATCCATGGTATCTATAAAAAAGGGAAATGAAAAAGAATGCTTTTACCCCTTTGCCATTATAAATTAAAATACAGCACAGATCAACTTAACTCAAAAACGTTTTGCTCTAGGCTGGGTTGCGGTTGCTCTTGCCTGTAATCCTAGCACTCTTAAGAGGCTGAGGATACGACTGTGCCACTGCACTCCAGTTTGGGTAAAAAAGCAAGTCTCCATCTCTAAGAAAAAAAGATGTTTCCCTCTAAATGAGGATCCTGATCGTTTTTAAAATTACATTGAGGGAACCAAACAAACTGGCACCAACGTCCTACAGTTAAAATGCTATAATCAGAGCCATTATCAATTGTTATGAAGGCCACCCTGCCCAGGATGGCCTCTTACACTGCCCACTGCCCTGGAAGATGACCAAGGGGAAGTGAAGCTCTAAGTGCACCACAGAGATGTGACTCCTTCAGACAAAGGTGCTGTGAGCTGCCTCGGCAGCTGTCCTACCAAGAGCAATGGGGCAAGCCTCTGTGCTTCTCTGGTGACAGGGTCAACGACGGCTACCACATCGAAGTACGTCTCCCCTTCCTTCGGCCTCAGTTTAACTGCACTACAAAGATGAAAGGGACAAAAGATAAACATGGAACAAAGAGGAAACAAGGTAAAGTTGTAGCTTTTTTCCAATATAATCTATCAGCTTTCTTAGCATTTCAAAAAAACTTGAGATACAGAACAACCAAGCTACAATGTTGGCTAACTATGTGATTATACCTGTACCAAAGATTGGAAAACCCTGATAACTCAGGCTCACCGGAAATGGATGCAAAGACTTGTGTAAAGTGGGGAAAATCACCTTGAAATTGTGTTCAACCAAAAACTGCTAAAAGCTACTCATGTTAGTTTCTGATAGTTATTTTATTATACCAATTTTTATCTTGTGGCAAGAAGAATATGAGCAGAGAAGGAATAAATTAATTTTTAAAAAAGAATAAAATAAACTTAAGAACATTCCAGAAAACCCACAAAAAAGAAGAAAAGGAAAAATAAACCTTAAAATCTCACTATTCCAAGACTGGGCTTGGTGGCTCACAGCTATAATCCTAGCACTCTGGGACACTGACGTTGAGTGGATTGCCTGAGCTCAGGAATTACAGACCAGCCAGAGCCAGAGTGAGACCCCATCTCTAAAAACAGCTGGGGAATGTGGCAGGCACTTGTAGTCCCAGCTACTTGGGAGGCTGAGGAAAGAGAATTGCTTAAGCCCAGGAGTTTGAGGTTGCTGTGAGCTATGACGTCTTGGCATTCTACTGAGGTGACCAAGTAAGAGTCTGTCTCAAAACCAAAAACAAAAACTCACTACCTCAGCCCAATCACTTAGCTGCATCTCTATGTACTCCTTTTTAAGTGCCTGTATAAAAATTTTTCTATGTTTGAAACTTCTCAAGAGAAAAAACTGAAGAAAAGGCAAAAGCTTCCTCATAATGCTAAACTTATTTTTGTTTTATCAAAAGTTTTTAATAAAAAAATGAGTAAGATAAGTGCTTTCATAATCTTTGTTTATTCATGAATATACAAAAATGACAACTGTTCTGTTCCATGAAATGCTATCTGTGTTCTACTAAAAGGATGCACTCAAATTATTTCAGATTTTAGAAATGTCAACTGTCATGCAATGGAGATCCGTATAAAAATTTTATATATGAATACAAATATATATATGAAAAATGCATATCAAACATGTATTCCATTCCTATAAGAACTTATATACAAACATTATGTGGAAAAATAAAGCAGCTAAGGTAAAGGCAAAGAGTTTAATGTTAAAGAATATGAACAAAGTCAACATTAATTCTATACCTGTGTCTGTCTTCAAAAAACTGGTACTCGATTCTTGCATCTCCTTTTGGTTGGGCTGACAGGAGAGCGTCCACCTTCATGACCAAGTCACTTGCCCTAGAAGACGGGGTTAGCGAAATCTTAGCGTCTCTTTACCCACAGGTTTTCTAATTATTGACAAACATATCAGCCCAAATACTGAATGTGACAAAATGGTTTGAAGGCGGCAAGAACTCTGTTGTGACAGGCATGAGAGAGAACACTGATAGAGTCTGTAAGTCATTAGTTACAACCATGGAGAAGTCGCTCCCTTTTCCACATGTGAAATGGAAACAGCTCCTATTTTGCAGGACTCTTGTAAATATTGTGCTTGTTAAACTTATCAAGGAAAGGGAAAGAAAAAAGAAAAGAAAACAAAGAAAAAATGTATCTCTTCCCATGCTGCACAAGACTTAGCAAAGGGACCATTTTGACAGCTATTAAGTCAAAACTTCACTAAAATACACATTTTGAACTCTGCGTATAAAAAAAAAAGAATGAGACTCAGCACTTGTAGTTCCCCTGGGTAGGGCACCAACCACATACATGGAGGCTGGTGGGTTCGAACCCAGCCCAGGCCTGCCAAACAACGACAACTGTAACCAAAAAATAGACAGGCATTGTGGCAGGCACCTGTAGTCCTAGCTACTTGGGAGGCTGAGGCAAGAGAATCGCTTAAGCCCAAGAGTTTGAAGTTGCTGTGAGCTGTGACGCCATCGCACTCTACCGAGGGCAACATATTGAGACTATGTCTTTAAAAAAAAAAAAAGGAAGGGAAAAAAACAGAACTTTAAAACTTTATATCCTCCAAATATACATCAAAGTACACTTCTCCAGGCAGAAAATTAAGATTCCTATAACTCAACAACAAAAAACACTAAGCAACCCGATTAAAAATGGACAAAAGATTTGAACATTTCCCAAGACATATAAATGGCCAATCTGCACATAAAAAGATGCTTGCCAATGCTAATCATTAAAGAAATGCAAATCCCAGTTTGATGGAAGTATTTCAGATTGCGTGTGAAAACCCCACACTGTACCCCAGAAGTGCATTAATGTACATAGTTACCATTCAATAAAAAAAAAAAAAAGAAAGAAATGCAAATCAAACCACACAGATAAACCACTTCAAATGGATGAGGATGGCTATTACTTAAAACAAACAAATAAAAAACAGAAAAGAACAAGTGTGGCAAGGATATACAAAAATCAGAACCCTTTGCACTGTTGGTGGGAATATAAAATGGTACATTCATTGTGGAAAAAAGTATAGCAGTTCTTAAAAAATTAAACACAGAAATATATCCTCCAACCATACATTCATTTGCTATTTAATGCAGAAACTAAGTAAATATGACAAAGGGCCCCAGTTAAACAACAGGCATATGGTCCACTCAAACAATTTATTGTCTTCCATTTAGAGATATAACACACTAACATGTAACATGTACTAGCTCATAACACTGAAAAAATTAAAATTAAAAACCAATATTACCAACTCATCCTTGATGATGCAAGAGAAACAACTCAGCATTCTGTGCTGATAATTAAAAGACATTTAATCTGCCTTTCCTTTCCTGAATAAAATAAAACTCGGTGATAACCAGGTAATAAATAAGCTAGCTTCTCTACTTCTGCATATATTTGAAATTTTCCAGAAATCAAAAGTTTAAAAGAAAAAAAAGGAGAAAACTCAGTTCTTTAAATATCAGCCTATAAACTAACTTAGCTTGTTTCAACAGAAATACAAATTAAAAGAGCATATTATATTTTAAAGCTGGAAATAAAACTCCTTCGAACAGGTAGTTTGACAACATATAATCCTAACTTTGACCAATTACTATAATCCCTGCTGCGTGAGCTAATTAATTTCTTCTATGGCAAAACTTACACATCTTCTTCTACCCGAAGCTGCTGAATGTGTGATTTTATTTTCTGTCCTGAAGTTTTTAAGATGATGTTTTCTAGGAGGTGGAAATCATCTTGATTAAAGAGCTCACCGTCCTCCAATGGACCGATGATCTGTGGAGAAGAGACGCACAGGCGGTCAGAGCAGCGCGTGGTTCAGAGTGTCAGCAGTCAGCAGCTGCTTTACAGTCACACGCTCACCAGGCACAGGGATGCTGTCCATAAAATCAAGGTAAAAATAAAACGCGAGCCCCCAGACAGCTCACAGTTACTTGTCTACTTAATAACTTCTCAGGGACATAGAGTATGTACTTGTATACTTCACCTTATTTTTACAGTAAGCAGATGCTGAAGTCAAGTCAAGTAGCAAGGTAGTTTTCATTGATTCCTACTGAATAAAAATAACACAGCCTACTTGCTGTGTTAGGTTCTGAGAGCCACCGCACTCGGAACGCCTCCCACAGACAGACAGCAGGAGGGCTCCACACAGGAACGTTCATGTCAAAAAGCATACTTTCCTTGGAAATAAAGTGTCAGAAACATCCTCAGCACTTTGTAAGCCCTACTCTAGGTGAAGAGTTTACAAGCTTCAGAAGAGAAGGCTGCAAAGACCTAATGTGAAGTCAAGCACAATCCTCACCCTTCCATTGCTGATCACGGCCCTCTGACCCTTCTTCAGCTTCAGAACATCCCTGCAGTACACGGCATGAGACAAAATGAAATCCATTTTGGAAGACTCAAAGACCTCTTTAAAAAGACTGAAATCCATGCCCTAGGAAAGTAACCATTATCAAGAAAAAGTGACTGTTATAAAGCAAACCATACAAATGAATAATCACAGTGAATAAGCCTTAAGATGCTCTTTCAGTGGACGGTGTAACTAATTTTCATAATTAACATCATGCTATTTGAAGTCTTTATTCTCCCTCTATCTCCCCCTCTCCAGTTATAAAATTACTGTTATTTCTTTTCTCTATTTTTTTCAAGTTATTTGTAAAACTGGCAGACTTTTCTTCATGATACTCTTTCTCTGCATTTTTAAATCTTCCTAATGTCCAGTGACAACATTTCTGCGAACTGAAACTTCAGACACTGTGTCCTCATCATTTTATAAATAATTTTAAAAGTATGAAACTCTGTCAAAAAAAACAAGTACCATTATATAAATGAGTAAACCCAGGCTTATTTTGGAAATACATCAAGAACACAAGTTTCTAACTCATAAGTATCTCAAATTTGATTTTTTGCTCTATAAACATATTGAATATTGTCTGTCTTTAAAAAACGATATGAAACAAATGGCTTTGTACTTAAAATACGCATTTACTATGTACACCTTGAAACCTAGGTAAGTCTAGGGAGTGTGAAAGAATTATTCCTTGGAAAGATTCTTCCAAATCAAAATTTAAAAAGGTCCTATGACACTTGAAATTAAAACAACTAATCCTGATCATGAGTGGGACACGCTGGCACATGGAACTGACCCTCTGTGGCAATGATGTAACAAGGCAGCCCATGAAACGGGCAGAGTCTTACCCCGACCGAGAATTCTGCAATGTTGGCTCCCGCGGCCAGGGCCTCTGCAGCCTCCTCCTTGGCCATTTTGGTGATGAAATTCTTAGCATAGTTAGAGGTCTGCGTTTGGAGAGCTGCCCAGATGGCTCTGGCGATCTGAGTGTTTTCATAGCTTATCTCTTCGCTAGGATTATTGATAATGCTTATTCTAACATTGTTACTGGATTTCTATTTGCAAAATGGAAAATAAGAGTTAGATGGCAGACGCTTCGAATTTAAACAGCAGCATTAACACTTCTCATGTTCCAGAAATAGCAAATCATCTTTCTTAAAAGTCATCAGTTGTTCTCTGTATTCAGATAAAATTCATGCTATCATCAAGCATTCAGACCGCTACAGGAACCGGCCCCCAGCCTACCTTTCCTACTTCCTTCTTACTACCCCTGTAACTACGGCACACAACACAGACCACCAGAATCCTGTCTTTGCTCAGAATCCTTCATATTCTCCTCACACACATCATGCCTCGCGGTGGCATGCTAACCCCAACTACACTCCATCTGTACTTCCTTAAGTTCAACCATTCTTCACTGCTGCTCAAACCCCTCTTCATTCACATGGCCCTCCCAGATTCCTGGTAAAAACAAATCCCTTCTTGGGTGAACAGATAAGAATCCATGTGAAATCCATGTCTGGACCCATAAAGCAAAGAAAGAGTTTATATCAAAAACATAAGCAGTAGAAATTTACATGCTATGTGTATCAAAAGAGATGTACAAGAATCTTCACAGCAAAATTCTTCATAATAGCCACAAATTAAAACAACTCAATTATCCTTCAAATAGATTAAAAAGACTCTGCAGTACAATCATATGATGTAATACTATACAATGAAAAGTAACTAAATACCATTAATTGTAACATCATGGATATATTTCACAGAAAAAAATGCAAATGAGTATGTATGAATAAGTAACGTTAAAAAAAAAAAAAGACAGGCAAAGCCATTGTTTGATATTAGAAGAGGAAAGAGGCTGGGGGGTTAGTGACTGGGCACAAGCAGCGGAGGACTTTCTGGAATTTGATAAATCTCTATTTTTTTGACCTGGATGGTGGTTACATGGGTGTGTTCACTTTGTGTCACTGTATATCCCTATGATTTGTGTACTTCTTGTGAACCTATATTGTACTTCAATTAAAATACTTATTTTAAAAATTCAACTCTCCTTTCTATTCTCCCACTCTACTGCCACCTGAGTCTTTATCTGGGAGCCTAAAGTGCCTTTCACGTATACCTACCGCCCTTCACTAGCACAGCCCTGATCTAACTTTGAATTCACAATGGCATATCATCCACTCACTTGGACGAGAGTAAAATTGAAATCACTTGAATGTTTTCTCCTTTCAGTAAGCCTTCCCGTGCTTAGGGTGCAGCGGGGACAAAAGGGGGGCTGTGAAGTTTGGATGGAACTGCACATTGAAAGAGCTCAAGATTTCGCCTCAATCACTCGCCATTGCCATTCACTCACTTCTTACTATTTACGTGCAGCGTATATTTCAGACACCCGTGGATGTCTTCCTCTGCACACCTGGATCTCCCTCTGTGACGGGCACACTACTGCCCCTGCATGCCACCGCCCCCACATCTGGACCTCTCAGTGTGAAGACCCTCCCACACCACACACAGCATGATCACTGCAGAGCCTCTGCAGCAAGAAGGGGAATGGTCACGCAGGAAAAACTGGCCTGTGGCGAGGATCACATTATTTTCTCTAATGCCCAAAATAAAGTCAGGGTATTGTAGTCTTTGATCTCTTTTCTTACAAGCTGGCAGCTCTCCAAGGATACAGCTCTCCTTTCCCTCAAGCACTGAGAAGTGGGACTCTCAACCCCCCCAAACAATCGCATCAGCACAGAGATGCCCAAGGCAACAACTGCAGCCTCAAACAAAAATATGGAATGAAGTCAGACACTTGCCTGATGTTTGATAGCATCATACAATAACTGCCGTCCAGAAGGTCTATCAAAATCCCCAACAATCCAAAAAGTTACTGGCCTGATAAAAGAATCATCTATAGAAAAACAAAAACAACAAATTGAGTTGAAAGAAAAAAGCACATTCTGTGTTCTAACACTGTTATAAAACCAAATAATTTCTGAAAACCATGCATAAAATAAGAAAATGATGAGTTTAACAAAGATACAAAGCAAAAGAAGTGAAACTTCTCTACCAAAATGAAAGCGGAGGAGCTTTCAAAGGAAATTAGTTACAGCTAGAAACATGCACTGATTAATTCTAGTCTATGTATCGGTTAGCGCCATGAAATGAAAAAGAACCTTTGAACGTGTGGGTAACAAATTATAGTCTTTAATCATATTAATTTGTAACTTTCTGAAATACAATTCTTAATAAACATTTATACAAAATTTAATAACATTAGTGTAGCCTACTGTTACCCTCAGGTTCCAGAAACACCACAATAAAGGATAAATAAATTCTGAATTACGAATGTCTCTGACACCACATAAAAGAATTAAGAAAAGGAATAGGATATTCTCAAGTTTTAGGTTACCATAGATTTCCTTGGAGGACATTCCTGAACAAAGATAAAGGGAAAAGAGTAGAAAAAAAGAAAATGTCATTTCTGTAAGAAATGTCCATTATGAGTCAAAAGTTAAACAATGACTACCATCATCTGTTCTTTCTAATGCTGAGTCCCATCAGTGTTACATGCTGCCGCAGCCCTCAGGGACCATCTCTTTGAGGAACCAAAAGGAGTAATTACCTGTACTTGGTATGTCTGGGGAACCAGAAGTCCTCTTTGGGAGAAGACCACCATGAGGGTAAAATGAGCTGCCTTAATGACAGCCAGTGCTTTTTAGAGTGGGTAATAAGTGTAACTAGAGGAAAAAAGAATCTTTCTGCCATTGAAAGGGCATCAATTTACACAATCTTGGGCTAACTAAATAACTCTATGTAAAAATCAGCTTTAAAAATTACACAAGGCTTTCTAGAACCCAGTCTACTTTATAAACCCTAAAATAAAATTAACCCTGCATCTCCAATGAAGAGGCAAATCAAACCAACTTTCAATCCATGAACCCGTATTTACATGATAAATATTTTTCCACTTTGAACCATGAAAGGTTTTTCCTTTTGACTTTAATACCTAATATAAAAAGAATACTAGAATTTTATATAGAGAATACAATTTTAAAATGGGTATTTCATAGACTTAAGATATTATAAGAAATGATTAAAAAATTATGGAATCTCTTTCTCCAACAGACATTAAGATGAATTATATTTGCCAATTTTCAGAAAAAGTTAAATCCAAGAAAAACCTCAAACACATTACCTTTCTTGGTCAGATAGTTCATGCTGTTGGCTATCGCAGCAGTCTTGCCTTGGGAATCCAAGACAGTAAATCTGGCATAATCATCCACAAAGAAGTTATCTATGAGAAAAAATGGAAACATGCTTACATCTAAGATGCTTCAATCCAATGCTAATATGCAACTGATAACTTAATTTGACCACAAGATCTATAAAAATGCATGAGTGAAGCACATTCTCATTTTTATTGAACATGGCTCCCCGCCCACTAATCAAACCGTAAAGACACAGAGTTAGTGACTAACATACATCCCCTCACACAGCTGTCACATGTGCACATGTCAGCTTAATTCTGAAATTCATCCTATCCCCATTCCTGTCCCTTCGCAATGGTAGAACAATCTCTTAAAAAGATTCCCTTAACTTCTCTCTCCCTTCCTTAGTCCATCCTCTAGAACAGCAGTTCTCAACCTGTGGGTCGCAACCCCTTTGGGGGGTCTCCTGCAAATCAGATATTTACATTACAATTCATAACAGTAGCAAAATTACAGTTATGAAGTAGTGACAAAAATAATTTTATGGTTGGGGGACACCACAACATGAGGAACTGTATTAAAGGGCCGTGGCTTTAGGAACCACTGCTCTAGAGTAAGCTCTTTCCTATCCTGTTCAGGGTGGAAGAGATGAAAGAGAAGAAGAAACACAAGAAAACTCTAATTTTTATTTTTCAAGTCTAACCCTAATAACTTTTTTGAACTTTAACAGAAACAAAAGATCATATTCATTCTTTTTAGATACGGATCTTCTCCAGTAAGTGCCTAAGGACAATGCCGGTTAATAAGTTAACCAGTTTCCCCTAGATTACTCTTCCTAAAGTCATTCTCTTGCTCTAAACTACATTAACTTCTTCCTAGCTAAAAAATAGTCCCCAGTCTAAGTATCATAAATCCTCTCTCTCTAGCAATCTCCCCAATCTTAAGCATGAGTCCACCCCAATATAAATGTCACTCTTCTCATCACTGCCAAGCCCAGTGTGTTACCCTTCTATTCATCTGTGCAACCAATGGCCTGTCTAGCCTTTCATTCAGCAATGTGTACTGAGTGTCGACTATCCCCCGTCAATATTCTACAGAAAGGAAAGCAACAGTAAATCAGTTAGACATGGTGCGTGACATCACATGGGGAAGAAGAGAGAGCACCATTGCTATAAAAATGAGTATCATGAAAGGTCTCATGGTAACCAAGGCCAAAGAGGCCTGGGTGATGGTGCGATCCCAGCAGGTCCGGGGCGCCAGCTCCTCCTCACTGACACCTGCTCTGGGCTCAGCCGACAGACGGCATCTCACCACTGTGGACTAGCAGCTCCTCACATGTCACTGCTACAAGCTGCAGTGGAAATGGAAATCCAGGAGCAGAACCACTGTTGTGCTCCTTATTTGTGTGTACTTCAAAGAACAACCCTGCAAGTTTAATTTAAAATGATGGAAACAACAAAAACTCAGGACAGAGTCATAATACTGCATGCCTTGTTCTACTGAAACTTCTGATAAGAAGCTAAAACCTACCTGTAAAGAAACAACTTAACGCACTTTCTGAGTAGTTTCTTTTTTAAACATAGGCCTATATTTACATGTTCCTCTTATATAAGCATGTTCCTCTGCCTAAAAAAAATTCAGTTTCAGGTAGATTAGAGATAGGGCCATAAAGCAACAACCATTACTAGACCCACATGTGCACATACTCAACTATAAAAACAATACAATCAACTTTGACTCTACTATTGTACACATCCTTCCTTCTCCAGTGAGATTTCAAGGCAAATATGACAGTTCCACCTTATTTCCAGGTATTTGCTGAAATGGCCTCAGCGGAAAGCACAAGGAACACAGTGTGCCTGGGCGTAACACATCTAGCTCTAGCTCTTAAAGACATTCTAGTGGTAAACACTCAAATGTCCAACAACTGAGGAACAGATACGTGTGTACTATCCAAACAATGGGCTTCAAAAAGGAACGAAATAGTGATATATACTACAACATGATGAACCTTAAACATGTGATAAAGCAAAGAACCCAGGCACAAAAGGCTCCCAATTACGTGGAATATGGACAACAGGCAAATCCACAAACCAGAGAGTAGATTAATGGTTTCCGGGAGACAGGAGAAGAGAGGAATGGAGAGTGACTGCTAACGGGCACAAGGGGTCTGTTGGGGTGATGACAATGTCCTAAAATTAGAAAGTGGTGATGACAGCACACCTTTGAAAATATACTAAAAGCCATTGAATCATATACTTTAAAATTGTTTGAATTTCCCACCAATAAAAAAAAGGTTGAATTTTATGGCATATACATAACTTGATAAAGCTGCAATTTTTAAAAAGGCATTCTTAGGTTCTTAGAATGAAGTTCAGTGAGATATACTGACATTACTGCTGATTGAGTATAGAATGAGGATAAAGAAAAGACAGCTGTGGCTTGGTGCCTGTGGCTGAAGCGGCTAAGGCGCCAGCCACATACTCCTAAGGTGGCAGGTTTGAATCCCCAGCCCGGGCCCGCCAAACAGCGATGGCTGCAACCAAAAAATAGCCGGGCGTTGTGGCAGGCGCCTGTGGTTCCAGCTACTTGGGAGGCTGAGGCAGGAAACTCGCTTGAGCTCAGAAGTTGGAGGTTGCTGTGAGCTGTGATGCCACAGCACTCTACCCAGGGGGATAGCTTGAGGCTCTGTCTCAAAACAAAAAGAAAAGAAAAGAAAAGACAGCTGTAAGGAAGACAGACTGTAAGGAAGCCAATGATCAATGATCCAGGTCTATTCTTAGTATCTGCTGCCTGTTAGGCAGCATTTAAATGGCATCAGACAGTTTTCAACGTTCATAGGTTTTACCGAGGAAGACTTACTCTTCCTTAGGAGAAAACTCTCGTGAATTTAGGAGCTCATATTATGAACTCAAGGTGCAACAAGTTTAAACAGAAAATTGTGTCATCATCTTAGGTGATCTTCTGAACACCACAATCTAATAAATGCAAAGATTCTGAAGCATAAAACAAAAAAGCACAAAGTTGTTCCTGAAATGCTCCTTACTACTTGCTGTTAAATCCAGGTACTCTCGCTCAGCTGTCAAAATCCTGGAATTGATTCGTGGAACAACATTTGGCTGATTCATAATATACTCTACCACATCTTGGTCATGGGACAGTTCGCCCTACAGGAAGAAAAGAAGGGAGGGGGACAGCATTAAGTGAATCTGATCAACAATGATTCATTAGGAAGTAAAAAATTATTAACTATAATAGCTTCTTATGTGTTGATAACAGGTAAAGGTGTAAGTCACCATGTTATAGGTCCCTGCCATTGCCAAGCATGGCTGACTGCTTTACAAACAGTATCTCTAACTCTGTCAATAAAGTCAGGCAGATGTTATTGACATTCATTTTAAAGAAAAGAAATCTGAGACAGAGGAAGGTTAAAGCAACTTACTCAAAAGTTACACAGTACGACATGACTAAGAAAAGCAAATTTGTGTTCCTTTGGTCTCTCCACCAACCACTATGTTTACCCAGAGATAAGCAAGTTCCATAAATTAGTTAAGAGTTAAAATAAGCAGAAATCCATCCTGAGATCCACTCCTAGTTAATTTCTTTCTAAAGGAAAAAGCCAAAGATCTTCTCTCAAGCAGTTAATATACTTGGTAATGAAAATCACTCCCAATATTTTTCAATCTCAGGCATCCAAGTGGCCCCGTATCTCCAGAACCTGAATTACCCTGGGGGAAGAAAAACTCATTACTCCTCCCTTTGGTACATCTCATATTATGGTTGTGTTTCTTGATGGGGATCCCAGAGCCAAGTATCAGTAACTGTGGAAATATGAAAGTTCGTCATACTTAAAATATTTAATATAAAAGCATATTTTTTAAAGTAATTTCAAGGGAAAGATGAATGCAACCCAGAGGCTAGTTGTGCTGCAATCCCAGCACTCTGGGAGGCTGAGGAGGGACGATCTCTTGAGGCCAGCAGTTTGAGACCAACCTGAGCAAAACAGCAAGATCCTATCCCTACAAAATACTGAACATATTAAAAGAAAATTAGCTAGGCATGGTGGCATGCTTCTGTAGTCCTAGCTAGCAGGATCACCTGAGCCTAAGAGTTTAAGGCTACAGTGATCTATGATCACACCACTGTACGCTAACCTAGGCAACAGATCAAGACCTTATCTCAAAAACAAAAGACAGTTTAGACACTATGGCTGATTGTTTAACACGTCAGATGACAGGCTAACATAAAGCTAGCCAAAAATGTAAAAGAAAAAGCTGGGAGATGAGAGTCCCTAAGGGCCTTAAGTTCTTATGTGTTCCCTGGAATCTAAAACACCACATGCATGATGCTCAGAGCCATGTGCAAATCCAAAAAAAACCCTACAGGGCCCTAAACTACTGCCTCTGACTCACCTGGAGGCTCTGTGAAATCAAGAACTGAAGGCTAAGGCTGAGTGCTGAAAGTAAACCACAGCACAACACCAAGACACTGGGAAAAACTAAAGACCTTTTGGATCCATGTGTTTAAGAAAATCTCTGCTTGTTCATTGGCTGACCAATAAGCTGAACAAGCAGAGACTTCTGAGGCCACAGGTGACAAAGAATATAAATTTTTAAAAATTTGTTCAGGAAAATCACTGAACAAGAAACAGCTGCAACAGAAACAAGCAGCCAAAGACCCCAGAGTCTGGTATGGTGAAAAAGTTGATTTTGAGAGATGTCACATATGATTTTAAATGTCCAATTAACAACAAAAATTGTAACACATGTAGAAAGAATCATGCACACCCAGGAAAAACAGCAGCCAATACACACAGTTCCTGAGAAAGCCTAAACACTGGATTTACTACACAAAGAAGTTAATTAAGCTAGTTTTATATTTAAAAAACTAAAAGAAGCTATCCAAAGTAAAGGAAGGTTTGAGACCTATGTTTCACCAAATAACATCAACAAAGTGAAAGAAACTAGAGAAAAGAACCGAATAAATAATCTGGAGTAAGAAAGAATAACTGAAATGAAATGTTCTCTAGAGGGGTCAAATTAGTTGACAGAAGAAAGAATCCATTAACTTGAAAACAAATCAACTGAGATTATCCGGTCTGAGAATCATAAAGAAAGAGACTGTGGGACCCACAGAGTATCCACACACGGATATGTTGGGGGCGAGACCCAAGCGTAAGAGGGACTTTATCTAACGAATGCAATCAGTGCAATAGAATTCTTTATACCCTCGATGAATCCCGAACAATCAAAAAAAAAAAATTACGTGCATATTTACGTAGGAGAAGAGAGAGGGAAAGAGACAGTAGGTAGTAACGGGACAGGCTGGCCTTTCCCCTGGTTCCTGGGAGGGAACCTCTAAATGACAGTAGTGTCTTTGTTATTCGTGGGGAGTCCCAGAGAGCACACCTAATAATTTATACCACAACATGATGTACGTGGGGCCATAGACAGTTTAGGCTAATGAGATGACTTAGGATGGGGCTGGACACACACACCAGAAAGATCAACCACGTGATTAGAGGGTTGGGGTTCTGGGCAGCATAACATCAATCTGTTGTCAGCCTACTCTCCTCAAAGGCTATTTAGTTGAAATGTCCAGAACAGGCAAATTCATAGAGACAGAAAGGAGGTTCATGGTTGCCAGTTGCTGGGGGTAGGGTAAAGTAGACAAAATGGGGAGTAACTGTTACTGGATATGGGGGTTTCCGAGGGGTAATGATAATGTTCCAAAATTAGAGGTGGTAGTTCTATAAGTCTTTGTATATAGTAAAAACCACTAAATCATACACTTTAAAAGCCCCAGTTTTGGCTCGGCACCTATAGCTCAACCGGCTAAGGCGCCAGCCATGTACACCTAAGGTGGCGGGTTCGAATCCCCAGCCCGGACCGCCAAACAACAATGACGGCTGCAACCAAAAAATAGCCGGGCGTTGTGGCGGGTGCCTGTGGTCCCAGCTACTTGGGAGGCAGAGGCAGGAGACTCGCTGGAGCCCAGGAGTTGGAGGTTGCTGTGAGCTGTAATGCCACGGCACTCTACCCAGGGGGACAGCTTGAGGCTCTGTCTCAAAAAAAAAAAAAAAAAAAAAAAGGCCCAGTTTTATGGTGTGTTAATTACATCTCAACAACTACATATATATATGAAAGTCTTTCAGAGAGAAAATTCTTAGAAATATAATGTTTCTTTCTTTTTTTTTGGAGACAGAGTCTTATTACGTCACCCTCAGTAGAGTGCTGTGGCGGCACAGCTCACAGCAACCAACCACAAACTCTTGGGCTTAAACAATTCTCTTGCCTTAGCCTCCTGATGGGACTACCAGCGCCTGCCACATTGCCTGGCTATTCTTTGATTGTAGTTGTCATTATTGTTTAGCTGGCCCAGCCCAGGTTAGAATAAATGCTTCTTAGAAGTGCTTATAATTTTAAAATAAACATTTAATCCTGAAAACAATAAAGTTTAGCTATTTCAATTGCAATATTGAGACATTTTATAAGACATTTTATTGAGACATAGCAAGACTTGCTAGGAGCCGGCAAACAAATTACTAGCTGCAGATAGAAAATAGTGATGCTTACAGAATTGCATTGCCTACTACAGAGGCTACAAAAACATAGCACACTGTTCTCTTTCAAAATCAGCCTTGAAATGCTACTCACCAAGTACACTGCTCTTTGGAAGAAGGTTGTGGTCTCCAGGATCTTGTGCATTGTGATGGTTTCCAACTCATCAGGATCTAGCTGTTCCTTTTCAAAGGGCATCCCATTGAACAGAACCACAGGCAAGGGGCCCACTCCAGTCTGCTCATAGTAGCCTCGTGCTTCCTAAAACAGACCACACAACAAGATGTTTTTGCCCTTCATATGACAAACAGAATAAAGTATATCCTCTTGACATGCCTGTTCTTTTTCTTTCTTATATACCTGTTCTAACAAGAAAAAGAAATCAAGAGAAATACGGTGAAGAAGAAATAACGAAAAATTTTTTTCTTTTTTCAAAGGAAGCCAGGTGAGGTGGCGTGCATCTAAAATCCTGGCTACTCTGGGGCTGAGATGGGAGGATCACTTGACTCCAGGAGTTCAAGGCTCAGTATATTATGATTGTGCCTGTGAATAGCTTTGTATTAAAGCCTGGGCAACACAGTAAAACTGTGACTCTTAAAAAAAAAAGTGAGAGGCTTGGCGCCTGTGGCTCAAGTGGCTAAGGCGCCAGCCACATACACCCAAGGTGGCGGGTTCGAATCCAGTCCAGGCCCGCCAAACAACAATGACGGCTGCAACCAAAAAATAGCCAGGCGTTGTGGTGGGCGCCTGTGGTCCCAGCTACTTGGGAGGCAGAGGCAGGA
>NW_003852568.1:1402485-1403721 GCF_000181295.1 Otolemur garnettii
GAGCCCAGGAGTTGGAGGTTGCTGTGAGCTGAGATGCCACAGCACTCTACCCAGGGGGACAGCTTGAGGCTCCTGTCTCAAAAAAAAAAAAAAAAGTGAGAAAGTGGTATCGTAATAGATATACTACTAAGTAAATTTGCAAGTGAGTTACTAAGTTTTCATAAAACCACAAAACAATGCAAATTATGAAATGGTTTGTGTGACAGTGTGTGTGTGTCTGTGTGTGTGTGCATGCATTATACAATGGAATTTTCTGCAATGATGGAAATATTTTATCTAAGCTGTCCAATACAGTACCCATTAACCACACGTGGCTATTTGGGAACTTCAAATGTACCTACTGTGACTAAGTAACTAAATTTTTAATTTTAATTAAAGTCCATTAAAAAAAACTCATATGTGGCCTGGGCTAACATAATGGGCTGCACAGCTATAGGCTACAATAAATTAAAAGTGCTCTTGGGCAAAAAGCCTGGGATAAAATATTTATACCCAATTCTAAATAAGGGTCCATATCACTAACAAAGCAACTGTACCTGGAGAAAACAAAACAAGGTTTGTAGGAAAACAGTGTTCAAAGCTTGCTCTAAAATATACTAACCCCAATCTTTTCCCTTCTCCCAGACAAAAGTTTGTTGGCAGGGAAAGGCCAGAGCAGCAGAGTGGTGAATATACCTGAGATGGACACTCTCTGACTGTCGACACAGGCACGGTTCCCAGACTAACTTTACAGAGTAAAAACATTACTGCCCAAGATGGAAAGACAGTTCCTTTAAAAATTCTTGTTCAACACTCTATCATCCCTCACAATGGCAGAATTTAACAGATTTAAAAGATTGATAGTCTTTTTCTGATAGCACAAATAGACAAACACTTCAATTGGGTAACCAACCCCAGTCATCAGTAAACGACTAATAGTTTGTAACCAGATCTAGCCACAGCAAAAAACCAACAGCACAGACTTCACGGACGGACTATAACACAGCACAGCCAGGAAGACCTTCCTGGTTGGTTGCAGCCATTTCTCTATGGTATTGTTTATATTGTAAAACTATATGCTTCTGGCTCGGTGCCTGTGGCTCAGGCGGCTAAGGCATCAGCCACATACACCTAAGGTGGCAGGTTCGAATCCCCAGCCTGGGCCCGCCAAACAACAATGATGGCTGCAACCAAAAAAAAAATGGCCAGGTGTTGTGGCGGGCGCCTGTAGTCCCAGCTACTTGGGAGGCTGAGGCA
>NW_003852568.1:1403797-1406776 GCF_000181295.1 Otolemur garnettii
AAAAAAAAAAAAAAAACAACTATATGCTTCTAAAACTCTTGTTAATTCTGTTCTTGAGATCTCAACAATTTCATACACTTTTATAAAAACTCTATTTTAATCTAATTTGAGCTTTAAAAATCACCACCTTCAACAAAGTAAAATAAAACAAAAACCCTACAAAAACCCTTATATCTCCAAGTAACAATAAAAAAAATTAATTTCCTCTGGAAATGGCAATTAAGTGAAAGTCAAAGTCAGGAGAGAGTGGGGAATGTTTGACTATATAGCCTTCTTTTTTACCACTTGTAAATGGTGTACAAGACCAAAAAACAGTGCAGCCGATCATCAAAGAACAAGACTTAAAAGTCACATCTGCAGGCCAGATCTGAAGGCTCACTACTGTAATCCCAGCAGTCTAGGATGCTGAAGCAGGAGGATTGCTTGAGACCAGGAGTTCAAGATCAGCCTGGGCAATACAGTGAGACCCTGTCTCTTTTTTTAACTAGCCAGGTGTGGTGGCATGTGCCTGCAGTCCCTGCTACTTGGGAGGCTGAGGCAAGAGGATCATTTGAGCCCAGGAGTTTGAGGCTGCAGGGAGCTATGACATTGCCACTGCACTCCAGCCTGAGCCTTGGTTGATAGAACAAGACCTTGTCTCATTAAATTAATTAATTCAACAGTACACAAATTTTCTATTAAATAGTGATAAATAATTAACAACAATTTCAAGCAGTCTTATACTGAGCCAGTCAGAAATGCAAAATACAAAACGTTTGCATATGTAAGTCAGAACTTTTTCTAATGCTGTTATCTTATTGGCTTTGAAAAATATAAATGCACATCTATCAGAATATATTCTCTTCAGTTTAAAATATCTATTTTACTTGTTTTACCTACTTTTAGAAATAATTACTTCTTGCAAGTATCAGACACAGAAGATACCACAGCTTCAGGTTTGTAACAAAAAGCACACATACTTATAATAGCAATGACATTTGTGAAAAGTAGCCATTTTTCCTAAAAATAACCATTTCAAAATAATCCAACCTTTTAAGCTTTATGGGTGGGGGCGGGGTAAAAACCCCTGTAGCTTAATAATCTCGGCTAGGCACTGTGGCTCAAGACCACTGTGGAAGGCCTTGGCAGGAGGACTGTTTGAGGCCAGGAGTCTAGACTAGCCTTGAATATTGCAAGATTCTATCTTTACAGATAAATTAAAAATTAGCTGGGTATGGTTTGCTGCCCTTGTAGTCCTAGCTCCTTGGGAGGCTAAGGCAGGGGGATCACTTGAGCCCAGGAGTATGAAGCTGCAGTGAGCTATGATCGTGCCACTGCACTCCAGCCTGGGAGAAAGAGCCAGAGAGACCTAGTCTCAAAAAAAAAAAAAAAAAAAAATTAGTCATTGGATACTTAGGACTTCCAGGATCCTTTCAACATCCTTGCCTGGAGAGTACTTCTACTCAAACAGCAAAGAAATTAAATGGCTTAAATATAAATAACATGACCTGCTCGTATAAGGAAGGGTCTCTAATCAATACAGATGAGGGAAATGCCCATGTCTAGGAAACTACTATGGAGTGCCCCTCAATGATATCCCTTAAGGTATTTTCCCGTTCAGTTCTTCAGCAGAATCAAAATTTCAACACGTATAAACACATTAAAATACCCTTTTCCTCAATTTGTCCACTCTATTCTACGTTGTTCAAGCAAATACTTCTGATACAGCAAAACATCCACAATACATGTACAAGGCTCCTTATACTTTTTCGTCAATAGAATAAAAGAAAATTAAACATTTCCCAAATGTGAAATATGAAAAAAATTCTATAGATTTTCTCAAATCTTTAGTACTCTTACAGTGGCCCTCCTTTTATTTCACTTACTCTTTCTCTACAGAGTACTAATCTTGTTGCTTATGTCTATGGAGGGGGAAAAAAAATCACCGAGCACCCATATCAATATTAGTTTACTTAAAAAGCTACAAAATGTTAAGTGAATAAACAAAAGGCTCTAATATAATAATGGAATCATCTGCAGGCTAGACTGAGATCTCATTACCAGCTTCAATTCCAGGCCTGACTTGGTACCACTTAAAACAGACTCAACACACACAGAGCAGATTCAAAACCAGGAAAGGCGATGAAGGGAAGCGCCGGCACCTCGCAGGCCTCCTAGCTCCTGATAGGAATTTACCTTTCCCGAGTGGTAGCACAGAGCCAGGACTTTAGTCTTACAATGAATATCAATTTACACAGACAATAAACCTTTGTCCCTCTACAAACTTGAACTCACAGAGTAGGCAAGTGTTACTGCCTCCAGGAAGCCTTCTGCAATCGCCTTGTTCCAAGTCGGCAGAGCTCCCTATCACTGCACGGCGCCTCCGGCCTCGCCACCACCAACGCCACACCGCTCTCATTTGCCTGTCTCCACCAAGAAGCCAGGTGAGCTCTCCAAGTGTAGGGAACACATCTGTTCAACCTTCTAGTATCAAAGCTGGCACAGTTATCCAATACTATAAGTACTTTAAAACTTTATTTCTTATTCCAAAGTAGCTCAGAAGTTTCTCTAGTTGTTAAATGGTGTTTTTGTCTTGCTAAGCAGTGTTTTGGTCAGTCCCTCTAAAACCTGGGTCAACATATAGCAGCAAATCTCTTAACAATCTCTATTAACTTACTTACCCGATTAACGCATACCAGCTTATTAGAGTGCGCTGAGCCCTCACACTGACAAGCTCTCTCTCGGATGCCCACATACATTTGCGCTCCTCAGTTAAACTAGAGGCTTACCAAGCATCAGCTGTGTTTGTTACCAAACCAACTACTTTTGTTAGTGAAATACTATGATTTAATATTAAAATCAGTAATGAAACCAGTAAAATATGAGTATAAAAAGAAAAAGTTGTTCTTCTCACAAAGACAAATTGAATGACTAGAAAACCTTACAAAGTGAGGGGTTAAAACCAATTGATGCTGGCTTGGCGCCTATAGCTCAACCGGC
>NW_003852568.1:1406996-1410732 GCF_000181295.1 Otolemur garnettii
TGAGGCTCTGTCTCAAAAAAAAAAAAAAAAAAAAAAAAAAAACCAATTGATGCTGAATTGGATATGGGCCAAACAACTATAAAGGACTTGGAGAGAAAGTATAAAAATCTAGACAGATTCTGTATTCATATCAAAGAGAACTTATAAATGATTCAGAGTAGGGTTTATAAAGGAATGACAGCTTAGATCTCCAAATAGATGAACCAAAAGCCTTATCCTTCATTTGAAAGAAAGAAAAAAACTAAATACGCTTTTCTATCTTTTAAATCAAAATGTTACAGAAACATACTTTCACTCCTTACCTTGACATACATTTTTTAAAAAACCAACTTCCTCCTACTTGCATAAAAGACCTTTGCTGTATTTTGTATGTCACAGAAGATACTCACTACCTTTAATCAAAAACTTGAACTTTCTTTCATTATATCCTTATTACTATACATCGCCACTCATTTCACTACATTTCTTTATTTCCATCCACAGCCTAAATAACTAAGGAAAGCCAATATAATATATATTCAGCTGCACAACATATCCTGGGGATTGTACTTCTAACAGATCGGACCCAGAACAAACTTCATACAAGTACCACCACTGCATTGTGAAAAGAAATTACTTTCAATTTAATAATATGCAAGTTAAAAATTGGTAATATCTTCATAAAACTAAAATAAAAACTTTTTCAAACACTGAAAAGTGATCTGGTGTCTACATTGTTAAATGCTAAGTAGTGAAACTTTTTACCCATCACCATCACCATCACCATTATTAACTAAAGCCCCAAAGAAGGAAAGGAAAGGCCAGTACAGTGCTGCCAATAAATGAAAAGTGCCGAAGACTGACTTACCTTCCGATTTTGGTCATAAGCAGAGTCAATCCCCAAAATGCTATTCACTTCTAGGTACGCGTATTTCTTTTCCAGGACACTGACCACATGTTCAACTTTCACTTTTTCTCCAGTTCTCACCTTGTTATAGATCTGAAGAAAGAAATACCATGTAACCAAATACACATTTAAGTTCAAATTTCAAGGTGTTCATCACAAAACATTTCTGAATGGAGAGGAAACTACGGGTGTTTTTCTTAAAAGGACATATTGCACTACTGGAACACTCAAAAAAAGTGTTGGCATGTTAGCAATCCTCCCTTTTCTATGTATCTCACTAAGATGACTTCTTGGGTTAGAAACTAAATATTCTTTAAAAGACTCAGGGGCAGGGCCATGTTAAGTTCAAATACAAAAACGTGTTAAGAATAATCTGAATACTTATAAGTAACCTTTGAAATAAAATTTATGCCCACGATGTTTAGGAGGGAAAAGATTGCAAACCACATATAAACGAATCCACTTTTTAAAAAACAGACCAATAACAACAAAACTGTACCTGTATTTGTACAGTTAAACTTCAGGAAGGGCACATGGCAACTTTGAATGGTGCCGACTTTTAAGGAGGATTGGGGGAAAGAGAGGGTGACACAGAAATTTTAAACTGACATTATTATTTGACTTTTTTTTTTACAGTGAGCATGTATTACTTTTGTGATAAAACACTAAAAAGAAATGAAAACTCATACTATTCTTTTCCTGCATACACATATCTGTTGGAGGGGGACGTTAAAAAGTAGATTTTGAAATGCTTATTACTCCAAGTGACTTCTTTTGAACCTATCTCATTCTCCTTTGCCCTCTTGCTAGTTACCTTCCCCGACATTTCTCAAGATCATAGCAAAAGCTCATTGACTAGTATCCACATCACTTTTTTTTGCCTTACATCAGACCCATCTCCTTACACTGCAGCAGAATGATTTTTGATCTGAGACCAATCCAAGCTCAGGTTACCCCAGCTGCCTCGCTTACAATGGCCTCAAGGAGGTGGCTCCCCTTCCTCCACTTTGCTCTCACAATGCTCTGCCCAAGCCACACTAACAACCTGAAATCACTACCTTGGATTTGCAGCTGTGCTCCACTGCTTCTGCCTAGACCCACATAGGACAACCGTTCATTCCATGAAAATGCCCATGACTGTCGCCAGGATGGGTAAGGTCCTCATGCAGGATAATTTTGCTCTCCACACTATATGACAGCATCTGTTTGAACACATCCCCTCATTAGGCTGCAAGGTTTTTGTGGACAGGGATGAGGCTTACTGTTATTTGCAACCATCCCCCTATATACAAAGCTCATACCAGACCTGGCATATGGTGGGCCTTCAGGAAATGTTACCCAAATAAATGAACATTCTAACTAACAAAAAATGCTCCAAATGAAGCTCTCAACAATACATGTAACATAATAAACTGCAGAATAACATCATGTTTACAGGCAAAAATGGTAAAACTTAACTAATTTAAACATGATTTCTTAATAGTTACCATTAATCTATAAACTGCTACTTACAAAATAGCTGGTTATACTCAAAAAGAGTAGCAAGAAATAAAACAAGGAGAATTCTTTGAACTGTGCCTTAAGTACACACACAAATTAGGATATTTCAAAATATCCAGTAAAAATGGAAAAACTAGACTGTTATATGCCAGAGGTGACAGGTTCAAACCCAGCCTCGGCCAAAAAAAAAACTGCAAAAAATAAACAAAAACGTAGTTTATGATCAGAATATTAAACTAAACTCTAATCAAAAAATTATATAACAGTCTCAGAAGAAAAAAAGTAGACTTCTTTTTATACAAGTAGAGTCGCATATTTATCACTAGTGATTTCAAATAACCAAAGGGCAAAAGATTAAGATACACTAGTCCTCCTAAGGAATCTTAGCTGAAATTGCAGCAAGCTATTGTTAATGTTAGTAAACCAATAAAGACAAACTCTAAAATGTAACACAAATAGAGTCAGTGCAAATAATTTACTTTTTCTCAGTATAAAACATAGAGTTCTCTTAAAATACATTGTTTTCTAGAATAAATTAGATTTAAAAAATTATTTGCCATTTTGAACACAAACATACATGTGTCAGAGTCTGGAAGGCATGGTAATCATCCACTTCATGGGCGACATAATTATATGCTCTAAGAACAGCTACACCAGCATCTTGCATCCCATCAACATCTTCAGAGTCATTAACCACAAAGATAAAGCCAATTCTGGAGGAGGAAAGAAAAAAGAAACATCTCAAAGAATGCAACCAGTGAAAAGGAATGGCATCCTTTTATCTGCTTCATGTGTATACTGGAGCTAATAGAGAAAAAACTATTCTTAAGTGAAAAGCAGTTCACATCCTACTCTAATACAGCTGTTGACAAATATATATACATACATGGGTCACAGAAAGGCATTTTCTTTTTTGTCGATTAATATGAAGGTACAAATGATTAGGTTACATTGTGTGCATCTGCCAGGTAAATTCCTCCTGGGTGTAGCGGAGCCCTTCACCCAGGTCTGCCATATACCTACACTGTGCCCGTTAGGTGAGAGCTAATTATACCCCTCCCCTCCTTCCTTCTCTCCACTCTCTCTTCCCCCCAACTTGATTTTAATTGTATTTTCTCTCATGTGGGAATGCAAATGTTCATCTATTGGTGTCACATTAGTATCGAGTGTATTGGATACTTGCTTTTCCACTCTTGTGATACTTTACTAAGGAGAATGCTCTTTTTTTTTTTTAATTGAATGATAACTGTGTACATTGATGCACTTTGGGGGTACATAGCCTTCATGTAACTTTCTTAGTTATTGTGTTAAAACATTCATATTCTACTCATAAAAAGATTCACTTGTACC
>NW_003852568.1:1411119-1418346 GCF_000181295.1 Otolemur garnettii
GAAAGACATCTGGAGAACACTTAGAGAACTAAAAATAGACCTGTCGTTTGACCCTGCAATTCCTTTATTAGGTATATTCCCAGACAACCAAAAATCGCATTACAACAAAGATATTTGTATCAGAATGTTTATTGCAGCCCAATTCATAACTGCCAGGTCATGGAAGAAGGAGAATGCTCTTTAATTCCATCAAGGTTGATACAAAAGAGGTAAGGTCTCCATCTTTTTGTGGCTGAATAATATTCCACAGCATACATATACCACAGTTTATTCCATTCATAGGGTGATTCCACATCTTGGCTCTTGTGAACTGAGATGCAATAAGCGTTCTTATTGCTTATTTGATAAGCAAATGTCCTTATGATAAAATGATTTTTTTTCTTCTGGGTAGATACCAAGTAAAGGAACTGAGGGGTCATATGAAAGGTCTACTTTTAGCTCTTTCAGGATTCTCCACACTTCCTTCCAAAGAGGCTGTATTCATTTACAATCCCACCAGCAGTGTTAGTGTTCCTTTCCCTCCACAACCACACCAGTATCTGCAGCTTTGGGACTTTGTGATGTGGGCTATTTTAACTGGGGTTAGGTGATATCTCAAGGTGGTTTTGATTTGATCTCAAAGTATTTTCTCTGATGATTAGGGACCATGAGATTCTTTCATGAGTTTCTTGACTATTTCTCTGTCTTCTCTGAAGAAGGTTCTATTCATGTTTCTTGCCCAGTGATAAATGGGATTGTATGCTTATTTTTGGTTGATTACTTTGAGTCTTCTGTAGATTCTACTTATCAGGCCTTTGTCAGATTAATAACATGTTAAGTATCTTTTCACATTCTGAAGGCTATTTGCTTTAACTGTTGTGTCCTTCGCTGTGCAGAAAACTTTTAGCTTTTAAGTCCCATTTATTTGTTTTTGTTGCTGTTGTCAATGAAGTCTTCCTCATAAAATCTTTCCCCATGCTGATATCATCAAGAGTATTTTCACGTTTTCATCTAGAATTTTTATTGTTTCAAGTCTTGGATTTAAATCTTTTATCCACTGTGAGTGAAGTTTTGTAAATGGTAAATAGTATAGATCCAGTTTCAGTCTTTTACATGTGGTTAACCAGTTCTCCAATCACCATTTACTGAATGGGGATTATTTAGTGATGTATCTAGATTTGTTTTAATTTCTAAAAACTGCATTGGCTATACAGGGCTTTTTCTGGTTCCATACAAAACATAGGACTATTTTTTCAAGTTCTGCAAAGTATGATGTTGGTATTTAAATGAGGATTGCATTAAATCTACAGATCGCTTTTGGAAGTATAGGCATTTTAACAATGTTGATTCTTCCCAACCAAGAGCATGGTACATTCCACTTGTTAATGATTTCTGCTATTCCTTTCCTCAGGGTTTCATAATTTTCTCTTTAGAAAGCCTTCACCTCTTTTGTTAGACATATTCCCAAGTATTCCATTTTCTTTGAAGCTACTGTGTAGGAAATTGTGCCCTCGATTTGCTTTTTGGCTTGTTATTGGCATATATATGAAGGCTACTGATTTTCAGACACTGATTTTATATCCTGAGACATTACTGTATTTTTTTATCACTTCCAGAAGTCTTGTGATTGAGTCTCTGGGGTTCTCTAATATCAGATCATTAGCAAAGAGCAGGACTTTGACCTCCTCTGTCCGCATTTGGATAGCCTTGATATCCTTCTCTTGCCTGGCTGCACTGGAAAGAACTTAGCACTATGTTGAATAGAAGTGGTGACAGTGAACATCCTTGTCTGGCTCAGTTCTAACTGAGAAAGCTTTCCATTTACTCCATTTAGCATGATATTGCCTATGGGTTTCTTGCAGATAGGTTCTATCAGTTTAAGAAATGTCACATCTATGCCTATTTTCTTAAGTGTTCTTGTCAAAAAAGGATGCTGAATTTTGTCTAATGCTTTTTCTACAACTATTGAAAGAATCATATGATCTTTGGGCTTCTATTTATGTGGTGAATTGCATCAATAGATTTGCATATATTAAACCAAACTTGTATCCCTCAGATAAAAGCCTTCTTGATCATGATGTATAATTTTTTTAAGGTGTAGCTGTATTCGATTTGCTAGAATTTTATTATTTTTGCACTAATATCATTAGTGAAATTGGTCTTTTCCTTTTTGTTGGGTCCTTTCCTTTCCTTTTTGTTGGGACCTTTATCAGGGTGATATTTGCTTAACAGAATGTGTTTGGGAGGGTTCCTTCCTTCGCAATATTATGGAATAGGTTCTGCAATATAGGTACAAGCTCTTCTTTGAAGGTTTGATAGAATTCTGGTGGAAAGCCATCTGGTTCATGACTTTTTTTTTGGCTAGATTTTTTATTTTTGTTGCAATTTCAGTGCTTGATGTCAGTCTCTTCAAGAGATCTATTTCTTGTACCCAAGAAGTGCATTAATGTTCATAGTTACCATTCAATAAAAAAAAAAAGAGAGATCTATTTCTTCCTGGTTACGTCTAGGGAGATTGTATGATTCCAAGTATTGGGCCATTTCCTTCACATTTTCAAATTTCTGGTCAAAAATTTTTTTGTAGCAATCAGAGATGATCTTTTGTATCTCTATAGCAGTGGTTCTCAACCTTCCTAATGCTGTGACCCTTTAATACAGTTCCTCATGTTATGGTGACCCCTAACCATAAAATTATTTTCATTGCTACTTCATAACTGTAATTTTGCTACTGTTCTGAATCGTAATGTAAATATCTGATATGCAGGATGTATTTTCATTATTATAAAGAGGTCATGACCCACAGGTTGAGAACCGCTGCTCTATAGTATCTGTTGCTATTCCCCTTTCTCCTTTATGATAGAAGTTATTAGAGATCTTGCTTTTCTGTTTCTGGTAAATCTGGCCAAAGGTTTATCGAGTTCACCTTTTCAAAAAATTGTCTTTTTGCTTCATTAATTTTCTGAGTGATTCTATTGCTTCCAATTTGATTTATTTCTCGTCTAATTTTGGTTATTTCTCTTCTGCTTCTAGGTTGAGATTGGATTGCTCTCCCTTCTCCAGTTCCTTGACTAGATTCATTAGGTTGCTCACACACCCTCTGTTTTGTGGATATGGGTGTCTAATGCAGTAACTTTCTCTCTTAGCACTGCTTTTGCAGTATCTTCTGATAGTCTGTGGCTTTATTGTCATTATGTTTGAGGGACTTAATAATTTCATTTTTATCTCTTCCTTGACTTGGCTGTTATTCAGCAGAAGGTTGCTCAGTTTCCAAGACTTTGTGTGGAGATAAAGGGTTTTAATGGCGTTAAGTTCTACCTTTACTCTCTGTGGTCTGAAGACACAACATATATAAGTTCTATTCTTTTATATGTGTTCAGGTTTGATTTGTGCCTTAGGATATGACTGATTTTGAAGTATGATCCATGACCTGATGAGAAGAAATATTCAATAATTTTAGGGTACTATGTTCTGCTTTTTTTTTTTTTTTTTTTGCAAGGGCCAGGTTTGAACTTACCACTTTTGGTATATGGGGCTGGCACCGTAGTTTTTGACCCACTGGTGCCGCCCAGGGTACTACTATGTCCTGTATATGGCTATTAAGTTCAATAGCTGAAACTTCACAAACCAGAAGAGATTGGGCTCCAAATTTCAGGAGGGTCACGTTTAAGTCCCTATTTCTTTGTTTAGTTTCTGTTTAGAGGATCTGTCCAGTTCTGTCAGAGGGATGTTAAAGTTCCCAGCTATTCTGGTGTCGTATATCATATCGTTCTGACCAATTAATGTTTCATAAATCTGGGAGCATTTAAGTTGGGTGCATATATATTTAGGACTGAAATATCCTCTTGTTGTACCTGTGAGCAGTAAATAGTGACCATCTTTGTCTTTACTTTTGTTGCTTTAAATCCATTTGTATCTGACAATAAAATTGCAACCCTTCCTTTCTTCTGATTTTCATTTGGCTGAAATATTGTTTTCTAACCCTTCACCCTGAGTCTTGTTTTGTCCTTAGAGGTTAAATGTGTGTTCTGAAAACAACATATAGTTGGCTTGTGGTTGTTATCCAGACAGCTAGCCTGTGCCTCTTCAGTGGAGAATTCAAACCATTCACATTTATTAATAGGATTGATAAGTTTAAGTATAATGGAGTTCTGTTCATCTTGTTTTAAGGAAGGCTGTCTCCTACTTTTATCACTTGAGCCATTGTGGAAACTAGGCTTTGAACTTTTGTTTCCAGATGTCTTTACTTTGCTGGTGGTCCAGTGTGATGGTCTGTATACAGTATGAATCTAAGTACTTCCTGCATTGCTGGTCTTTGAGTGGCAAATTTCCTAAATGATTGCTTGTCAGAAAAAGATTTTATTTCTCCATTAAATATGAAACTTAGCTTGGCAGGATACAGGAGATCCTAGACTGGAAGTCACTTCCTTTGAATAAGTTGAAATTTGGAGCCCACTCTCTTCTGGTTTGTGAAGTTTCAACTGAGAAATCTGCTGTCCCCTGATGAATCTACCCCTGTAGGTCAGTTGATGCTTATTCCTGGCTACTTGCAGAATTGTCTCTTTCATTGTGACCTTGGCCACGTTCATTACAATGTGCATAGGAATGTTCTCCTTGAATTGAGACAAACTAGGGTTTGATATACATCTAAAAGGAGTGTGCTTGAATCCTTGGTGATACTTGGGAAATTTTCAGGTATGATATCCTGCAATAACTTCCACACCTTTTAATCACTTTTCATCTCCTTCAGGGATACCTATATTCATATATTTGTACATTTCATGAAGTTCCGTAATTCTCTAGGATATTCCTGGGCTTTTACTCTCTTCTTTTCTCACCTTTGTAAAAACTGAGTTAGCTTGAAAGCCTTGTTTTCTGTGAGATTCTTCTCCATGGTTTAATGTTATTGATACTTTCTATAGCATCTTTCAGCTTGCTGAATAACTCCTTTAATTCTTTAAGCTCTAATATAGCCTTTCTAATATCATCATGTCTTTTATTCATTTCTTTGGTCAATTATTGTCTTTCTTTTTAGTGGTTTTCCACTTTCTCTTCAATTCCCTTCATCATTTTTATCAACCATACTCTAAATTCCCTTTCTGTCACTTCCATCATTTCCTTATAGGTAGGATCCTCTGTGGAAGCTGCCTCAGAATCCTTTCAGGGGAGGGGATTGATCTGTTCTGGTTTTTCATGTCACCAGAATGTTTTTGTTGGTTCCTCCTCTCATTTCTTTCTTCTCCTTAATTTTTCTTATCTCTGTGCTTGGGTATTAAAATGGCTTTTTGGTACAGAGATGAAAAGGAGAGAAGAGAGCAAGAAGGGAGAGAGAATAAAAAAAGTAATAATTTAAAAAAGAGAAAAGAAACATCTCCCTTAGCTCAGTGGGTAGGGTGTCAGCCATATACACTAGGGATGGAGGGTTCAAACCCAGTCTGGGCAGCTAAAACAACAATGACAACTACAACAACATCAACAACAACAAAAATAGCCAGGTGTTGTGGGGGGCACCTGTCATCCCAGCTACTTGAGAGACTGAGGCAAGAGAATGGCTTGATCCAAGAGTTTGAGGATGCTGTGAGCTGTGATGCCATAGCACTCTACCAAGAGCACCATAGTGAGACGCTACCTCAAGAAACAAAAAATAAAGGAGAAAAGAAAGAGTGTTGCTGGGAAGGCTTCATCTGTTTCTATCCATGCAGATTTTACTTTCTATGATTCCTGTGAATCTCAAAACTTTCATAATGACACACATAATCACAAAATATAAAAGCTGGTTCTCAAACCTGACTTAAGACTTTTCTACTGTTAAACCAAGTCATTTCTATATCAGGAAAAGATTCCTTTACTAACATTAAGAGTGTTGCTATAGTTTTAAGAGAAGATTTTGTTCTCTTTTAAACAAAAATTAGGAGAAATAAAAATTTTCAGACTGTAAAAGAAAATAAAAAGGAGTGATTTTGAGACTTAACACAGGCACTATAAGAATTATAGGTAAAAGGAAAGCAGCACAAAAATTATAACTGTCCTGTAGCAAATAGCTATAATCAAGGATAAGTTTATTGACTTTTAAATTTTTTTTTTTTTTGAGACAGAGCCTCAAGCGGTCCCCCTGGGTAGAGTGCCATGGCATCACAGCTCACAGCAACCTCCAACTCCTGGGCTCAAGCAAGTCTCCTGCCTCAGCCTCCCAAGTAGCTGGGACTACAGGCGCCCGCCACAATGCCCAGCTGTTTTTTGGTTGCAGCCATCATTGTTGTTTTGGCGGGCCTGGGCTGGATTCAAACCCGCCACTTTAGGTGTATGTGGCTGGCACCTTAGCCACTTAAGCCACAGGCGTCAAGCCTTAAAATTTTAAATAAAGGAATAAATCACAAAGAGATACCATTATACCTCTATAGACAGGTTGGCTAAAAAGTCTTATAAAAGCAATTCAGTAGAGAAGAGATTCTTTTCCATAAACAGTGGTGGAATAAGTAGACATCCACATGCAGAATAATCAATCAGGATACAGAGGTTATACCCTGCACAAAAACTAACTCAAAGTAGATCATAGACCTAAATGTATAACACAAACTATAAAATTCCTAGAAGAAAATGTATGCTATCTTAGGTTTGGCAACAACATGTTGGATCTGCATGATCCATGACAGACAAAACTGGTAAGTCAGACTTCATTAAAATTTAAAACTTCTGGGCAGTGCCCATAGCTCAGTGGGTAGGGTGCCAGCCACATACACAGAAGCTGGTGGATTTGAACCTGGCCCGAGTCAGCTAAGACAACAATGACAACTGCAACATAAAAATAGCCAGGCGTTGTGGTAGGCGTCTGTAGTCCCAACTACTTGGGAGGCTGAGGGAGGAGAATCGCTAAGCTCAAGACTTTGAGGTTGCTGTGAGTTATGACACGACACTCTACCCAGGTGTCTCAAAAAAAAAAAAAATTAAAACTACTGTCCTCTAAAGGACACTATTAAGAGACTGAATGGATAAGCCATGGACTGGCAGAAATTCTTTGCAAAACATCCATCCAATAAAGAACTAGAAACCCGGCTCGGCGCCTGTGGCTCAAACGGCTAAGGCACCAGCCACATACATCTAAGGTGGCGGGTTCGAATCCAGCTTAGACCTGCCAAACAACAATGGCGGCTGCAACCAAAAAAATAGCCGGGCGTTGTGGCGGGCGCCTGTGGTCCCAGCTACTTGGAAGGCTGAGGCAGGAGACTCGCTTGAGCCCAGGAGTTGGAGGTT
>NW_003852568.1:1418424-1422944 GCF_000181295.1 Otolemur garnettii
CAAAAAAAGAAAAAATTAGCCATGCGTAGTGGCACATCCCTATAGTGCTAGCTAACTGAGACGTATAGGCAGAAGGATTGATTGAGCCCAGGAGTTCCAGGTTATAATGAGCTATGATTGGGCCACTGCATTCCAGCCTCAGTGACAGAACAAGGGCCTGGCTCCAAAAAAGTTGTAAAAATAAAAAGAGAGGTTGTAACCTAAAAAGAAAAAAAGAAAACACAAGTAGATTTATATCAAACATCAATCTGTTAATACCAGTTAGCTCTGGGGAGGTATGTGGGGATAGAGATGGGGATAAAAATTTTTATTGTTAGATAAAAATGGTCTATGTTTTCAAAAATCCCACGTATGACAGAAATCATACATGCTATGCTGTGGGTAGAAAGGATGTGGATATTCTTATGCAAGCAAACATAAGAGCTAAAATCTAATTAGATCATCAGAACTTTATCTCCTCACAAACTACCCCTTTCCAAGATTTCTAATTTCTAAAAAGTGCTTTAGAATTTTTCTTTTAGCTACTTATAATTTTCTGAGCCCAGTCCCTCAGTAAGTGCCATGAGAGAGTTCCTCAGATGTGTGCCCTCCTCTCCACTTCAATAAAGGACGTCATGAGCTCATACAAAGAGTACGAGAACTGCCTGTCTGCCTGTGTTCTCCACCAACCACTTGCAGCATGTTTCTCTGTTGCCTAAGAGGTCAAATGACTTCTTGTCACCTACCTTCACACTCTTACATGCCTTCCACAAGCCCCACTGTCCCCCAACGCAATCCAATAAATACTTAATTGGTGCTAACTGTGTGCAATGGCCTGACTTCTTCTTTTGCACTCTTGCACTTCTCTATTAATTGAAACATAGGTCTGGTTGTAATCAGAGAGGATGTTCTTCCATCTAACCAGATGTACTTATGTTCAGTAAGGAAAGTTTCATAAGAATAAAAAGCTCTGCTTTTCTAGCTATCAAAACCCTCTATTTTCCTCAAGCCAATCTGAAATCCACCTTCTTCATGAAACTATTGTGAATCCCAAATATTTCCATCAATAATTTTTCGTTTCCCTGAAATTCTAAAGCACTTCTAGCTAGTAGGACATAACCCAGCACTTGACCAGGGATCTTCTCAAAGTGTTTAAAAGTATGCAGAGGATGTTTTCCAAGAAGGTAGGAACTGGGCTTATAAATTATCCACAGCTTTTAGCTCAGTGCTGGGCATGGAGCACACAGTAATATTTATTGATTAAAGAGTTCTCTTCTTTATTTTCTCATTTCCTAAGCATTCAAATTTCATCAACATGTAAAACTACCTAAATTATTGAGAGTAAACAAAAATATCTTAGCACTTACATGTAAAGCCTTAAGAAAAGAAATAGTGGAAACCCAGTCACTACTCAGTACCCTGCTGGTAGATCTGGCAGCACTAGGATTGTGTAAACATTTAGTCCTCGACAGTCTAACAAAAGTTACTGGCAAAGCTCTCTATCTCTTCTGAAAGTGGAAATAGGTATTATGATGTGGACACTAACCCAGGGAAACTCTTTTCCGCTGGGAAACAAGCTGAGACCACATGCTATTTTTACATGGGCTACTCATTAATAATTCAGCGGTGGTAAGCTTCTATTCACATTGAGAATCAAATTCTCAGTCCCAAAAGATACTGGCTTCATATCAACCAGAAGATAAAACTGCCATTAACTATCCCCACTATTAATTATCCTACAATTCCGTAGCACCAGTTCTGTGTTTTAGAACGACAAACAAAACCTCAGCTAAATTAAATGTGTCATCAAATCAATACCAGCGTTACCTGAGTGGGATATGATTGCTGAGGAACATCTCAGCTGTGTTAATCAACTCTGCTGTGTTCTCATGTGCAGGATCAACTATGAAAACCTGTGGGGAAAGGGAAGGAACACATGAAGCGGCGTTTACTCAAAGGTCCCCGGGCCAAGAGACACACTGTTAGTCACTGTACATAAAACCAATCTCTCCCAGCCACTCTTAACCCCATAAAAGAATCATTATACAAATAACAGTCACCCTCTTCTATGTTCAAAGAGCTATTCTACTATACCAAACAAAAGCCGAGTTTTAGAGACACGCCTACCTTAGAAAACAGATTGCCTTTTTGGGTATGCATTTCCTTTTTTTTTTTCTTAAACACTTTTACAGTAGCCTTTTTGTTTTTTACACCTGTTATGTTATAAATTCATAGGGAACAGGTTCCAACAGCTCAGGCTCCTTTCCACTGGTTCTGAGACTGCACTTCCCTGGGTAGAGCTCAGGCTGCACTTCAGTTGAACCCAGTTATCTTTCTCCTTGATCATTTCCCTTCATATGTTTGAAGAAGCTACCTCGGCTCTCAGAGTGCTTAATAGGCTCAATACGAACATTAATCCTCTTGGCAAGAATTCTGTCCTTACTTGTTTGTTTACAACAATGCTCACAAAATGCTGGATAACACCGCAGACTCTTCTTGTTTTGCCATGGTGACATCTGTGTGGCATGCCCTTTGAACAGCGCCCATTCCCTTGATGTCTACAATATCACCTTGTAGATTTGCATATATGTGGCCAAAGGAACAGCTCCGTGCTTTCTAAAAGGCCTACAGGACATGCATCATGTGCCTCTCTCTTTCCCTGTGTGTTCATCATTTGGTGAATTACGGAAGATGGCATCTCCGGCCAAAAGGAAGGGCAGGTGCTCACTTTTGAGGATCTCTGAATTAACTATTTAGATTTCAACTCTTAGAGCGTAATAACAGCTATCAGGACAGCACACAAGCACTCATTAAATGCTAAGCAACTTACAGATATTCTTTCATTTAATAAAGTTCAGACATATGATAAGAGGAAAAGAAATTGCAATTTTGAGTGGGAAGGAAAAAAGTGGTTTCAAGAGTGAGAAAAGTGGGCAGCGCCTCTGGCTCAAAGGAGTCAGGCACCAGCCCCATATACCGGAGGTGGCAGGTTCAAAGCTGGCCCTGGCCAAAACTGCAAAAAAAAAAAAAGAGTGCAGAGGGCAGTTTACCCTACAAATTCTGAGGAAGGGGACCTTAGCACTAAACTGCCCCTAACACTTGCACAACTGTGTGAGGAAAGAGACAGAAATTAGAAGGGAAAAAGGGCCAAATAAGAACCTTCTTGCTCTCTTTCTCTCTTTCTAAAGCACTAAAAGAAGGAATAAGATGAGCAGACAAAAAAACACTTATTTAAAGGATTAAATTGAACTATTAAATTTTAGGAATTAAGATATCAAAGAAATATAGCAAAAATATACACCTGAGTAAAACAGAAAAATACTTTAAAACATTATTATGAACCTTAAACTGCTATGAAAGATATAAAGTCTTAAAATTTAAAAACAAACCAAAAAAGACCTAAAACATCCCGTCTAAAAACTCTTAGGCTAAAGATGAGAGGATGTCTTCACACATCAGTGGGGGCTACAATGCTGCTACGACATCTCACGGCCATACACACCATCAGTGCAACCCAGAGCCCTTCCAGATTGAGTATGGAGCATATGTGGCGGTGGCGGCGGTGGAGGGAAGCAGCTAGTAAAGGAGAGAAACGAACACTCTACATATAACAAATAGGCAGGGGAGAGGGCACGGAGAGACAGGTTCACAGCCAGACAGTAAGAAGTTTTACTTACCATATTGTGTAAGTTCTTCCTTATCTGCCGGATAACTCCAGGAAAGGTAGGGCGAAGCAACTCTTGTAGACTAGAAGGCCACGAATTATATCTGCTATCAACCTCCAGGTTGTTGACCCACTACAAAAAAACATGCATGCACGTATTTTAGTCACCAGTTAGTGAAATATGCAGTAATACTTCAATTATGTTACGAAAAATCACATGGGGCTCGGCGCCTGTGGCTCAAGTGGCTAAGGCACCAGCCACATACACCTAAGGTGGCGGGTTCAATTCCAGCCCAGGCCCGCCAAAAACAACAGTGACAGCTGCAAACAAAAAATAGCTCGGCGTTGTGGTGGGCCCCTGCGGTCCTAGCTACTTGGGAGGCTGAGGCAGGAGACGCCTTTGAACCCAGGAGTTAGAGGTTGCTGTGAGCTGTGATGCCACAGCACTCTACCCAGGGGGATAGCTTGAGGCTTTGCCTCAAAAAAATAAATAAATAAATAAATAAAATAAAATAAAATAAAATAAAAAGAAGAATTACATGGGACAAGACTATTTTTAAAGATATAAAGATCAAATAGAAAAATGAGTGACTAACAGACAAATCAGAGAATAAAGATACCAACCTATAAAACTTAAGGACTAGTCCCAAGAATATGGGTAGAAGTCTAACATCAACAGAAAAGCCAAGCAACCTATAGGAAATGTGTATAGGAAATGGAAAGGGGTCAAGAATTTAAGGCCTGCGGCTCAGTGCCTGTGGCTCAAGTGGCTAAGGCGCCAGCCACATACACCTAAGGTGGCAGGTTCAAATCTAGCCTGGGCCCGCCAAACAACAATGATGGCTGCAACCAAAAAATAGCCAGGTGTTGTGGCGGG
>NW_003852568.1:1423045-1424467 GCF_000181295.1 Otolemur garnettii
AAAAAAAAAAAGAATTTAAGGCCTGGATACAGTGGCTAACGCCTGCAATCCTAGCACTCTGGGAACCTGAGGCGGGTGGAATTGCCTGAGCTCATAGGTTTGAGACCAGCTTGAGCCAGAGCGAGATCCCGTCTCTAAAAATAGCCAGGCGTTTGGCAGGTACCTATAGTCCCAGCTACTTGGGAGGTGAGGCAAGAGAATAGCTTTAGCCCAAGAGTTTTAGGTTGCCGTGAGCTATGACACCATGGCATTCTATCAAGGGTGACAAACTGAGACTCTGTCTTTAAAAAAAAAGAGAAATGTCTGGCTACTGAGCACTGGCCCATAGCTCAGTAAAGCTGAGTAGATACGGCCCTGGCCACATACACGGGGGCTGGCAGGTTCGAACCTGGCCCTGGCCTGCAAACAACAATGATAACTACAACAAAAAAATAGCCAGGCGCTGTGGCGGGAGCCTGTAGTCCCAGCTACTTGAGAGGCTGAGGTAAGAGAATCACTTAAGCCCAAGAGTTTGAAGTTGCTGTGAACTGTTATGCCACAGCACTCTACAGAAGGCAACACAGACTCTGTGTCAAAAAAAAAAAGAGTAAGAAATTTACAGAGGAAATACGAATGAATAATAGACATGAAGAAGACATATACTCTCAATTATTATCTAGGAACTCTGAACTAAAACTTCAATGAAATTTCACACTCAACAGACACTAAAAAAATTGAAAGTTATCCAAAAGAGCTACAAAGTTCAACAATAATAAAGAAAACAATTAAAAGTTTATTAATACCCAAGAATAGGGAATGGTATAGAACAACAGTAACTCTCACCCAATGCTGATATTTGGAATGATCAATTTATGGAACTGGACCTAATAAAGTTGAAGACTTCATTAGTACCCTACCACTACCTGCTCTAGCTCTAAGTATCTACCCAGATAAATTCTCATATGTATACACAAGGGGATAGGTTTTATAAAAAGCCATTACAGCACCGCTTACAACAGCAAAAAAAAGTTAAAAATAGCTTAATGTCTACAAAGATAGCAATGGGTAAATAAACAGTATGTACTCAAGGGAAGAGTAGGAAGATCTGAGGACAGGTCCTTGCTCACGTGTGCGAAGTGTATTTCTGTAAGAACACAAAGGACTGCCTCTGAAGAGAAAAATTGGACTTTTTACTACAAAGGCATGTACTACATCTTAAATTTAAGGCAATAAAAGTATGTTTTTTATATTTTTTACATAAACATGTGATTTTTAAATATGTAAATTATAACACAGAATAAACTATACGTATCAACTTACAACAGTCTTTAAAAAAAAACGTTGAGGGCTCGGAGCCTATAGCTCAACCGGCTAAGGCGCCAGCCACGTACACCTAAGGTGGCGGGTTCGAATCCCCAGCCCAGACCCGCCAAACAACAATGA
>NW_003852568.1:1425155-1427003 GCF_000181295.1 Otolemur garnettii
AGCCATCATTGTTGTTTGGCGGGCCCGGGCTGGGGATTCGAACCCGCCACCTTAGGTGTATGTGGCTGGCTCCTTAGCTGCTTGAGCCACAGGCGCCGAGCCAGTAATGATGATCTTCATGCTACATTATTTCTTTCAATAAAATTTCTCTAAAACAATTTAGAAACCAAGGGGGAAAAAACATTGGCATGCCCAGGGTGTGCCAGGCACATCAGCTCTACCCTCCATGGTCATCATGTCCACCTGAGATGGCACTATTCCCCACATTCTCTCTGACAGACAGTGAGAGCCTTAAAGCCTCAGAGAGATGATACAGCAGACAAAAATCCATATAAATCCTTCAAATCTCCAATCTTAAAGTCTTACTAAAAAAGGTTACTAACTAAAAGGTGATTTTCTTTTTTTTGGAGACATAGAGTCTCACTAAGTGCCCTGGGGTTGAGTGCTATGGCGTCATAGCTCACAGCAACCTCCTGAGCTCAAGCAATCCTCTTGTCTCAGCCTCACAAGTAACTGGGACTACAGTTGCGTGCCACAACACCCAAGTTAGTTTTTCTATCATAGAGATGGGGCTCTGGCTTTGCTCAGGCTGGTCTTGAACTCCTGAGCTCAGGCAATCCATCCCCCTCGGCCTCCCAGAGTGTTAAGATTACAGGCATGGGCCTCCACACCAGGCCTAAAACTGATTATTTTTAATAGTAATTCTAATTTACATATACTGTCACAAAATCACACAAGATCAATACTCAATGGGAAAATACAATCTTTACTGAACATTCTTTCCCAAGATATGCTCAGATGAATCCTAAGGGTATATATATAATAAAATGGAAAAATTACTGTCCTAACCACACTAGCCACAATAACTCAACTTTTTGGAGCATTTAAGAGCCTACTTATGGTTCAGCACCTGTAGCACAGTGGTTACAGTGTCAGCCACAACACCTAGGCTAACGGGTTCAAACCTGTCCCGAGCCTGCTAAACAACAGTGATAACAGCAACAAAAAAATAGCCAGGGATTGTGGCGGACTCCTGTAGTCCCACCTACTTGGGAGGCTGAGGCAAGAGAATCGCTTAAGCCCAAGAGTTTGAGGTTGCTGTGAGCCGTGACACCAAACACTCTACCAAGGGCGACATAGTGAGATTCTGCCTCAAAAAAAAAAAAAAAAGCCTACTTGATTATATAAATAAAGTCCCACATAAACAGTTACAAATCAGTGACATCAATAAAAAATTTAATGGGAATAACTTAACTTTCATAACAAATTAGAAAACCATAATAAAGATATCTAGCCAAAATGCCCTTTGATTATCCTAAAAAAAAGTACTCACTGAAACAGCAGCACTCCTGATGTCTACTGCATAGTCGGCCTCAGAGGGCTGGATATTCAGCTTCAACACATTATGCAGAGAAAGGCCTTCTATTCCCAGTCGGTGAAGACCCTCCATTACATGAGCTTCATTCCTCAACACATCAAACAGACTGGGGGGAAAAAAATCGATATTTAGTAGGAAAAAAACTTCTTAAAATTCCTCACCATGAAAAAAATCTATCAGTTCAACCTCAACATCAAATCAAACTAATTGAGAAATCAAAGAAAGGGAGCTCTTCCAATTTCATCTTGTCAAAAAGTATGCCGTAAGTAGCTAAGACTTGCTTCTTTCCGCATGTTTATATTTGTCAATGTAATTAATGTGAAAATCTCCGACTGGGGGAACTGCTTCTTCTGAAGAATTAGCACTAGCTTTTGTAGCTAAAGTGCCAACTGTTCCAACTTTAATTTCAAGAATAAAATATGGGCTCGGCGCCTATAGCTCAACCGGCTAAGGCGCCAGCCACGTACACC
>NW_003852568.1:1427290-1430088 GCF_000181295.1 Otolemur garnettii
TCCACAAACCTTCCCCACTTAAATCATGAAGACAAATTAGAGCAATTCAATCCTGAGCCCCATTTCAACAATAAAAAGGTAAGCATTCAAATATTATATGTAGACAGGATGCCTTCTGAGACACTAGAAACAGTATTTTGAATAAACCTACTTCATGTTCTTCCAAAAGCAAAACAATTGCTCTTTTTGACATTTCTACCATTAACTGGAAAAATCTAGCTCTACAAGGGGGTCCTTGAAAACACTCAGGCTTTGACTGTCCACTGTGACACAAGATGGCAACATATTCCAGTGCTCACCGCACAGCAGGCCCATGAGTCCCTCAGCCTCTTCCCCACACCACACCAAGGAGGAGTGACAATCTGAACATGTCGGAAGGAGCTACACGTTCTAAAAACTATTCAGAGAATAAAAAGTATTGTTTATACCTGAATATATCCTGTGTATCTAAATCGATGTGAAGTCCATTGATGAAGAGAGCTGAATCCCCAGGCTGTAATCCTAAAGTTCCCTTGAAATACTGAAAAATTTGAACAATTATTAGGGAACAGTGAGAGAGAGCACTTATCAAAACTTACAGTGTTTCTAGACTTTATCACTGGAACAAATCTTGGCATCCTGTGGCATGGTAAGATTTTTTTCTATATGCTCCTGCACACCCTTCTTAGCAGTTACTACACTGACTGCAACACTGGGCTAGGAGGCAGGCCACTCTCCTCCCTGCCTCCCTTCCTCCTTCAGATGACAATTAATACAACTGTTTCCAATAATGGGAGGGGCAAAATATGTCAAGTGCCGAGTGACACTTTTCAAAAACGGGAAAGCAAATAAAATATAACTAATTAAACAAATATTATCTATATTTAATTTTTTTTGAGACAGAGTCTCACTTTGATGCCCTTGGTATAGTGCCCTGGCATCATAGCTCACAGCAACCTCAAACTCTTGAGCTCAAGTGATCCTCTTGCCTCAGTCTCCTGTGTAGCTGGGACCACAGGTACCTGCCACAATACTCAGCTATTTTTAGAGACGGGGTCTTGTTCTTGCTTAGGCTGGTCCTGGACCCACAAGCTCAGGCAATACACCCACCTCAGCCTCCCAGAGTGCTAGGGTTACAGGCGTGAGCCACTGCGCCCAGCCCTCTATATGTGTGTAATTTTTAAAAACATGTTTCTTCCTACTGTATGATACATTAAGATATTTTGCTCTTTCAGTTTCTTTTTCAATAATACCTCTGTGAACTGCCTACAAAAACCCACAGCTAGTATTTTTTCCTTAAGCCAGACGCCAAGGACATAAATATATTTGTTTTTGCCTTAGTAATAAAAAAGGACCCTCATAACCAAAGAAACTGATTTGCCTTCTAGCAAAGTCAGCTATCTATAATCTGAGTCCGCACTGGGATCCTCCCTGCTATCTAGCTATCAGGTTACACAGGCTCTAGAAGTTTCCTCATCTTTGCTCATCAGAGCCAAGTAATAGCTGCATAAGCTCATCACCTTTGCCATTTTACATTTGTTACTTTCCTTGTCTGTGATCTCAACCAAGGTTATGATAACGGTCAGTAACAGCTGGACCTTCTTAATGACATCCAAGGATCTAACCAAAGATGTCTTTTTTTGTTTGTTTTCATGAGACAGAATCTCAGTTGGTTGCTTTCAGCAGAGTGCTGTGTCGTCACAGCTCAAAACAACCTCAAACTCCTGGGCTCAAGAGATTCTCTTGTCTCAGCTTCCCAAGTAGCTGGGACTACAGGCACCCACCACAATGCCCAGTTTTTTCTTTGCTTTTTCTTCTTTTTTTTAGAGATGGGGTCTCGTACTTGCTCAGACTAGTCTCAAATCTGTGAACTCAGGCAATTCACCTGCCTCGCCCTCCCAGAGTGCTAGGATTACAGGCACGAGCCACTGCACCTAGCCCCGAAAGGGTTTTGAAACCCCATGCCTCTCCTCAAACCTTCAAACTAAAGCATACTGACTGAGAAACTGAGCTGCTGTGCAGGGGACGGCACTTGGTATAGCCTCCCTCTCCAAGACCTGGCCATTTGGGGGCCCTTCACCTGCTACTCCCTGAGCCCCACACACAGGGGACGGTGCAGCCCGAGACCTCTTAAGCTAACAAAAACATTGCCCTGACTCCACACAGAAGCTTCTGTTGGATATCCTTTCCATTCAATTCCCCTTTCTCTCAGAGGAAACTGGGACTACTATGCATATACTCCATACCACGGGAGCTAAGCCACACAGCAGAAAAGGGAAGAAATTAATCAGATGACAGGACAGAACTTAGTCCCTAATATCCCAGAGCAAGGAGAATGACAAGGACTGCTGAGCCCCCTTCACACACCAATAGTCAATGTACTGAGAAAAATAAACTTTAAAGTCTAATGCTATGTGGGGGAAAAGAAAACAATGAAGAAGCCACGGCTCTTGCTTCACGGCCCTGTCAAGATTAAATGGCAAACAAGATAAGGACATATACGAACATGTATCCATGTATTAAGAACATCAGGTTTTATTGCCCAAATATATGTAAATTTTGTCAATTAAAATAAGAAGAGGAAAAAAAATACAGGGATAATAGAGAGTTGCATCAGTTAAAAACTGGAATTTCTTGCATGGGAGGAAAGAACTCCATGTCCACTTGTTCCCAGGCTCTGTGCATAGCACGCTCAGTAAGACTGACCATAAGCTGGTAAATACCATCCATATCCATTTCAAGATCTGAGTGCTGGGGCTCGGCGCCTATAGCTCAACCGGCTAAGGCGCTAGCCACGTACACCTAAGGTGGCGGGTTCG
>NW_003852568.1:1430316-1438372 GCF_000181295.1 Otolemur garnettii
AACATAGGTAGGTTCACTTTGGGAACATTCATCACACTAATGACTTAGGATTTATATACATTTTATGTGTTTTATAATTTATATTTTATATATATACATTTCATGCTTTAATAAAATATTTTTAACTCAAAAAAATTAAGAACCCAGGAAATACAAATACAGCCTATACAATATAATGTTTTGAATTATGTGAGGGGAAAGGCCCTAAAATTAAGGCAATATGTGATATTTTTATTTACTTTTTAATATAAAAAATAACAACTGTTAACAAGGACTTTTCAATTTAGTAAATATTTGAGAAGTAATTGATTTATTTATTCCTCAGGTCTATTTAATTAAGTAATATCTTAGCTATAAAGACTAAGAAAACCTGAGGTAAGATAGTAGCAGTTCATGGCTATAATCCAGCACTCCCTAAGGCTGATGCAGGACTTCAAGGCTTCACTGAGCTATGACTGTTTCACTGCACTCCAGCCTGGACAACAGAGCAAGATTTTTGTCTCAAGAACAAAAAAAAGAAAAGATAGTATATTGGGAAAAAAGCATTTTTTCCTTCCTGCAATTCCACTGAAATGTCAGTTTAGGGACTTCTACAGTTATAAATCCACATTACCAAAGACGACAGGAAGGAAGGTCACTGAAGAGAATGGGTGAGCAGCACTGTCCTGGCAGCCCTGAGAAAGCCGAATGCTACGCCAGTGGTGAGACAGGGCAGGAAGAACCTAAGTTCCAAGTTCTACGAGATTCACTAAAGGCTCAAGAACTCACAGAGCACTGGACACATATGAGGGGGCTAAAAAAGTGAGTTCTGATAAAAAGCCCCTGCCAGGCCCAATCCCACAGTATCTCCAGCTGACTTCCCACGGCCAGGTGACTACTGTCACGGCCCACCCACAGTCCAGAAAAATGGAGGCTCATTTCCCGGAAAGAGCCAAGCAGAGATTCTGGTGACTACGGGAAGCTGAGCACAACAGAGCACAGAGACCCCATTTAGAAAACAGGGGACTGAAGGCAAGATAACAAATACTCCTCCCACTGGGCCACTTGAGCTCTGGCAACCACAAGGCACCCTCTACACAGAAGATTAGCAAATCCTTTTCTGGACTGACCAGCCCAAGAAGAAAGGGTTAAGATCCTGTCACAGGGGTTGCCTAGGAAATGACTACACCAGACACCCGACAGTCAGAAAGCCTCATCCCTGGGGAGGCAGTGAAAGAAAGTCCAACCTTATCCTCAAAATAGGAGGCCAACACATACAGTCTCAAACTGAAACAGAGCACCAATTAAAGCGTGCTAGAGATCTGGAGACAAATATCCGAAGAATCAGCCAAGAGGTGAAAGTGGTATCTCCGGAAAGGGGAAAGCAACAGGGGGAGAGGCGTCAGCGGTGCTGCTTTTCCAAACAACGTGGTAACAATGCTATTTTGATGCTCTCAATTATACTAACATTCATCTCTGATTAAAAACTAAAACTAAGTACAGACATGAACAAAATATCACATCTTTGAGAATAACACTATTAAATTCTACTTAGACTTCCTCATTTTTAAAGAAACAATACCAAACAGAAAGGTCAGTATTTTCTGACTGGTTAATACCTTCTGATTCTCTTCCACTTCAGTTCTCAGTTCTGAGCTCACAGCTGTTTTTGTTATCGCTCTGAGGAAATAAAAATATTATCAGCCCTTGGTTTAACACTGGATATAAATGTCTACAATTTCCACGTTTTCATGTTTTATGAAACATATCATTCGATAAATTACAAAAAATTAAATAGAAAAACTTTAAACATTTATAATTGGTAAATGTTTCCCCTTCCCCAGAGGTGCATATTTTTTATTGCCACACAATGAAACATGAAAGAAAAGCAGCAGTAATAGCAGCGTTTTAAGGCAGGTGCAGTTACTGCCAAGTTTTCAGTTGAATCTGTGCAACCCAACTTCTGTATCTGATCTCCACCACTCAGAGACGGAAGGAAAATGTGAGATAAGCTAAGGCAGCGATCGCTCATCCTGCTTAGACACTTACGGTGGAAGTGGAATACTCTATGTCTATCTCCAAGTAACTGCTAGACCAAATGAGAATTTACTATACCTCCCATAGGACTCATTAATCATACAATAATCAAATTTATTTATGAAATATCTCATACCAGAAGTCAAAACACTTCATTCAGAGACTCAAGAAAGACTGGCAACCAACTGCTAAATCAGCAGTTTCTAAAACATTGGCTTTGCATTTACGAAATGAGGAGCACCATTACAGAATAGAAAGCCACGTCAGAAAACCCACACGATGAACAGGTCACTAAGTGTCTATATAACTCAAGTTTCTTCATGAAGATTCAATAAGATGACATATGAGTCCATCTATGGTCTGTGTCGGACTCTAGATTAGTTTTATCAGTATATATTTTGTGACTCATCCAATCCCGAAAGGCAAGTATTTTTGTTTCCATTTCACTACTGAGGAAAGTGAGGTAAAGAGAGCTCATTTATTTACAAAGGTCACACAACTAGTAAATGGCAGTGCTAAGAACATAACCTAGACCTGTCTTTTCAACCACACAATATACACTCTTGCCCTCTCCCCAAAAACACAGCAACATACCATTCATGGTATCAATGCAGCAAATCTAAGCATTTTCACATTTTAGTCACCTAATTCAGCATGTAAACATGAAGATAATTGGGTATTACATTAAGAAGAAGAACATATCAAAATCTTACTCTATATTACCTGGCTTTAGTAGGAAAATTTTGACTAAGATCCTTCATAACCACCAAAGCCAACTCAACAGGAGCAGATAAGATTCGAGCAGCCGTCTGAAAACTTAGATCTGCAACAATGCCAAATATAATTTAAAGTGTATTAATCTAATGTGATGGAAGCAGGAAAAAAAAAAATCACATTTACTCCCCATTGTTTTCTGGTAAATAAGAAAGTCTTAGAATGCAGCCATTCCGGAGAGTGCCCATGACTTAATTTCAGTTTTTATTCACTTCACAGATCCCTGAATGTAGTAAGCTGTTCATGATAGACCTGCATAAAACACTGGGGAACACACCAACATAACAGAGGATAAATCAAGACCACATCCTTTTCCCTCTTCTGAATTCACAATACATCACAAAATACTAAAAAGCATTGGGCTTTTAGAAAATTATGTTGGAAAGAAACCTTGGTGAATAGTTGTCTGGGAAACAGCAATATAAATACATCCTACCACAATGACACGCTTTTATCACTGTATAGATAAACACTGTAAGAAATGTATACATATAGTAACTTAAAGGCTACGACAGGTTTCCAGTATTAAAAGCTTCCACAGACACAAAGATTTGGCATTCATTTATTTGTATCACTTCTTCCTACGGTTATCTGTCTACAAAAGGACTTCCTTCCTTTCCTCTCCAATTAACCATAACTAATCACTCTTTAAAATCTGTGGCACCTGCAGAATAATGTAATAATATACAATTAAATTCAAATTTTACATTTTAATGCCAAAAATTAAGTTAATACTCTTTTATACCTTGCAACTGCCAAACCTTTAAAGGTGCCATTTCATTAGTGCTCTCAACAAGATGTTTTCTGAGTTCCTTCAGCTGCTCCTTCAGATCGGGGTGCAGGTCTCTGAGAAAAACACACAACACAATCAGACTCTCTCACTGTAGATTCTTCCTCAGACCACACCTAGGAGTTGCCTTCAACTTTACCTTAATGATTGGCTAATCTCAACCCTAGGAACACACCATGAAATACTATTCAAGCTTAAGAAAGAAATGAAATCATGCCCTTGCAACAGCACAGATGGAGCTGGAGTCCATTATATTCAGAAACAGTCAAATATCGCATGTTCTCACTTTTGAGAGCTAAATAATATGTACACATTGGGCTCGGCGCCTGTGGCTCAAGTGTACACCCAAGGTGGCAGGTTTGAACCCAGCCAGGGGCCCGCCAAACAACAATGACGGATGCAACCAAAAAAAAAAAAAAGCCGGGCATTGTGGCAGGCGCCTGTGGTCCCAGCTACTTGGGAGGTGGAGGCAGGAGACTCGCTTGAGCCCAGGAGTTGGAGGTTGCTGTGAGCTGTGATGCCATAGCACTCTACCCAGGGGGACAGCTTGAGGCTCTGTCTCAAAAAAAAAAAAAAAATGTACACATTGGACACAGAGAGTGGAATAATAGATGTTGAAAATTCAGAAGGGTGGGAGGGGGGTGAGGGATGGGATATTACTTAATGGCTATAACGTACACTCTTTGTATCAAGGCTACATGAAAAGCCCAAACTTCACCATAATATAAATATATCCATGTAACAAAACTGCACTTGTACCCCCTAAACCTATAAAAATAAACTAAAAAAAAAAAAAAAAAAAAAAACACTGACTGGGTACAGTGACTCACATCTGTAATCCCAACACTTTGGGAGACTAAGGAGAGAGGATCACTTCAAGTCAGGAATTCTAGACGGCCTGGACAACATAATGAACTCCACCTCTACAAAAAATAAAACTTTAAAACTTAGCCAGGTCTGATGGCACACGTCTGTACAGTCCTAGCTACTCAGAAGCCTGAGGCATAGGCAGGACAATCATTTGAGTCCAGGAGTTTGAGGCTGCAGTGAGCTATGATGATGCCACTGTATTCCAACCCAGGCAACAGAGCAAGACTCTGTCTCAAAATATAAATGCATAAATAAATAAATAAAATTGATGTAGAAAATTATAAGATTAAAAAAAAATCACCACAATAGTGAATTTCTATGGAGGAAGGTAATATGACCGAGAGTAGGTAAGAAAAATAACTTCACCTGTTGATAACTGACCTGGTTTTTTTTGTTGTTTTTTTTTTGAGACAGAGCCTCAAGCTGTCCACCTGGGTAGAGTGCCGTGGCATTACAACTCACAGCAACCTCCAACTCCTGGGCTCAAGCGAGTCTCCTGCCTCCGCCTCCCAAGTAGCTGGGACCACAGGCGCCCGCCACAACGCCCAGCTATTTTTTTGGTTGCAGCCGTCATTGTTGTTTGGCGGGTCCGGGCTGGGATTTGAACCCGCCACCTTAGGTGTACGTGGCTGGTGCCTTAGCCGGTTGAGCTATAGGTGCCGAGCCACTGACCTGGTTTTTTTTGATTCACTTTATTTTTAAAGTAAAAGAAGGGTTATGCTAGAAGAAAAGAAAACTTTATAAACTGTTCTTTGGAATAAAAAACTAAGTATGACAGCAAGAATCCAGTTCTGGGTAGTGAGTATGCCAGTATATATTATTCTTCAGACTGTTCTGAACCTTTTTAATTCTTTCTTTTTTTTTTTGAGATGGAGTCTAGCTCTGTCACCCAGGCTACAGCAATGTGGCTTCAGCCCAGCTCACAGCAACCACTAGCTCCTGGGTTCAAGTGATCTTCCTGCCTCAGCCTCCCAAGTAGCTGGGACTACAGGTACCCACCACCACACCCGGCTAGTTTCTCTATTTTTAGTAGAGACGGGGTCTGCCTCTTGCTCAGCCTGGTCGCATACTCCTGAGCTCAAGCAACCCACCTGCCTTGGCCTCCCAGAGTGCTAGGTTTACAGGTGTGACCCACCATGCCCGGCCCTGAACCTTTTTAATTTTACAAAATAAAATTGGGAAAAAAACTTTTCAGTCCTAATAAATTTTCTCCAGCCTACAACATACTCATAAACCCTTTAGTCACATTCAGGCTAATCATAGTTATTTAGTTCAGTTTTATCTTGAAATACAGTACATTCCATCTAAAGCTAGTAGAGATTATTAGTGGCAGACACAGATAGTGGGTGTAACAGATCAGACAGGAAGATGGCTAATTGATTAGTTCTGTTCTTCTAAATGCTAACAACTCAAAAAAATAATTTTTTTTAAGAGACAAGGTCTTGCTCTGTCACCCAAACTAGCGTGCAGTGTTGTGATCATAGTTCACTGCAGCCTTGCAATCCGGGCTCAAGTGATCTTGCCTCAGCCTCCCGAGTAGCTAGGACGATGGGCACACGCCACCACACCAAGCTAATTTTTAAATTTTTGTAAAGACTGTATTGCCCAGGCTGGTCTCCAACTCTTCCCAAAGTGTCAGGATTACAACTGTGAGCTACCACTCTCAGCTCAAGTTTTCCTAAATGCAACATGTAGAAATTAAAATACTCAGTCAGACCCTTAACTTTCCAACCAACTCTTATCTAGTCAGTCACTACAGGTAAAACACCTCAAATCCAAAAATCCAGAATGATGCTCAAAGGAAATGCTCATTAAAGCATGTTGGTGTTTGGATTTTCACATTCGGGATATCCAACTAGTAAATATAATGCATATATTCCAAAATCTGAAATCCAAACTCTTCTAGTTTCAAGTATTTCCCCAAAAGGATACTCACCCCATATAAACACTTTTTTGTGATAAAAATACCAGAACTGGTCCAATTACTTTGGATTGCTAAGTATTCTCAATGTCTAAAAGGTAAAATAGCCTCAGTGTTCTACATAATACCTTTATATGCTGTGAATGCATAAAATCCTAATGTCATCCAAAAAACTAACATGGAAAAGATGAAGAGGTGTGGGATATATTAACCAGTACGATGTAAGCATTCCAAATTGTATATGAAATCAGCACATTGTACCCCATTAAATGCATTAATGTATACATGATCTACCTCTTTATGATTTAATAAAGATAAATGAATAAAAATAGAAAAATACAAAAAAGAATTCCAGAAGCCTGTATCAAGTAAAAATGAAACCTGATTATATTTTAATGAAGCCAAAATTGGTATTAAATAAATGTAAATAGGCATAGGACGAACTCAACATGTCAAGAATAATTCAACTTGAACTAAGACATCTCTGCTAAACTATTACTCAGGTTAAGTTATTTTATTTGGCCAATTGTCAGAGCTGAAGTATAGGAAACTATACACTAGGCTCAATTAGTATTTTATATTGAGTCTAGCATTAATATTAATATTTCTGTATGATTGTTTTCTATTTTTTAAAAAGCACATTATAGATATCTTAATTATAAATTTCCAGACAAAGCAAAATTTATGTCTCTGCACAATTATTAAGTCCTGAGAGTAATAAACGCAAAATTTACAGCTAAAAAAACTTTTTAGCTATAGAATACTATGATGGTTTCATAAAATGGTGAAGGAGTTACAGAATTTCTTAAATTCTATAATTTTCTATCCCCTTTCATAAAAATCAAATTCTAACAGGACACATTTCAACTGAGCACATATAAATCCACTATATCTTGCATTTTCTTCACACTGTATCATAAGCAAGTAATGAGGACTGTTCCAACTTAAAATACACTTTTCCTAAGAAAAAATTAATTCAAACAGTTTCATTTCTCATATTATATCAATTGAAACATGGTATGTAACTTAATGCTATCAAGTGAGAGGCTCAGCAAAAAATCAATTTAAACCACAGACAAGCAGGCATGGTTTAAGAATAATGTGCTGCAGAATAACTGGAAATCAAAAAGCACACCCTAAGTGGTTGCTTCTCCATTTTAGATTTTATAGACACATAGCACCTTTAGGGTATCAGTAATTCAGATAGTAATGAGGAAGAAAATATTTAGAATACAAGAAGGCCTGGAGGTTTAAATAAAATAGGGACATTTCCCAAAACGCATAGAATATACAGTGTACCTTAGTTTTCCAAAGAGAAATCCTTGAACTTCATCAATAGGATCATTTTCGCCAATCACTGTGGTGTTTACCTCAGTTCCTACATAGAAAAAGCATACAAAAATGTATCTGTAATTACTCAGATTAGAAACAAAACTGTTATTACTTTCATAAAATTTGAACAATGTAAAATAAAACAAAAAACACCTGAAATTGTACCATCTAAAATGTTGAATACCCAACAAACCTTTTGTAATGGCTCTTTAAATAAACAGAATATGTTTATTTCCTGTGTTCCTAGATAAAGAAAATGTATTTTTCCCTTAAACTTCGTGAAATTTTATATGCTAAAAATTTCAAGATTAATAGCTTTAAAAATATTTATTAACAAAGGCTTTTTTTTTTTT
>NW_003852568.1:1438392-1439429 GCF_000181295.1 Otolemur garnettii
TCGACGCACTAACCACTGAGAAATGGCGCTGAGCCCAAAAAGACATTTTACATATAGGGTTCAGTACTGCAAGTGTGGTTGAGCATCATCTGTGGATATGTGGCTGGCGCCATTACCACTGTGCTCTGGGCGCTGAGCCAGTTCATTCTTTTTCTTTTTTGAGACAGAGTCTCAAGCTGTTGCCCTGGGTAGAGTGCCATGTCATTACAGCTCACAGCAACCTCCAACTCCTGGGCTCAGGCGATTCTCCTGCCTCTGCTTCCCAAGTAACCGGGACTACAGGCGCCCGCCACAATGCCCAGCTATTTTTTGGTTGCAACCGTCATTGTTGTTTGGCAGGCCCAGGCGGGATTAGAACCCGCCAGCTCAGATGTATGTGGCTGGCACCTTAGCTGCTCGAGCCACAGGCAACAAGCCTTAACAAAGGCTTTTTAATGTTAAATCTCTGAAGAATTTACAATTAAGCAATTTAATCACAAATATTATTAACTGAGGAAAACAGAGGATAAGGTACTGGGTCATTTCCATTTGCTTTACTAGCCAAAATGATCATTTTTTATCTTTGAAATGGTCTTAAAACAAAGAAATAAAAGAACAACATATAACACTTGTGATTGAAATAATAAATTCAATAATAAATTCAGGATGTGTTCTATAAAATGAAGATTCTGTCAAAAGGCCACACTCAAGGTTCCAGAAGGCCACAAGTGACCCCAAGGCTACAGGTTCCCCACCCCAACAACAGTAACCATAGTAAACCTATCCGAATGCAGAAAATAATACAGAATATAAAATTATTCATTAAACATAGCATAGTTTAAGATTTCATACTGTCACAAATTAATAATCTGTAAACCACAAAATAGCTATTGCTTACTGAACGTTTCTGTGCAAAAACTGTGCCAAATTCTTTACTGATACGATTTACTCTTCTCAAATATTTAAAGAGACATTATCGGCTCGGCACCTATAGCTCAACCGGCTAAGGCGCCAGCCACGTACACCTAAGGTGGCGGGTTCGAATCCCCAGCCCGGAC
>NW_003852568.1:1440927-1444372 GCF_000181295.1 Otolemur garnettii
TGCCATGGCACTCTACCCAGGGGGACAGCTTGAGGCTCTGTCTCAAAAAAAAAAAAAATATCAATTTAGGGTTTATATTTCTCTCCCTGTAAAATCCTAGCCTCCTTTAAATTTTGTATCCTGCCACAAATGTAGATAGAAGCAATACCAGAAGAATGCACAGCTAAACAGGCAAAGGTTCCAAACCATATGAAAAAAAAGCAAAAGTAGTTTAGAACCTCGTGAAGAGTGTTGAAGACTGAGGTGTCAATCCCAGAAATGCTTTGCTGGGACCATGAGAACATATGCATGTTTTTTATTGAATTTAAATGCCTTCAGGCAGAGCTTGAGCTAACTGAATGTCACAGGTTCACCACCATCCTCAGTGACAATGGCCCTTTAGACATTTTAATCTATTTTTTTTTTTAGATAGACTCTCATTATGTTGCCCTCAGTAGAGTGCTGTGTCATCACAGCTCACAGCAACCTCAAAGTCTTGGGCTAAAGCAATTCTCCTGCTTCCACCTCCCAAGTAGCTGGGACTACCAGCGCCCACCATAAAGCTATTTTTTGGTTGCAGCCGTCATTGTTGTTTGGCGGGCTGGGCTGGATTCAAACCCGCCAGCTCAGGTGTATGTGGCTGGCGCCTCAGCCACTTGAGCCACAGGCACGGAGCCCAGCATTTTAATCTTTAATACCATAAATAGAGGTGAGGGGGTATAGGGGAGGCCAGCAGAAGTACCGTCCGAAATGGAACTTTTTTTTTTTATTAAATCATAGCTGTGTATATTAATGTAATCATGGGGCACAATCTGCTGGTTTTATATACAATTTGAAACGTTTTCATCAAACTGGTTAGCCTTCACAGCATTTTCTTAGTTATTGTGTTTAGACACTTATATTCTACACCTAGTAAATTTCACATGTAACCATGTAAGATGCATAGGTGTGTTTTGATCCATCTGTTTCTGTCTATACAAATTTTCATTTAAAATTTTTATTTTAGGGTGGCACCTGTGGCTCAGCGTGTAGGGCACAGGCCCCATATACTAAGGGTGGCTGGTTCGAGCCCAGCCCCAGCCAGCTAAAACTGCAGTGGGAACTGCAACAAAAAATAGGCATTGTGGCGGGGACCTGTAGTCCTAGCTTCTCAAGAGGCTGAGGCAAGAGAATTGCTTTAGCCCAAGAGTTGGAGGTTGCTGTGAGCTATGACCCTTAAGTACTCTACTGAGGGCAACAGACTGACTCTGTCTAAAAAAAAAAAAAAATTTTTATGTTATCTGCATGGGTTTAGTACCCAATGTATACTGAGCTTATTACAACATAAAAGGCTAACAATCTTTACATACAATTATTTTAAAGGCTATATCTTATAAAAGGTCTTAAAAGTTTAAATTCAAATCAATTCTGCCTGACTTCGCCTCTTAAGAAATCTTCCTCCTCTGAAGGAGGGAGATGGGTAGGGTCTTGGTGTGTGACCACAACTTTTGGGGGTAAGACACAATTGTAAGAGGGACTTTACCTAACAAATGCAATCAGTGCAACCTGGTTTCTTGTACCCTCCATGAATCCCCAACAAAAAAAAAAAAAAAGAAAGAACAAGAAATCTTCCTCTTCCACCAAATAAAAAGGCACCAAAAAGAAAAAAAAGGTTGCAGTTCCACAGTATGATGACACTTATTCATTCATTCACAGATGAGGTCTCACTGTGTTGCCAGGCTGGAGTGCAGTGGTTTTTCAAAGGCCCAATCACATTACCAATCAGCAAGGGAGTTTTGACCTGCTCTAGGTTGACCCTGAGTTGGTTCCCCCTCCTCAGGCAACCTCCTTAGATCCCACACTCCGAGAAGGTCACTGTATTAACGTCAAGTTCAGTACGGACACCCAACTGACACAGTGCACTCCAGCCCAGAACTCCTGAGTCCAAGCAATCCTCCTACCTCAGCCTCATGAGAAGCTGCAACTACAGGCATGTGCCACATGCCAGGCAACCATATTAAATTCAGAAAATACTATGAACACGAAAATTTTCGAAATAAAATATAAACTTTATGAAGCGTTTTTTTAGCATAATTGTTTCACATTTCTTCAGAAAGGCAGGCAAAGCATCTCCTATGTATGAACAATAGACATTATGAAAGTACTGGATTTCCAAAAGTAGGTCAAGTAACTAAATTATTTCACAAATACAGAAATCATCAGCTTATGCTCTAGACAAATTAATATTCAAAACAGTTGTAAAATAAGTCAATACTTACAGATACATAATGTCTGAACACATAATTGATTTTGCCTGCATTGCTTTTGGACACAAGTTGGCGGTGGAAATTAGCAAATTCCTCATAGCCAATCTCAGAGTAGAAAATAACCACTGGGCTTTCAGGATTAGATGAGGGATATCTGTGATCTCCTTTAAACAATAAAGGTTTGGGTCTGAAAATAAATATTAAAAGTATAAAACTTTAAACTTTAAAAATGTTTAAATCCTAAAAACAGTACAAAATGTAAAGTAGGGCCATGATAATTTAAGTAAAGATTATAAGCATCTTGATTTAAAGGCCAGCACAGTCTTAGTTTTCACTTAGAATGCTGTCATGTTTAAAAATAAACTTTAGATATTAAAAATAATAAAGGTACATTATAAAAAATATTAACTATAATATGCAGACTTAGGTTAATAATTGCTACTAAGTCCTAAAAGGGGGAAAACAAAGCAAGAAAAAGAACATATATTCAAAATCTCAGAGTACTAAAACTTGAGTGTGTGTTCATAAAGTTTGTTTTTTGTTTTTTGTTTTGAGAAGGGGCCTCACTACATTGCCCAGGCTAGTTTCAAACTCCTGTGCTCAAGCTAGCCTCGCTGGCCTCAGACTCCTGAGTAGCTGGGACTACAGGCAAGCATGTGTAGCCTCACAGAGCTTGAAATTTTTTTCTACATTCTAAATGGAATATGATTATCCTTTTATCTGAAAACATATGTACAAATAGTGCAAGAAACAGAGAATAATGTTAAGCATGCGACTTGCCAGTTACATTAAGTCTCCTTCCTCTATCATTTTGACCAGGTGTCCTCAAACCACGGCCCATGGGCCACATGCGGCCTGCCTAGGACATTTATCCGGCCCTCTGGGTGTTTTGGCTGCCACTGCCTGTCCTGCTTAGCAGCTGACTCGTCCCAGGGCCCGCAGTCCGGCCCTCCAACGGTCTGAGGGACAGTGAATTGGCCCCCTGTTTAAAAAGTTTGAGGACCCCTGATTTTGACTATCACGATCTTCCTACTAATGGACTGATTTGTTTTGCTTATAAATTTCAAAACATCTCAAAAAAATCTTTTCTAAGGATGGCATCAAGATACAAATAGCTCTGGCTCGGCGCCTGTGGCTCAAGCGGCTAAGGCGCCAGCCACATACACCTAAGGTGGCGGGTTCGAATCCCCAGCCCGGGCCCGCCAAACAATGATGGCTGC
>NW_003852568.1:1446526-1447946 GCF_000181295.1 Otolemur garnettii
TTCATTTTGAAATGAGATGAGAAAAGAAAGTAACTTGCTCCATTTCACAAAACTATTTTAAGTGATGGAGTTCAGACTCAAATCTGGTCAGTTTGGTTCCAGAGTCCATACTCTGAACCAGTAACGTCCAAATTGCGGCCTGTGGCCCATGTGCGGATCTGGTGAGGACTCTTTTGCTTATTTGTGGTATCATATCATGAAATGCATCCACAGACTTTTTTTTTTTTTGCTAATCAGCTTTCCTTAGTGTTTATGAATTAATGTGTGGCCCAAGACAATTCTCCTGTGCAGAAGAGAAAAAAAAAAAAAGGTTGGACACCCCTGCCTAAACCATTACACCTACAGACAATAAAACAGATAAAAATCAGACTTAAGAAAAAACCACAAGGAACCACATGACATTTAAATAAACACACATCTACCTTTCAGATGCCGTGAGCAGAAGAGTCTCCAAAGTATCAAAATCACAAGTCTTCTTTCCATGTACTGAAAAAAATGAATTGCAGTCTTCTGGTGGAGGTTCGTCAGCTGCTATCTGTCACAGAAGACACAGCACATAATTTCTTAACATTCTAGCCAAAGACGAGATAAAGGCAGGCATATTCTAAATAGGTGATTAAAATATAATAAAACAACATCAACAAAAGCAAAAAGTAACATCTAGTGAGCACCCACTGTGTGCCCAGCAGGAGAGCTTCCAGTAGGGGAGCTTTCCTTGCATGATTTCACTGAGGTCCTGCCAGATGGCCTCAGGCAGTAGGTGGTAATATCATTCCCCAAACAGAACATACAATTCTACTTCAGCTATCAAAAGATACCCAGGGAAAATCGGATGTACCTTATGGAAAACTAAGTTGACAAATATCCATTTCAAGTGGCAAGGTACATTATGCTGTGCCTAATAAAGTATAATATGCAAATGAATATGATGCCTCTCACTGAAACAGGAGAAATTATACAGAATCTAAAACAACTGGGCCTAACAAAAAGAGTGCGGCTGGAAAGTTACCTTTATACATGATGCACAGTGAGTCACCACAGGGAAAGGCTGAATGAGGTATTAGAGTGAAATGCACTAACACCAAGGAATAATCTGTACCTTTAATGAGAGGCATTTTGAGAAGACTACTATAACAAGAAGGGGAAAGGAAAGGATATAATGACAAGCACTGAAAAGAAAAGAAAAAATCCTTTGGGCCTCTAAAAAAAAAAGAGCAAGAGACTTTAAAAGGAAAGAAAACGATATTAGCATCACACTTTCTGCAGGAGAACTTAATGCTGAAATAAAGCAGAATATGTTTAAGACAATCAAGAAAAGAAAACAGGAACCAATGTTTTACATCCAGATTTTCAAGTACAAATGTCACACAGAAACTACCATATAAAAATGCAAAATCTGGCTCAGCACAGTGGTTACAGC
>NW_003852568.1:1450356-1459421 GCF_000181295.1 Otolemur garnettii
AAAAAAAAAAAAAGAAAGTAGCATGGTGGTTGCAGGGTTTGAGAAGGAAAGGAAATGGGGAATTGTTACCTTATGGGTACAGAGTTTCAGTTCTGCCAGATAAAAAGGTTCTGAAGATGATTGGTGGTAATGGTCACATAACAATGTGACTATACGTAATACCACTGAGCTATATAACTTAAAAATGGTAAAAATATTAAGTTTTTGTTGTGTGTATTTTACCACAAAGAAGTGGACGATCAAAGTAAAAACACATTAGTGAATTGAACTCAGAAATCTGGTAAATTAAGGCAAAATATCAACCACATATACTGCCTTTCCTATGAGAACAAACAGTACCAGCTGAGGTTATGCATCTTTGATTTATAATGTAGATTCCAGAAACAAATGAAAAAAAAAAACAAAGACAGCATCAGTCACCCCAAGAATTAAAGGATTAAGCGTAGAGCATCAAAGGCTGCTACATCAAGAGAAGAAACCAGACATTAGCTCCTTCTAATGGAAAACTAGAGCACCACCTACAGAGGGAGCAAATCCAATGCTGATCAAGGCTCAGGATCCAGCCACCCATTTGTAGGAGACAGAGGACAGAGGAATAAACTGAGCTCCCTCATGAGTAGGTGATAAACAAAACAGGGACCATGAAGAAATCCACCGTGCAAACGGTCCAAGTTATACAACAGAGAAAAAAAGGATGGAAGGAAAGCCAGCAAATTAAGAGACCCCTCCCCAAATTATCAAGTTTTTTAAACTGTCCAAAATAAATAAATAAGAGAAAAAAAAACTTTCAAGACTAAACTCTACTGTGTGGAGATGCACTCTTGGACAATAAAATAATAAACACAGCAAGTCACTCCAACAAACACTGAGAGAGTGGTTTCTTCTGGAGTCAACAGGCAGTTGTGATGGGGACAGAGTACATGGAAGTTTCTGGGGTACCAAGTCCTATTTCTAGACATGCGTGAAAGTTACAAGTGTTCACTGTATGACAATTCATTACACTATGTATTTGTTGTGTTTTTTTGTATGTTTTATTTTATAATAATAGTTTTAAAATTAACATTTCTTTCATATCAGGTATCTGGCTGATACACCCATCCTTGTCTCTTCTTTTTTTTCTTTTCATAATGAAAGTTTGTCGAACTCAAGATCCAAACCAGAGCCCCGTGCCGCATGAAGCTGACATAAGTCTCTCTTCCTCGGGCCCTTTCTCCTTTTCCCTTATGTTTCATATATTAAAGAAATCAGATTATTTTAGTACAAAGTTTCCTGCATTCTAGATTTTCTGGACTGCATTCCCGTGGTACTGTTAAACATTTCTTGTCTCCTGTGTTTCTGGAGAACTGTCATTGGACCTCCAGGCAGTGACCAGATTCTGGTCCACTGACTTAGCAAGATGACACCTTCCAGACTATGTTGCAGAATTGTCAAGTCTCTTATCTGTGTAGATATTCTTTTTCTTTCTTAGTAAGTGCAAAATTATTTTTAATCTGTGATTTTGCTTAACATTTCCAAACAAATAATAAATCCTAGAAAATTTTAGGCAAAAAAGTGATAGCTCTGTAATCCAATTCCTTGACAACTGCAATCACCACACCACACATCCTACAAAACGCCGTTCCCTAGACTCACTGGACTTACCTGCTGGAAAGCTTGAATTGTTGCCGAGTAGGAATGAAGAGACAGACAGAATTTCAACAAATTCTGCTGCAGAGGTGATAGAAACTGAAAAGCAGCTTCCAATACCGCATGGTAATAGGAATAATCACTACCTGTCAAGGAAGAACATTAACCAAAATAACTGTGTATGACTCGACATGTCCAAGTGAGATACTTGACATCTGTAAAGCTGTATGTTACAAAGGTAGGTGATGGCAAAATTTTACTAGTACACTGTCTGGAACTGTTGTTAAATCCTTAAAATTTCCTGGAGTCCACAATGCACCAGACTCTTCCTCTTCCTACTTTCATTCACACCACTCCCTCTCCTCGACTGCTATTTTCCCTCTTACCTGGATGACTTACTCCTACCTACTTCCTGAGGAAGAATTCAGCTATAAAATCCCCTACTCCAGAAAGTTACTCCCGACCTATCCCAAGCTTCAGAGAACGATTTGTGTTTCTTCTTTGATCCCAGAATACTTCTTGGCTCACTTCTGAACTTTTCACATCATTTATTAATTTATTTATTCATTATCTTATCTACCCCCTCATTTACTAAATCATTTATTGTCTTTTCTACTCCTCCAACAAGGCTTTGGACTCTCTAAGGCAGAGGCTGTGACTAATTTACCTCTGTATCCACTGTGACTAGCACATGCTGTCTGTTCAAATATCTATGCCAAACCGAGGAAGGGCAAGGTATAAAAGAATATTAATGACAGTGTACAGTTCGGGGAGAAACATTTAAACCCAAAGTTGTATAAACTATTTGAAAAGGGGGGGGGGGAATCTGTGGACCAGTATGACGAAAGTCTCCAGGAACAACGAAAAACAAAGCTACAAAGTAGTGTACATAGCATGGTCCCTTTTCTGCAGAAAGACAGACTGAGAAACAAGAATACATATGTATTTGTTGTAAAGAAACACTTAAGACTAACAAAGTTTATTTAAAATACTATAAGAAGGCTCGGCGACTATAGCTCAACCGGCTAAGGCGCCAGCCACGTACACCTAAGGTAGCGGGTTCGAATCCCCAGCCCGGACCCGCCAAACAACAATGATGGCTGCAACCAAAAAATAGCCGGGCGTTGTGGCGGGCGCCTGTGGTCCCAGCTACTTGGGAGGCGGAGGCAGGAGACTCGCTTGAGCCCAGGAGTTGGAGGTTGCTGTGAGCTGTAATGCCAAGGCACTCTACCCAGGGGGACAGCTTGAGGCTCTGTCTCAAAAAAAAAAAAAATAAAATAAAATACTATAAGAAGCAGGTGAGAACAGAAGGAACAAGGACAAGGAAGGAAGACGACCTTTCTGTGTTCAGCCTTTTATACAGCTTTGACTTCTGAATTGTATACTATTCATTCAAAAAACTAAAATTTTCTATTTTAAAAAGAATGATATTAACGTTTCAAAAAGCAGCTCAGCGCTGATGGCTCAAGTGGCTAAGGCGCCAGCCACATACACCCAAGGTGGCGGGTTCGAATCCAGCCCGGGCCTGCCAACAACAATGACGGCTGCAACCAAAAAATAGCCGGGCGTTGTGGCGGGCGCCTGTGGTCCCATCTACTTGGGAGGCTGAGGCAGGAGACTCTCTTGAGCCCAGGAGTTGGAGGTTGCTGTGAGCCGTGATGCCACAGCACTCTAACCAGGGTGACAGCTTGAGGCTCTGTCTCAAAAAAAAGAAAAAAAAAAAACATTTCAAAAAGCAAAATATAAAAGGTTCTAGCTTCTTCTACACAGAAGAAGAAACAAAAACACCTCAAATTGTTGCCAGAATGTTAAAGGTGTCAATCTTAGGGTGGCAGAAATATGAATAATATTTCAAATAAATAAAATGTTTAACATTCTTTTATGATCATTTCTAAGAATTCATATTCCCAAAATTTTAAGCTAGAATATATATCATCTATACTGAAGAAATTTCATTTTAAATGTCATAGTTGAGGCTGGGCATGGTGGCTCATGCCTATAATCCTAGCACTTGGGAAGCTGAGGTGGGTGGACTGCCTGAGCTCACAGGTTCAAGATCAGCCTGAGCCAGAGCAAGACCTCATCTTGAAAACTAGTCAGGCGTTGTGGCAGGCACCTGCAATCCCAGCTACTTGGGAGGCTGAGGCAAGAAAATCACTTGAGCCCAAGAGTTTGAGGTTGCTGTGAGCTGTGACTCCACGATACTCTACCAAGGGCAACAAAGTGAGACTCTGCCTCAGAAAAGCCAAAAAGTCACAATTCAAATTTCACTATAAACACACTTTGATAAATTTGTTCTATGAAATTTTAAAATTTTTTGATAACTTAATTCCAGTTGACTATAAATTAATAGAGATGTTCATTCAAAATCTTTATTTATCTATGTCCTTTTCTTTTTTTTTTTTTTTTTTTTTTTTTGAGACAGAGCCTCAAGCTGTCCCCCTGGGCAGAGTGCCGTGGCAATACAGCTCACAGCAACCTCCAACTCCTGGGCTCAAGCGAGTCTCCTGCCTCCGCCTCCCAAGTAGCTGGGACCACAGGCGCCCGCCACAACGCCCGGCTATTTTTTGGTTGCAGCCGTCATTGTTGTTTGGCAGGTCCGGGCTGGGGATTCGAACCCACCACCTTAGGTGTACGTGGCTGGCGCCTTAGCCCATTGAACTATAGGCGCTGAGCCGAGACAACTTTTAAAACATGTAGTATTAAAATAAAAATTTTTAAGTTAAAAAATCCATTCTGTTAATAGCAGTCACACAATTTTCAAACATTTCCTCTTCAGCATGGACTTATCCCTCTCAATGTAATATTCAAAGTTTTAACTACTCGTGTATCAGCATCTTTCACTATTAATGGGGCTTAGACCAAGTTAGAGAAGGTTTGTGAAAGCACTTCATAAAAACCATAAATGAGCAAGACGGGATACTTCATTAACTTAGTATGTTGACACTCAAGTTGTAGGTGGCTGACAGGCATAATAAAAAAATTCTCAATGGTACTTAGAGATAATGAACTTAACAGGTTATATAAATTATTGTAGAAATAGTTCACAGCAAAAATAGCAAATCAAATCAGATGGTTACAAAGTCAATACTAGATGATTTAAAATGAAATGTACTTCCACAAAACGGTCACATAGCACTTTAATAAAAGATCATAATAGAACAAAACAAGATAGGGAAAAAACTGACTTTTTGTCAGTTTTAGGCAAAACTGACCCCATCACAACTACAGTCATTAAAGACAAAAATGTTTTTCATTAACTGCCATGCCCCACATGTATAAAAGAGACCATTTTTTCCTATTATTTTCCCAGACACCAAAGTCAAAGAAGCATTTGCTTCAATTTTACCGTGATGATCTGATGATCCAATATTTTCACTGGCTTCTACAAAGTTCCAAAATTTCTCTTGACTGTCTTCTGCTAAAAACTCACTGAGAGAAAAAGGGGAAATGTCAGAAACAAAACAACTTAACAAATTTTCCTAATACAAAATGTATTACTAAAAAGAGTAAAAATAGATTTTGAAGTTTCCAAATGTCCATACTTGGCTTTTACTCTATAATACATATATTTCTTTTGATATAATATATATATATTTTAATGATAAACAAGTCTTACTAGCTTATTAGCTATGAATAACTTGTTAGCTCATAAATGTAGTCATTTTAATGGCTTAATAGCAATCTCTTAAGAAATCTGAAATCATAAAAATGTTAACGGGGAAATTCCAATATGAAGAAAGGTTATTTAAAAAACCTATTGGCAAAAGTGCTGTCAGCAGTGGAAGCAGAATTAGGGGTCAGGGGTGGTGACTCACACCTGTAATCCTAGCACTCTGAGAGGCTGAGGCAAGAGGATTGCTTGAGGTCAGGATTCGAGACCAGGCTAAGCAAAGCGACCGATCTCCACTGAAAAAATAGAAAAATTAGCTAGGCATGGTGGCACATGCCTGTAGTCCCAGCTACTAGGGAGGATGAGGCAGGAGGACTGCTTAAGCCTAGGAATTTGACGTTGCTGTGAGCTAAGCTAAGGCCATCGCAATCTACCCTGGGTGACAAAGCAAGATTCTGCCTCAAAAATTTTTTTAAATTTTAAAGTATAAGAATTAAGACAATTCTAGTACAAGTTCTGCTCTCACTTAGTTTCTGAAAGGCCTTACAAAAAACAAAATTTATGTTTTGCCTATGGGTCTCCCACAGTAAAATATGAACCCTAGAAAAATCTCTGGGAGACTAAATGCAGCATATTATAATCTTTTAACATTCATAAATCCAAATCTTCAAGATCACCAAACATTAGTTTAAAATTAGCACTAACGTGGTTGGGCACAGTAGCTCACACCTGTATTCCCAGCACTTTGAGTGGCCAAGGTAGGAGGATCTCTTGAAGCCAGGAGTTCTAGACTAGCCTGGACAATACCACAAGACCCTAGCCCTACAAAAAATTTAAAAATTAGCCAGGCACGGTGGTGCACACCTTTTGTCCAGCTAGTCGGGAGGCTGAGGTGGTAGGACCAATTGAGCCCAGAAACTTGAGGTTACAGTGAGCTAGGATCATACCACTCCACACCAGCAGGGCAACAGAGCAAGACTCTATCTGTACAAAAAATTAAAAACTAAAATTAGCACTGATCTAAAAAAGTCATGTCTAAGAATTTAATGCTATCTTAATTTTTTTCTAACCTTATAATCTAAATTTCCCCTCATTCAAGAGTCTAAGACCTCTAAAGGAAATGCACGGAGTAATTAGATGATTCATATCAACTGGTTATCTTCTCCTCCAAGCCATATTACTAATGTAGAGGTGATCGTTCACTGACTTAAAGTAAACTACAGATCTGGATCTCAGCTTACCTAGCCAAAGGAAGACTTTCCCATTACTTGTCAACACTGGGGTGTACAACTCTCACTCTACTCCATAGCTAGACACAGAAATATGGGAAAAATAAGAAACATTTCCTGGTAATGCACAGCTTCTCTAAAAATAGGTTTCTGAAAATACCTCTTATCATAATATATTAAATTACTTAGTACCTCCTTGAGTGTAGTATTTTTCTAAGATTTCTAGTAACTAACATAGACACCATGTCAACCTTAGAATAGCTTAAAGCATAAGAAAACAAGTACTAAGACAGATATGCTATGATATACAAATTAAGACTAAATTTATTACTTAAAGCTGCAGTCACAGATTAAACTAGCAGAAGGGGACTAGATGACACACTCATCAATTGTGGTAAGAACAAGGATTCACTCAAGTAAGACCTTCCTGGTGAAGGCCAGACACAAATAAATAGAAGCTTTTTATATAATCACAGGAAAATTTCTTGAAATATACATTCTATTTCATCCCACTGCATAAGTAAGTCTTAATAAGGTTGAGGCTTGGAACAGTCTTAAGAAAATCACTTTTGGGCGGCTCCTGTGGCTTCAAAGGGTAAGGCACCAGCCCCATATGCCGGAGGTGGCTGGTTCAAACCCAGCCCCAGCCAAAAAAAAAAAAAGAAATTCACTTACTAGATCCACTGAAATCACCCAGGGGAGAAGAAAACAATACAAGATTAAAGAAATACTGCCATTTGTTATGGTATATTTAAGTTTGTTTTGTGTTATGTTTTTTAACTTCTTATACATTCCATAGAGTATGTCTATGATTTTGATTTTACTGCTGAGATGATGTGATGTTAGGATTTGCTTTAAAATATTCCAGTGGAAGAAGAAAGAGGATGGTGGTGGCATTTATTTGACTTGAATTAATAATTGTTAAAACTAGGTGATGGGGCTCGGCGCCTATAGCTCAACTGGCTAAGGCGCCAGCCGCGTACACCTAAGGTGGCGGGTTCGAATCCCCACCCCGAACCCCCAAACAACAAGGACGGCTGCAACCAAAAAATAGCCGGGCATTGTGGCGGGCGCCTGTGGTCCCAGCTACTTGGGAGGCAGAGGCAAGAGACTCGCTTGAGCCCAGGAGTTGGAGGTTGCTGTGAGATGTAATGCCACGGCACTCTACCCAGGGGGACAGCTTGAGGCTCTGTCTCAAAAAAAAAAATCTAGGTGATGGAAGCCTGGCTCAGTGACTTGCCCGAACTACAACTGCTTAAAAATAGTTAGGTTTGTTTTTTTTTTTTTTTGAATGTTCAAAATCTCTTTAATAGTTAACTTCATCAACACCACGGAAAACCAAATCTGGTATTAATATAAAATCCTTTATCTACTTGTACCCACAAAATGATAAGTTGAAGCAATTTTCAATTTTTTTATTAAATCATAACTGTGTACATGAATGCCTTTATGGGGTACAATGTGCTGATTTGATATACACTTTGGAATGCTTACATCTAACTGGTTAACATAACCATCACCTCCCTCACTTATTTGTTGTGTTAAGACATAACATTCAGAGTTTTACTTCAATTAAAGACAAGGTGAGGGAAACCTGGAACCGTGTGTTGCCCCAATTATAGCTGCTAAAAAGATTCAGGGTTTTACTTCAATTAAGGGGAAGGTGAGGGAAGCCTGGCAATCCCAGCTACTCAGGAGGTAAAGGAGGGGAGGATCACTTGAACCAGGAGTTCAAGGCTACAATGAGTATGACCATGCCACAGAGAAAGACCCCATCTCTTTACAACAATAAATAAATAAAACTGGGTGATGGGCACAGAGAGAACACATTGTGCCATTCTCTGCATTTATAAATGTTTTGAAATGTCATAATCTATGACAAGATGTTAATGTACAACAAGTGCAAAAAAAAGAACTACAAACAACCTGTCCACTAGACAGCACAAATCCAGTGATATGCTTGTTTTCTTAGATTTCCAAAGCTAACATAGGACAGCAGAACTCCTTCCTTATACACAGCAGTAGAAGGGGAGAGAGAGTGAATATGTAAGGAGGGTCTATCAAGTGACTATCAAGTATGGAAGAGGATTCTGACCCTTCATCCTCATCAGATGGACGGGGTGCCACAATCCATCAGAGAGTCTAGCAGACACACGAGGGAAGAATGGTGGCCTCAGCTAGCTCTGGAGGCCAAAACAGAGTGGATTTTAATAAACAGAGCTCATGTCTGAGTTGCCTATCTATTCCATTACTCTGGCAAACTTATGCAAACAGCCACAGAGAAGAGCCCTAAAAAGAGTACACCCAATGGCAAATGACCAAGGGGACCAAGAAAGAGACAGACGTATGTGACAGAGAAGTTAGTGAAGGAAACATCATATCCTACTCACTTCACAGTGACCAGAAAACCTGAACAGCATTGAGCAATTAAGTCTGATAATTTCAGCATTCTTTCTCAAAATCCATACGTATAAGCCTTAAGACCTTCAGAATCTTAGCTTGGTGCCCGTAATTAGGGCACCAGCCACATACACTAGGGCTAGAAGGTTCGAACCAGTCCTGCACCTGTTAAACAACAACAACAACAAAAAAAAAAA
>NW_003852568.1:1459921-1477142 GCF_000181295.1 Otolemur garnettii
AAAAAAAAAAAAAAAAAAGTTAAGCAGAATATCACCAAACACTTGTAACAGTTAACTAGACAAAATTACCCAGAAAGTGATAGGACACCTCCATGACTTAGACTTATACCAGACAAGTCATCCAAAATAAGAATAGCAAAAGGAAAAAACAAAAAAGAAAGTTCAGTAATCTGAGGTCCAGCTCAGGCAGTCAGTCTAGGATCTCAACAGACCTTCCGTCACTTCACTTTTACCAATATTCTGCTTGGGGAGCTCCACCCATTGACCAACTCAGTTACTGTAACATCACTAGGAAATACATACAGTGGGGTTGGGGTTGTGTTTGGGGTTTTTGGTTTTTGTTTTGCCATTTCACTGCTGAGAAAAGGGAGGCAAAGAGGAATGATGGAAGAAAGTCTATTCAGCAGAAAGTTCACTAGGCTCCTGAGCAAGTCTAGATTAGTTCTTACACATCCACTTTCCTACTGGTCCTCTTGGCAACACCAAATGAGGCTTTCTCCTTAGGAGGTACAACCACTGGTACCACACAATCAAAATACCAAAACTTCATTCACATTTTTCTAGGGACTAAGAGAAAAATGATAGAAGACAAAATTCTAAATTGGAGATGATGAAGGTAGATCACAAAGTTAACAAAGTCCCATGACAGTTCAAATTTCTAGCACTGTCAAACACTGAGACTCACCAAATGCTTGCTGTTCAATATACCTACATTTAGATTGTGGAAATCCAAAGACACTCTTTGAAAGAATATCTTTAAGTCATACCGACACATTACTTAAGATACAATAAAAATAGGTTAGCCATCCACAAACATATAAAACCTGGCTATAAAGGGAAGTATCTCATTATGCTTATATTATAAACATATTATAGCTAAAAAGCACAATTAGAATATAAAATATCCCAAGAAGTCATTAAGTATATTGTTTTATCAATTTTAAGACATATCATTGTTTTATGAGAAATGCTACCCAGTGGGCAGCACCTGTGGCTCAAGGAGTAGGGTGCCGGCCCCATATAACAGAGGTGGCAGGTCCAAACCCAGCCCTGGCCAAAAACTGCAACAACAAAAAAAGAAATGCTTCCCATTATAATGTGAAGATAATGTCTTGACTTTATTAATAATGCATCCTGACTTTGGAGACGTTAGAATGTGTATATCTTATAACAGATAAAACCTGGTCATTTCCTCAGACTCCCCCATACACTCTCATCTTGGGGTCTCCTTCCAAGTTCTTAAGAGGAGCATGACCTCTTTCCCCCAAGTGGCCAAGCTCTCTTCTCTTCCTTTTATTAACCACCTCTTAAAACTTGCTTCAAATAAGGATAAAATGTAACTACAATTCCCTTATCACCATACTTAACACTGTTCCTGGAAGCTAACATAATAATTTAACCAATTCAGTATATTTGTCTAAAGAAATTCCCAGCTACCTCTATGAATCCACACAGCCTCTGTCCCACTAGTAGACAGATCCTGTGTCCTAACAGCTCTTACACAGCACATTACTCAGGGCACACTGTAAGAGGCTCTTCCTGCATTTGATGATAATCTCACTCCCTAAAAAGCTCCTGAATGTTCACTGGCACAGACTGCTCAAATACGTCAAAGGAAAAAAAAATGTCTTCTTACCTGGCTTCTAACAACAATGGAGTAGAAAACCATTTTGTTGTGAGAGAGGTTGTAATAGCTTTTGAATCTGCCTTTACTGAGGAGAGCAGCCATAGTCCAGCCAATACAATCAGAAGCTCCATTTTACAGCAAACTCCTAAAAGGGGAAAAAAAGAAAAAAAGTTTTGCTACAACGTAATGTTTAAAACTTAACACTTGGACACATAAAATAACAATCTTAATCCTAAAGAGACACAAAATAACATTAAAGTTACAGAAATAGAGAAGGTTCTAAAATATAACAGTATTCAATATCAAGGGAGGCCCGCAGATACCTGCTGAGGGACTGACAAATAACTAAAAGCATGCAGTTCACGGCATTCTTTCCTACAAAGGATCCTCTTACACCTCTGTACTATACAGAGGTGTGAAAGGCAGTTGGGACTGGATGCAGTGGCTCACACTTATAATCTCAGCACTTTGGGAAACCACAGCAGGAGGACCATTTAAGGTCCAGAATTCAAAACCAGCCTGAGCAACACAGTGACGCCATCTCTACAAAAAATTAATACAGCCAGACATAGTGGTGGGCGCCTATAGTTCCAGCTACTCAGGAGGCTAAGGCAGGAGGATCACTGAGCCCAGGAGTTTGAGGTTGCTATGAGCTACAGTCATGCCACTGCACTCTAGCCCAAGCAACAGAGTAAACCCCTGCGTCAAAAATGAAATTAAACTGGGGTGGTGCCTGTGGCTCAGCTGGTAGGGCGCTGGCCCCATATATACCAAGGGTGGTGGGTTCAAACCCAGCCCAGACCAAACTGCAACAACAAAAAAAGAAAAATAGCTGGGCATTGTGGAGGGCACCTGTAGTCCCAGCTACTTGGGAGGCTAAGACAAGAGAATCGCCTAAGCCCAGGAGTTGCAGGCTGCTGTGATCTGTGTGACGCCACAGCACTCTACCGAGGGTGACAAAGTGAGACTCTGTCTCTAAAAAAAAAGAAAGAAATTAAATTAAAATTTAAAAAATAAAAGTAAGCTTGTGGCCCATCAGGTTGCACACAACCATACTTTATAAAGCATGAGAATAAATAAAGCTGAGACCAATGAAAACATAAATGAAGTGTGTTAAGGGTTGAAATGCATCCCGCAAAAAAGTTACATTGAAGTCCCAACCCTCCGAATGTGAACTTATTTGTATAGAGGGTCTTCACAGAGGTCACCAAGTTAAAACGAGGCCATCAGAGTCAGCCCTAATCCAACATGACTGGTGTTTAAACAGGGGAAACGTGGTCACCCTGACAGACAGGCACAGAAGGACGACTGTGAAGTGACTCAGGGAGCCTGGCAGGGGAAGACAGAGGCAAACACAGAAATTATACTGTAAGCCAAGGAAGGCCTGGCGCTCCCAAAGGCTGGAAGAGGCAAGGAAAGATCTTCCCTTACAGATTTCAAAGGGAACAGGATCCTGTGACATTCTGATTGAGGACCTCTAACCTTCAGAACTGTGAGATATAAATTTCTACTGTTCTAAACCACCAATTTTGTGATATGTTACAATAGTCATAGTAATATAATGGATCCCAAAAGTAAACTCAAAAATAGGTTCTGAAATTAGGAACCTATTTAGTAGGTTCCCAGGCCAACTATCCTAATCTACAAAATGAGGAAGCTGGGGTTGCTAGCAAAGTGGCATGGCCACAGAATGCAGGCCTGCTGACTCCATACGCGGCCTGTCCAGCCTTGCCAAGATCATCAAAGACAGCAGCCAGACCGTATCAGAGAAAGGTCTCCAGCTGCATTCTCTGATCTGATTTTTCATCCCAAAAGTGTTCCTAACTGAACCTAATCAGACTTTCCCCTGAGCCTTATAAAGTCAGCATCCAAGCTCTATCCATTTGGATGAGAACTAAAAGGGGTCTTCAATACATGGGAAGCTAAATGATTCAAGTGCTTCTGAATGTTAGTTAGCTCTGTAAGGCTCACTCCAGTCTCATCCCAGTTTCTCAATAATGTTTATAAAATCGATTGTTGGAAGGAAAACAGTCAGTAGCTTTTTACAAAAATCATTATCATTGAAAAAAAAATCATTATCATTGGTGCTAACATCCTGCTTCACATAACTCTGAAGAACAATGGTCAAAAGCAGAATAAATTATACCAAATACAACAGTGGCTATTAGAAGAGTCTGAAGAATGGGCATGCTCACGCCCATAATCCCAGAACTCTAGGAGGCTGAGGCAGGAGGATCACTTGAGGTCAGGAGTTCAAGACCAGCCTGAGCAAAGCGAGACACCCCCCCCATCTCTACTAAAAAATAAAATAAAATAATTAGCTGGCCATTGTGGCAGGCATCTGTAGTCCCAGCTACTTGGGAGGCTGAGGCAAGAGGATTGCTTGAGCCCAGGCATTTGAGGTTATTGTGAGCTAGGGTGAGACCACAGCATTCTTGCCTGGGCAACAGAACAAGACTGTCTCAAAAAAATAAAAGAGAAAGAAAGAAAGAAGAATTTAAGTTCAAGCACTGCCAGGTTCTTCAAAAACAAAACAACTGCTTATAAATATCCTATTTACAACACATAAATAAAGATACTCTGGAGTATTAAAAAAAAATCAACATTTGTAAAGCCTGCTATAGAGACTCTGTGGAAACAAAAGAAAACACACACAAAAAAATAAAATCTACTGAAAACAAGCTAACCAAAGTGGACTTTTGACCATGAAACCTGCTAGCAGTGATTCCTGGTTGGGGGAGGAAGGATAGACCCCTTTCAGAATCTAGTAAAGTTACACTTCCCAAAGAGGAGCAAGCAAGGTTTCTACATACAACTTCAGATCACTCAAGAACTCTCTTTGGGGCTCTGCGCCCGTAACACAGTAGGTTATGGCGCCAGCCACATACTCAGAGGCTAGCAGGTTCGAACCCAGCCTGAGCCAGCTAAGCACAGAATGACAACTGCCACAGAAAAATAGCTGGGCTTACGTAATGGCAGGGAGCCTGTAGTCCCAGCTACTTGGGAGGCTGAGGCAAGAGAATCACTTAAGCCCCAGAGTTTGAGTTTGCTGTGAGCTGTGACATTACAGCATTCTACCAAGGGAGACAAAGTGAGATTCTGTCTCAAAAAAATAAAAAAAAACCTCTCTTTGGACTGTCCATAGACACCCTTCCACACAGGCTGGTGGCCTGCAGCCTCAGAAACCTGCTCTATGTGACAAAACAAACATAGTTTCTAAAAAGAGAAATTCTTTTTGTTCTAGGGAGCTGTGATCAATTACTGAGTTTGGTACTTCTCAGGAGTTTAACCAAGAACATGTTACCTTATTTTCCTGGCCTTCAGACCATAAAGTAGGAAAAACATTATCTGACACCCAGGGTCACTGTGAGAATGAAAAGGCAATATGAAAATCACTTCATTTAGTGCCAAGTAATAACCAGAATCGACAGTTACAGTAAAACATTTTCTCATTTAAAAAAACTATCTTCTGGGCTCGGCGCCTATAGCTCAACCGGCTAAGGCGCCAGCCACGTACACCTAAGGCGGTGGGTTCGAATCCCCAGCCTGGACCCGCCAAACAACAATGACGGCTGCAACCAAAAAATAGCCGGGCGTTGTGGCGGGCGCCTGTGGTCCCAGCTACTTGGGAGGCGGAGGCAGGAGACTCGCTGGAGCCCAGGAGTTGGAGGTTGCTGTGAGCTGTAATGCCATGGCACTCTACCCATGGGGACAGCTTGAGGCTCTGTCTCAAAAAAAAAAAAACTATCTTCTGGTTCAGCGCTTGTGGTTTAAGCGGCCAAGGTGCCAGCCACATACATCTGAGCTGGCGGGTTCGAATCCAGCCGGGGCCCGCTAAACAACAATGACAGCTCCAACCAAAAAATAGCTGAGCATTGCGGCAGGCGCCTGTAATCCCAGCTACTTGGGAGGTGGAGGCAGGAGAATCGCGTAAGCCCAGGAGTTGGAGGTTGCTGTGATGCCACGGCACTCTACGCAGGGTAACAGCTTAAGGCTCTGCCTCAAAAAAAAAACAAAATAACTATCTTCTAAATTTAAAAATGGCATGGTCTCAAAAATATGTCTTAGAAATGTATCCTCTGTGCTTGGAGAAAAAGAAAATAATCCTCCTCAAAAGTCACTGAGTTTCTAAACTGGAGACAGCACGTGAACTGTGTTCAAGCAGTGTTAACGCTACTGTGTTTACAATTTGTCCTGGACCTAGACATGTAATCCCCAGAAGGGGTGACTCGTGATGACAAATTAGACATCACTGCACAGTTACTCTAGGCAGACAACATATACAGTAGGGAGGGAGCTGGGAGTATGACATAAGGTCCCTGAGGAAACCTTAGGCCTTACTGAGGAACCTAGCGTTAGGTCTTGACACGTACCATGCTCTCTAATCGTTACACACAATAATGCAGGCGGCTGAAGTTCCTTCAGGGTAACAACCACATCTACTCCGTTCACCAATGCTAAAAGCAGAGTAGCTCAGTGCCTGGCACACAACAGATCTTCCATAAACAGGCTAGATAAAAGGATGAAACGGTACCATCTTCACTTTAAAAATAAGAAAAGTGAAACCTCAGAGAGGCTAAGTAGTTCGACCAACTAATAAACAGCTTGGACCCACAGCTTGCCTGCTTTTAAAGTTCCACAACACTGGGCTATCTCCCTTTGTTCTCTGGTGTTAGAAGAGGTAAGAAGTCAGGCTGTGCAGACTCAGACTGAGCCAAGTGCTGTATTGTGAGAACCAAGGCAAGCCCAAGGATTTTCTGTGGCCCAAGTTCTAGAGATGAAAGTGGCTAACGGAAGAACGGTTTCAACCTGAAACCAAAGCAGCAAGCCTGAAGCCAGGACCAAAGTCAACCAACCAACCAGATCACAGGCTGGCTTTGAGGATTGAATGTGAGTGCCTTAAGAGCAGGGAGTTTGGTTCATCACAGTCACAACACCTAGAATAATGCTCGCAACACAGGAGCTCTCAAAATAAACACAGGCTTCATTTATCAAGGGATGAGCGAAAATAACAAGAACAAAAGAAACGTGGCACCAAGAGTGAAGATGCTACAAAAAGCCCACAACTATAAAATAAGTAAAAATGAAAATCCCCATGAATCTGTGACATACCCAGAGATCTCCTTGGAGATCTTGGGGAAAGATACAGCACCCTTAGAGATGAGAGAGGAAAGCTATACATTAATGAAAAGCCTTGACACCTCGAATGTATATTCTTGATTCCACAGGTAATTCCAGAGGAAAAGGTTGTCCAGAGAAGCCGAAGTAAGAACCTCGCCAAAGTGGTCTTTGTTTGAGGATGCCCTTGTTTTATATAATCCCTAGCTCTATCACTTAAAATGAAGACCTTCTCTCTTGCTCATTCATCTACAAGAACATATAGGGAATATTAATAAAAATTAATAGATAGCCCTGCGTTTCAACATGTATGACAGTAGAAAGGAAAATATTAGAAACCACCTTTCTGGGCAACGCCTGTGGCTCAAAGGAGTAAGGTGCCGGCCCCATATGCTGGACGTGGAGGGTTCAAACCCAGCCCCGGGAAAGAAAAAAAAAAAAAAGAAAGCACCCCTTTCTGAGAAATAAACTAACTTCTCAAATAATTCAACTTTATACACATTTACTATATATATCTATTAGAAAAACAATTTCCTGTAAACCACATAAATCTAATTTCAGCTAAAAGTAATTGCCACGCACCTGATATGAAAATAATCACAGAACTGCAGAAAAGTTCCAAAAGAAATTTCTCCATCAATTTCGCAATGTTTGTAACAACCTACCAACCTAGATGAACTTGGGAGAACATTCTCCTATGGGAAGTATCACAAGAATGGAAGGACAAGCAACACGTGTACACAGTACTTAATCAGAACCAGTAAGTTAACACCGACATGCTCAAGTGAGAGAAAAATTCAATTAAATTCAAGTAGGTGGGAGGAAGGGTTTGGATAAATTCCCACCCTACGAGTCGAGTCCAGCGCACGGATATACTGCACGCTTCCTGGGCGAAGCACACAACTGCACAAACCCACACTTCAACCTTACAAGAGCTAACTATGCAAACCTAGTCGTATGCACCCCTATATTAACCTGAAATTTAAAAATTCTTTATAGTTCAATTTATTCCCCTCAAGCTAAACGTGCGTTATAAAAGTGCCATACTACTGTACCAAGTATTATGCTTCCTTCCTTGACTAAGTTTCATCTAAGTATAACAAAAGTAAGCCAAATAAAAAAGCCTACAATCATGCCAAGGTTTGTTGTGTTGTTCAATAGCCATTGAAAACGTCTTCAAATGCTCACAAGTGTACAAAGTATTTCAAGGAAAGAGGGCATTTTATACTAAAATTGGCTGGCAAGTACCTCAGTGTTTCCAAACAGTCAGTTAGCACAGTAAGGCAAAATGCTCCTTCTCAACTCTGGCGAGAAATGCAAAACAAACTAGAGATTCTGGCCAAGATCATTTCAAATCCGTAAGTTACTGGCGAGGTACGCAGATCCGGCTCTGGGAGGTCTGACACTAATCTGACACTAAAAGTGAAACTGGATCATCCAATTTCCAGTATACAACATAGTACTAAATGAAAACGGCAACCTATATGCATCACTCGAATTCATTTTAAGAAAACCTGAAATCTCTAAAAAAGAGCACGGTGCTCTCCAATTGGAGTCCTGCAAAGTGCAGGTTCTTAACCTGCTTAGGTCAGGCTTGTTTAAATTCAAGGTAGGGCACTTCCCCTACTTCCTTCTGCACTTGGGCACATGGGACTCAAAGCTCTTCAAAGGCGGCTCAGGACCTCGAGGAGAGCCCGCCTCTACCCCTGCGGAAGAAATGCCTTGTCCGGAAGACCTCTGAGGGCAACTCGAGGCGCTTGCAAACCTGGGGAGCCCTGGGACACTGGCAGGGGAACTGAGGAAGGGTAGAGGCGAAAGCTCATGGTAACAAGGGCACAGGGTTGCCATGCGCCCAAGACCCTCTCCCCATTCGTGAGGCCCCCACACGCTACCCTTGGGTACCTGTCACCAGCCGCGCAGCAGCTGCACACGCGCCGCTCGCGTCCCCCTTGCTGCCCATGCCCAGGCCGCTCCTCGTTCGGCTACGGCGCCAGCGACAACACCAGGACGGGGCGGGGCGGAGACAGCAGTGCAGGCTACGCCAGTGAAAAGCCGACACGCGCCTTCCCCGCGGCTGGGCTTGCTAGCCCGGCTTGCAAACTGATAGCCCAGCAGCCGGCCGCCCTAACACTTCCGCTTCCTAAAGGCGAAGGCCGGAGGACTTCCGGCTACCGAGTCGGGATCTGGCGGCCCAGAGCGTCGCGCGGCCGCCATCTTGTCTCCGAAGTGGCCCCGCCTCTCCTTACTCCCGCCCTCGAGGTCTGGGGAAGGTTCCTCCCCTGAGACTCCACAACTTTACCGGATGGTGAAGTCAGGTAGGTTTCAAAACCTTTTATTTTCCGAACTGGAATCTGGGGCTGACTCACAGTAAGGGACAAATTGTCTTCATGTTTCCGAGCATCTTAGACTTTATCCTAAACTCTAAAATTTTGTAGCTTCCGTTTCAAGGAACATGGTAAAAAGACTTTTTAAGTGTTATGAGCCAATTTATCTTATCCTATTTGGGCAGTGGAGGCTTAGTCTGCAGGGATTAGTTTGTCCTTTGAACTTTTTTTATTTTTTTGCAAATATCTATCTCTGCTTAAAATTGTTTTAGAGTATGTGATACTGAACAGATCGTTTTACCCATACAGAAATGACTACCTCTTCAGAGGGCATATTTGCAACTGTGATGTCGAAGAGAACTAAAAGCCAAAAATACATTTTAAAGTACATAATAAGTGTAACATATTCACTGACTCATAATTGCAGGACACAAACAGCCATTTCCCTGAAAATGCCGAAAGGACTAAAAACCCTTTGCTCGGGCTCAGTGCCTGTAGCTCAGTGGTTAGGGCGCCAGCCACATACACAGAGGCTGATGGGTTCGAACCCGGCCCAGGCCTGCTGAAGAACAATGACAACTGCAACAAAGAATAGCCAGGCATTGTGGCAGGCACCTATAGTCTCAGCTACTTGGGAGGCTGAGACAAGAGAATCACTGGAGCCCAAGAGTTTGAGGTTGTTGTGAGCTGTGATGCCACAGCACCCTACCAAGGGTGACAAAGTGAGACTCTGTCTCCCCCCCCCCCAAAACAACCCTTTGCTCAATCTATTATCTGTATATTTACATGTCTGTATTGTACTTAAGAACTTGTATAGCCAACTATTGATTTTTCTGTTCCTTGCTAGAACAAATGGAGTAAAAATAATTTTAAGGAATTAACATAAGTATTTTAAAATTCTTTTTTATTTTTCAAATGAGGGTCTCTGTCGCCTGGTCTAGAATACAGTGGTAAGGGCAACGAGTATGTCCCTGTCTCCAAATGGGATGGGTATTTGTGTCAATAGTTGTTCCTTTTCAATGCTGTGAGTTTCCACCTCTGGCTGCTGCTTCTCAAAATTTCCCCTTTGTCTTCACTTTGTGCAGTCTGTATATAATATACGGAGGTATAGCACTTTTTATCCTATGCAGCATTCTCTGAGCTTCCTGGATTTGTAGTTTGGTTTCTATAATTAAATTTGGAAATTTTTTAATGATTACTTCAAATATATCTTCTGCTTTTCTTTCTTCTTCTTATGGTGCTCTCGTTATGTGTGAGTTACATATTTTGTAATTGTCTCACAGTTCTTGGATGTTCTGCGTTGGTTTTTATCATTGCTCATTCTCTTTGCATTTCAGTTTGAGGAGTTTCTATGGACATATCGTAGCCATGGAACTAGTCCCAACTGGTTCAACTTTGTCAATAGCAAAATGATGAGTTGTGTTTCAGTTGGAGCAGACCCTCAGGTTTCGAGTCGCAAATCTGCACAGGTGAACCAAGCACACCTTATTAGGACCCTTGAGGAGGCTGGGACAAAAAAAATCAACCCCATGCAGAACCTAAGTCCCCAAGATGCAGGGGAAGCCCTGTTTTGTCACAGTATGAAATTAAGAACCTGGGGCCCAGCTCGCACCTGTGGCTCAAGCGGCTAAGGTGCCAGCCACATACACCTAAGGTGGCGGGTTCGAATCCCCAGCCCAGGCGCCAAACAACAATGATGGCTGCAACCAAAAAATGGCCAGGCGTTGTGGCGGCCTGAGGCAGGAGAATCGCTTGAGCCCAGGAGTTGGAGGTTGCTATGAGCTGTGATGCCATGGCACTCTACCCAGGGGGATAGCTTGAGGCTCCGTCTCAAAAAAAAAAAAAAAAAAGAACCTGGGGCCCACCACCACCTCCACAGAACCCAGTCAGATCATGCCCCCTGCCATTTCCTGTCTCCTTCATTGATACACTCTTCCTCTGTGGCTCAGGCCTGTAATCCCAGCACTGCGGGAGGCTGAGGCTGGAGGATTGCTTGAGCTCAGGAGTCCGAGGCTTGCCTGACTGAGAATGAGACCCGGCTCATGAAAAAAATGGAAAAACCCAGCTGGGCACCGCGGCAAGTACCTGTAATCCCCGCGGCTTCAGAGGCTGAGGCAGCAGGATGCCCATAGCCTGAGTCTGAGGTTGTAGCAAGCTACAGCACCACTGTGCTCTGCTCAGGGCACAAGGTAGAACTCTGTCTCAACAACAACAAAAAAAAACCTGCCACTAGACCCCAGACCAGAGAGACAAATTTGAACATCTCCTCCTATCTCCTTGCTGGTCGACCTTGCAGTAAAGCCTTTCTTAAAATACAGTGCCATCATATTGGCTTTTTTTTTTTTTTTGAGACAGAGCCTCAAGCTGTTCCCCTGGGTAGAGTGCCGTGGCAATACAGCTCACAGCAACCTCCAACTCCTGGGCTCAAGCGAGTCTTCTGCCTCCGCCTCCCAAGTAGCTGGGACCACAGGCGCCCACCACAACGCCTGGCTATTTTTTGGTTGCAGCTGTCATTGTTGTTTGGCGGTCTGGGCTGGGGATTCAAACCCGCCACCTTAGGTGTACGTGGCTGGCGCCTTAGCCTGTTGAGCTATAGGCACCGAGCCAATATTGGCTTTTATACACATGAGACCGGGAGCCCGTTGCTCAGTGACAAACTCTTGAAGCAAAATAATTCTTTCTATGGCTATGTCTAGTCTACTGATGAACCCACCACAGGTTTTTTTCATCTGTGTTAGTGTTTTGTTGTTTGCTTGGTTGTTTTGAGGACAGAGTCTAGGTCTGTCACCTAGCCTGAAGTTCAATGGTGTGATCACAGCTCACTGCAACCTCAAACCTTTGGACTCAAGTAATCCTCCCATCCCAGTCTCCCAAGTAGCTAGGAGTAAGGCACATTCCACTATGCCCAGCAATTTATTTCTTTATTTTTTATAGGCAGGGGCTCACTGTGTTGGCCAGGCTGGATTCAAACTTCTGGTCCCAAGCAATCCTCCCGCCTCAGGCTCCTAAAGTACTCGGATCACAGGTATGAGCCACTGTGCCCAGCCCATTTCAATTAGTATTTCTGTTTTATTTTGTTTTACAGGAGAAAAGGCATACATGTTTATTATGTGCATGGGAGTGTCGCAGAAAAGTAAGTAACCTAGAAATTTGATTTCTAGTATTTGTTTTTGATTTTCGTCATAGACATTTTATCTCTGTGCTTATGTTACCTGTCTCTTCCTGCATGTTGTCCACTTTCTCCATAACACACCTTAGCTTATTAATTAAAGTTATTTTACACGTTCAGTCTGATAATTCTAAGATCTTTGTTATATCTGAGTCTGGTTTGGGTGCTTCCTTTGTCTCTTTAGTTGGTGTTTTTTTTTTAAGAGACAGAGTCTCACTTTGTCGCCCTCCATAGAGTGCTATGGCGTCACAGCTCACAGTAACCTCCAGCTCTTTGGCTTAGGTGATTCTCTTGCCTCAGCCTCCTGAGTGGCTGGGACTACAGGCACCCACCACAATGCCCAGCTATTTTTTGTTGCAGTTTGGCCAGGCCCGGGTTTAAACCCGCCACCCTCAGTATATGGGGCCAGCACCCTACTTACTGAGCCACAGGCACTGCCCGGGTCGCTGTTGTTTATTTTTTTCTTGCCTTTTAGCATGCCTGTAGCTTTTTGTTGATAGCTACACGTGAGATGTATTGGGAAAAGAACCTGAGGAAGGCCAGGAACAGTGGCTCTCCCAGGAAGGCTCAGCACTTTGGAAAGCTAAAGCAGGATGATTGCTTGAGGCCAGGAGTTCAAGACTAGCCTCTGCAAGATAGCAAGACCCTATCTCTACAAAAAAGTAGTAAAATTCAATGGGCATGGGGGTGCACCTCAGGAGGCTGAGGCAAGAGGACCACATGAATCTAGGAGTTTGAGGTTGCAGTGAGCTGTGATGATTCCATGGCACTCTAGCCTAGGCAACAGAGTGAGACCTAGTCTCCAAACAAAGGCAAATAAACAAAAGTCAAAACAGACATAAGTAAATAAGCCTTTGTGAATGGAAAAAACTCAAACTGTTTTTCCTCTGCCCTCACAGCCCTTCTGTCACAGTTCTGTCACCACTGAGCGCCATGGCATGCACCTATAGTTGCAGCTAATCAGGAGACTGACGTGAGAATATTGCTTGAGCCTAGGAGTTTGAGTCCATCATGGGCAATACAGCAAGAACCCATCTCTTAAAGAAAAAAAGAAGGAGAAATATGAAGGGAGAATCTATCAATTTTGCCTTTGACACTAGAAAAAGAAGGGTCACTGGAGGTGGATCATAAGCAGAAAGTAGACCACAGACTTCAAACTTAAAGAACTAGACATCACCAAGGACAATCTTGACACAAAAATTTGAACATCCTAGTAAGACTCTGGCAATCTCAGCGGCCTGAGATGAGATGTGGACAGCAGTTCTGGCTCTCAATTCACTCCGATGGAATTGAATGTTTTATACAGCAATGTCATTCAAGTATTTAACTGCTTGCACACTTATGTGCTTAAAAAGCTGCCAGACCTGGTGAGCGGTCTTCCCTCCTTAGCCTCCGTCCTTAGACCAAAAAGTCAAGAACAAGCACATTAGAGTTGTGTGCGAGTCTGTCCTGGGGAAGTGTGGGTGGCAAGAAGGAGGGATCACACTCTGTACCTTGTTCATTGCACATGGGAACAGGCAGAGCACTCTGCTGCTGAAGTGTACAGACGTACAGCAGGGACGTGGTGTTCCTGATGACCGACATGGTGAGGAACCCGGCTCCACAGCACGGCTTGCTGAGGGCTGCTCAGATCACCGAAAAGGGGGAAGCAGTGAGAACCACTGAAGAGCAAAAGTCATCCCTGAAAGAGCGGATACCTGTCACCCTACAAACTCCCCAGGGATTTCGACTAAAGTATGCATAATTTATTATAAGCTTATTTTTATAGCAAAATGTGAGGTGATGTTAAAGAAATTATGACAAATTGATATAATAGATAATTTCTGTATCTCCCCTTTTCCACTTACAAATACATATTTAAAGCAACAATACATCTCAGTGATTAACTTCACACAAAGAGTTTTGTGTCATGATATGAAAAAAATATGTATATGGTGCATATTAGTTTATATATCCATAAACAACTTCTGCAGAGATACATAAGTAAGTGATATTAGTCATCATAGGAAAGAAAACTAAGAGGCCACAGGTCAAATATAAGAGAAAGTCTTTGCACTGTTAGTCCATTTTGCACATTTTGAATTTTGAACCATGTGAATGTATTACCTAGTATAAAACAAATAATCAATAAAAACACCTAAAAAAAGAAAGAAAAAGGAAAAAAAGACAACTTCTTGCTTTAGCTTTTTCTTATGGCACCTTTGTCTATGGTGAACAAATCTTACTTTGTAAACCTATATCTTTTTTTTTTTTTTTTTTTTTGATACAGAGCCTCAAGCTGTCCCCCTGGGTAGAGTGCCATGGCATCACAGCTCATAGCAACCTCCAACTCCTGGGCTCAAGTGACTCTCCTGCCTCAGCCTCCCAAGTAGCTGGGACTAAGGCACCCGCCACAATGCCCAGCTATTTTTTGGTTGCAGCCGTCATTGTTGTTTGGCGGGCCCGGGCTGGGGATTCGAACCCGCCACCTTAGGTGTACGTGGCTGGCGCCTTAGCCGCTTGAGCCACAGGCACAGAGCCAAACCTATATCTTAACTCTTGCTTGTAAACCTATCTTTCTCGTCCTCAGTAAACTTTGTTATTTTTTCTTTCTTTCTTTTTTCTTTTTCAGTTTTTGGCTGGGGCCGGGTTTGAACTCGCCACTTCCTATATGTGGGGCCAGCACCCTACTCCTTTGAGCCACAGGCACCACCCCTCAATAAACTTAAAAAAAGACTTCTGTGATCAGACATGTGTGGATTTCTCCCTCTAAGCGATCAGTTCTGCAGTAGACAACAACTCAGCCCAGTCCAACTCAATTCTGATGCTGTTTGTCTCAATATGACCTGTCTAAAAAAAAAAAAGAAATGAACTGATTTTCAATACATACTTCAAATGTGGTGAAATAAAATACAAAGAAATGAGAAGAGTCAGAAAGAATATGCAGATAGAGGTCATCAGGAAGGAGAAGGAAACAACCTCCTATAACCTGTCGCACATATGAGACCAGATTAGGCTAGACTGGTCTGCAGCTGGTGGCCTTGAGCAGTGAGTTCCACATGTACCAGGTGTCTCTCCTATACAAATAGCCCTGATTCCATAGTCTGACTAACTGTGGACTGCTTAGGGCTTGTGATAAAGCCAGACTCTTAGGGTAATCATGGTTCTGAGGCTGTACCATCTCAGAATTCAGTTCTCAGTAGTTCTCATACATGCTCATGGTCCCGAGTGAGCAAGCTCTCCAGACGCAAAAGCAACACACCTTGTTACCATTCGTTTCCCCGCTGTCTTGGGAGAGGCTCCAGTGATCCCTACCCAAACAGAGAAGATACTAATATACACTTCCCTTGGAGTCAACACTTGCCCTCAGTCCATCCTGGCCAGACCACCACTATCATCTGAACACAGGTACAGCAGTCAAACTGAGAGGTCATTTGTCACAGGAAGTAGGGCCTTCGCACATTTTTTCAAATAGTAACTGGACAATAATTCCCAACTATCACCCAACAAAACTTTGGAATTTAGAAAGGGAAGGTTCCATGTCTTAATTTTAAGTACTTCTATATCCTAAAAGTATTTAATAAGTTGCCCGAGTCATAATGATTTACTGTTCTTACAGTATGAGTTCAGTAATCAGTAACATATTCATTCCAGCTCTCTTTTAGTTACTATTTGCATGGCATATCTTTTTTCATTCTTTTTTTCACTTCAGTTTATCTGTGTTTGGATCTGATTTGTGTATCTTTTAGGCAGCATACTGTGAGCTCCTGTTTTTTTTTTCCCTAAGAGACACTGTTTTGCCAGCCTGGTCGTAAACTCCTGGCCTTAAATAATCCTTCTGTATCAGCTGCCCAAGTGGCTGGGATGGCAGCAGACTCAAGCCATTGCATCTGGCTTTTGTTTACTTTTAAAATTCATTCTGTCAATATCTACTTTTGATTGGAGAGTTTAATCCTTCATGAAAATAATCACTGGTGAAGAGGAACTTCTGCCATTTTGCTACTTGTTTTCTGTATTCCTTATGGCCTCTCCCTTCTCCCCCTGCATTTCATACATTACTATCTTCTTTTGTGTTTACAGGCAGTTCCTGAGTTATAAACATCTGACTAATGTACAACTTGCACTTATGAACGGAGATTATTACAGTAAATCCCCAAGTTAAAAATATCTGACATACAGCTTGCACTTATGAATGGAGGCTATTACGAGTAAATGTACCTGTTCTAACTTACATATAAATTCAATTTAAGAACAAACCTACAGAACCTATCTCATTTGTAACCTGGGGACTGCATGTAGCTGACTTTTTTCTAGTGAAATATTCTCATTCTCTTCTCACTTCCTTTTGCGTGGAATTTTTTAGCCATTTTCTTTGTAGTTACCGTGGGGATTACATATGACATCCTCAAGTTGTAACGCATTGATTTGTATTTATACCAGCTTAACTCCAATAGTATACAAAAGCTCTGCTCCCATGCAGCTCCATCCCTTTTCCCTGTCAGTTACTGATGTCACAAATTACATCTTCATACATTGTGTACTTCCAAACATAGACTCACAGCAACCTCAAACTCTTGGGCTCAAGCAATCCTCTTATCTCAGTCTCCCAAGAAGCTCGGACTACAGGTGCCCACCACAAAACCCAGCTGTTTTATTTTTATTTATTTTATTTTTTTATTAAATCATAGCTGTGTACTTTAATGCAATCGTGGGGTACAGTGTGGTGTTTTCATATACATTTTGAAGTAGTCTCATCAAACTGGTTAGCGTAGCCTTCATGTCATTCTCTTAGTTACTGAGTCAAGACATTCATACTCTGCTTTTAGAAAGATTCACTTGTACCCTTGTAGGATAAACCATAGAAATGACCCCTCCAATCACCTCCCCTCCACCCATCCACCCCCTCCCCTCCCCATATTCTAAGGCTATAATTAGGTTATAACATTCCTATGAAAGCTATAAATTAGTTTCAAAATAGAGCTGTGTACATTGGATACTTTCTCT
>NW_003852568.1:1477333-1481963 GCF_000181295.1 Otolemur garnettii
TTGGGCTTCTTCCATGACCTGGCAATTATGAATTGGGCTGCAATAAACATTCTGATACAAATATCTTTGTTGTAATGTGATTTTGGTTGATGTGCACTTGGGCTTCTTCCATGACCTAGCAATTATGGATTGGGCTGCAATAAACATTCTGATACAAATATCTTTGTTGTAATGTGATTTTTGGTCTTCTGGATATATATCTAATAAGTGTTCTCCAGATGTCTTTCCAAAAAGAATGAATTAATTTGCATTCCCACCAGCAGTGTATAAGTGTTCCCTTTTCTCCGCATCCATGCCAACATCTCTGGTTTTGGGATTTTGTGATATGGAAAGCCCGGCTGTTTTAGATACAGGGTCTCACTCTTGTTTAGGCCGGTCTGGAGCTCAGGCAATTCACCCACCTCAGCCTCTCAGAGTGCTAGGATTACAGGTATGAGCCACCACACCTAGCCTAGCAATTGTTTTTATGCACTTGTCTTTCAAATCATGGAAAACAAAAAGTGGAGTTATAAATCAAAATTATAATACTACTAGCTTTATAATTGCCCATGTATTTAACTTTAGTGGAAATCTTTATTTCTTCATACAGATTCAAGTTTTTTCTAGTATCCATTAATTCCAACCTGAAAGATGCTCTTTATTATATCTCACAGGGGCAGATGTAGGAGTAATGAACTCTCCCAACCATTGTTTATTCTGGAATGTGTTAATGTCTCTCTCATTTTTTCTTTTTTCCTTTTCAACCTTCTAACAGGCCCATTTCTCTTCTTTTTGAAAGATAATTCTCAGTTGACAATTTTTTTTCTTTTAGCCCTTTGAATATGTCATCCTCCTGCCTCTGGCCATCAAGGTTTTTGATGTGGTATCTGCTGATAATATTGTGGAGGATAACTTCTATGTCCTAAATTGCTTGACTCTTGATACTTTCATGATTCTTTATTTTTGTCTTTCAACAGTTTGATTATAATGTGTCTTGGTGTGAACCTGTTTGAGTTTGTTGATTGTCTTGGATTTATAGGTTCACATTTTCGTCAAAGTTGGGATGCTGTATCGCTAATTTCTTCAAATATTACCTCTGTCCCTTTCTCTCTCTCTTTCTCTCTTCTGGGCCTTTGCAACACATACATTGGTCTGCTTGATAATGTCCTGTGGGTCCCTTCAGCTCTGTTTATTTTCCGTACATGTTTGTTTCTCTCTGTTTTATTGTAATTGATATTTTCAATTGTCCCAGTTTCAAATGTACTGATACCTTTTCCAGCCTGCTCAAATCAGCTTTTTTTTTTTTTTTTTGAGACGGAGCCTCAAGCTATCTTTTTTTTTAATTGTCTATGGGGGAGGGAGGCAAGATGGCTGACTGAAGCCAGTTTTTGGCAGAGGCTCCCATCCAGAGGGAGAAATAATGGCCAAAAATAACCCAATACGGCGGAAGATCCGGGAGCTGAGTTGAGAGAGAGGATTGATAGGTTTGCATCACCCCTGCTGTGACAAGCTGGAACTCCAAGGAAAGAAATTTCAAGTACAAAACCCATCCCAAAGAGGACAGGAATCCTCCCCACCCCCCCAGGAGAGTGGCTTGAGGGGAGGATGTTTTATTTTACCAAAGGGGAGAGAACGACTGAGGGCCAGGACTCCCTCCACATAGAGATACCACTGCAAGCCCAGGCAGTCTCTTGTCTGGACCAAAAGTTGATCTGATATTCTCCCTACCTTCCTGAACTCCCAACCCACCCCTCCACCCTCTCCTGGCAGTCTGGAAGACTACCCCCTGCAAAATCGGGAGTGTTTGGCAGATTTTTGTTAGTTTGGGGCACCTCATGAGCTGTGGGACAGTTGTGCTGAAACTATAACTTTTTTTTTTTTTTTTTTTTTTTTTGAGACAGAGCCTCAAGCTGTCCCCCTGGGTAGAGTGCCATGGCATTACAGCTCATAGCAACCTCCAACTCCTGGGCTCAAGCGAGTCTCCTGCCTCCGCCTCCCAAATAGCTGGGACCACAGGCGCCCGCCACAACGCCCGGCTATTTTTTGGTTGCAGCAGTCGTTGTTTGGCGGGTCTGAGCTGGGGATTCGAACCTGCCACCTTAGGTGTACGTGGCTGGCGACTTAGCCGGTTGAGCCATAGGCGCCGAGCCTGAAACTATAACTTAAATAGAGGTGGGGAGTCATAAGGAGAGAGAGACTAGCCCCATGTTGGAAAGAGCATAGCTCGTATTCCGGTGCTACTGACCATCAGGGACTGCAGCCCAACGGCTCCCCAACTCTGCAGCCTGCAGTGGGTGACTCAGCTCCCCACTGGGCTCCTGTGACCCGTGTGGGCTGCAGTGGTGACTCCTGCTCGGCTCCTGTCATCTGAGTGGCCCATGGCCAGCGACTCCCGCCCAGCTTCTGCACATCCTGCAGCGGGTGACTCCCTCCTGGCCCGTGTGACCCATGGCCTGTAGGTGGTGACTTTAGCTCTGCTCCTGGACCTGTGGTCTGCAGCTGGAGACTTCCTCCAAGCCCCTGTGACCTACAGTCCGTGGCAGGCAACTCCCACCCAGCCCCTGTGACCCACGGCCTTGGGCCAGTGACTCCTACCCAGTTCCTGCAACCTGTATGACCCATAGCCAGTGACTCTGCCCTCCGGCTCCTCACCCAGCATCTGTGGCCCAAGGCCAGAGTCAGTGGTTCTGCCTTCCGGTTCCCCACTGGGCACTTATGACCCTGGAGGCTGGTGGCAATGCCCTCCAGCTCCCCATGGCTCCTGCGACCTGCACATAGCAGTACCCCAGACTGGCAGCACCACCCTCAACAGTGGCAGCAGCTCCATGGTCTCTCCTACTGGGGTCAAATTGAGTGGCCAGTGGACCCTTGCTGCCTAGATGCTGAAGACCTTTTGAACTCTCCCACCTGATTGGTGTTTGTGTTGACTGGGACAATTGTTTTGGAACTCTTGACCTGGACTGATCACCCAGGGACCCACCAAGCTGAGATTTCAGCCCAAAGCCACTGATTCACTAGGTTTAGACAGAGAATAGCTGAATACAGGTCAGCACCATGTAGTCCCACCACACCAAGCAGGTGCCCGGATTTCAGGCAATAGTTCTGAATGGGACCTTTGTAAAGCTATAAGGGAAAAGCTGCAATCATCAGTCCTAGTTCTTTGGTAAAGGGCTGGTTACAACTTCAGGAGCCCTCAATTCAATTTCACCTTGCCAGCTTCTCTAGCCAAACGGTGAAAAATAATCATGGGGTGGATTCAGTAGAAGAACTCTGGGATCATGAATAATCAGAGTAGATCAATTCCCCTAAGGAATAACAAAGGAGAAGCAACAGAAGATCCCATTGATAAGCAAATAACTGAGATGTCTGAAATTGAATTCAGAATTTGGATTGCAAATAAGATTAACAGAATGGAGGTAAAGATGGAATTAGAAATTCAAGAAGCAATTCAAAAGTTCTCAAGAATCCAATGAATTCAAAGACAAAAATCACCAAAGATTTTGACACATTGAGGCAATAACTTGCAGCCCTCAAAGATCTGAGAAATACAGTAGAATCCCTCAGTAACAGAATGGAGCAGGCAGAAGAAAGGATCTCTGACATCAAAGACAAAGCTTTTGAATGCTCCCAAAGGATCAAAGAAGAGAAGTGGAGAGCAAAAACAGATCATTCCTTGAGGGAATTGTGGGACCACTCCAAAAGAGCAAACATTCACCTTATAGGAATCTCTGAAGGAGAATAGGATGGTCCAAAAGACACAGATACTCTATTCCAAGAGATAATTGAGGAGAACTTCCCAAGCATGGCAAGAGACACTGAAATTCAGAGAGCAGACAGTTTCAGAACCCCAGCATGACTCAACCCAGATAAAGTATCTTCTATACACACTGTAATTAACCTTGCCAAAGTTAATATGAAGGAGAAAATCCTGCAAGCAGCCAGACATAAGAAAATCATAACCTACAGGGGAAAAATATTAGAATGACTGCAGATCTTTCTGCTGAAACTTTTCAAGCCAGAAGATGATGGTCATAAACCTTCAATCTCCTAAAATAAAACAACTTTCAAGCCCAGGATCCTGTATCCAGCTAAATTGAGCTTCATTTATGATAGAGAAGTTAAATACTTTAATGACATACACATGTTGAAGAAATTTGCCATAACCAAACCAGCTCTTCAGGATATCCTCAGACTCATCCTACATAATGACCAGCACAATGCTCTGCCACCAAAGTAAACTCACTCTAAAATTCTTGACCAAAACCCACAGAGGTGAAAAAATTCAAAATGTCCACTGGACTTTCGAAAAACTTGACACCCCAAATACCATCAATACTCTCAATTAATGTGAATGCCTTAAACTGTCCTCTTAAGAGGCACAGGTTGGCTGACTGGATACAAAAACTCAGGCCAGATATCTGTACAAGAATCTCATCTTACCTTAAGGGATAAATATAGACTCAGGGTGAAGGGATGGGCATCTGTAATCCAGGCAAATGGAAATCAGAAAAAAACAGGGGTGGCAATTTTATTTGCAGATACACGAGGCTTTAAACCAACAAAAGTAAGGAAAGACGGCTCGGCGCCTATAGCTCAACCGGCTAAGGCACCAGCCACGTACACCTAAGGTGGCGGGTTCAAATCCCCAGCC